>NC_044308.2:144861521-145198542 GCF_007474595.2 Lynx canadensis | reverse complement strand
TCCTGGGCCGAGGGCAGGCCGCTCCTACGGCCCGGGCGGTGGGGGTTCTCCCGAGGGATGCCAGTGGCTGGTGACAGACCCGAGCGAGCGGCCGCCCTGCAGCGTGGCCTGATTGGACGTGCTTGTTCCCAGCAGGAAGTGCAGGCGGGGCCGGGCCTCAAGGGTCACCAAGTACCCAGGACGCCAACGGGCTCTGGCCTCTGCCCGCCCCGGGCATCCTGGTCCCTGGGTCCTTCCCACACACGGCCCTCTGCCTCCATCACGTTCCCAGGAGGGGGGGGTGTCTCAGGACCTGCTCCGTGCTCACCTTCCAGAGTCCTCACCAGCACCGAGGGCGGCCCCGCTGGGGGGGCCCCCAGCGCCAGGCTCAGACTCCCTCCCCCTCACGGAAGGGGCCCTTCCCACTGCCGGGAAGCTGTAGACAGTGCGATGGAGCTCTGGGGGATTCCAGAAGCCTGCTCACTGTGCCCTGGCAACTTTGTCACTCTGTCTCCCAGGGGGCCGGGAACTCCTTGCCACGGAGGGCTGAAGGGCAGGGAGCCCCAAGGTCGAGGAGGGCAGCCAGCAGCCCTCGGTGGGAGGGGACCTGGGGAGGTCTGGGCAGGAAGCCAGCCGTGGGGGACATGGGGTTTTACCTGGGAACCTGGGCCAGGATTGAATGGATACCTGTTTTCCAGGCCCAAGCGGTCAGGGTGGCCATGTCGGTGAGTTTTGCCCAGTAGGACGGGACAGTAGGCTGGGTGTCCCAGAAGCTGACCCTGGGATGCGGTGAGGGGACAAGCCAGCCCTGGGGACAATCCCAGCAGTGCCCAGGGTGCGGTGGGGGCAAGGCAGGGAAGGCTTGTCCTGGGTCAGCTGACTGCTGGGGGCCTGGTTCCCGGGCCGAGGGCTGTCCTGCTCGAGGCCAGCTGTTTGCCCGGACTTCACAGCTGCAGGGCTGCTCTGGGAAGTCACACCGCGTCCCCGGGTGCCCCTTGCAGAGTCTGGGCCAATCCTGGTGACCAGGAAATGTCTCTGGGCTGAGCCGTGGCCTGCACAGTGGGAAGTGGGGGTCTGTGGTGGCACTCCCGCATGTCCCAGTGCAGGGGCCTTGGTGAACGGCACCCCCCGGGACCAGAGGACAAAGGTGTCACCCCGGGGCCTGGGCCCACACCTGGAGGTTCTGCCCCACCCGACTCTCGCCCGCGCTGACGGACGAGAGATGTCAGGTTCCCGACTCTGCTTCGGGTCTTTGTTTCAGATGCCTCCGTTCTGTTTGAACTTACATTTGTGCGCTATCCGGAACTTTCTGGCGTGAACGTTCGCAGGGCCTGTGTCTCCAGCCTTGCCCTCCCGATCCTGTCGCAGAATGTCAGGGCCACCGGAGGGGAAATTACAGCCTGCTCAGGCTGCCACTGAAGCCTCGTCCCCAACTGTTCTCTATGTACCCGGTGTTGGTGACAGCCCCCAGGGAGGGCTCCCGTTCCAGCTGGGAATCACGGGCCCCCGGGTCTTGCTGTGGCGTTGAGGTGTGCGCCAGCCCCGCCTGCAGCAGTTTCGCGATGAGTCAGAATAAATTAGCATGCTAACGAAGGAGAACATGCACAGGAACCATCTGGAACAAGGCACGTTGTCATCAGAAGAGCCAAGTTGGTTCCAAAGCCATACTTACTGTTTCAGACTCATCCGTCTCCCCCTCCCACAACCTGAGGGATGGGGGTTAGTGCCATCCCAGCCTTGGTGGCGTGCCTACAGTCCGAGGGAGGGCACAAACCCAGATCACCTCTGAGACCGCCCCGTCTCATTGTCGAGGGGAGAGTCACTCAGCAGGGGTGCGGCTTGTGGGGGGCCCGCCTCCCCCTTGGGCTGCCTGAGAGGAGTGACATAGCCACCGAGGTGGGGGCGAGGGTAGGGACCTCAGTCCCCAGACCTGAGTGTTCATGGACACACGCACACACACAACACGCATGCACACACTTTCACACACATGCACATGCACACTCTCGCACGTGCACACGCACTCTGTCTCTCTCTCTCACTCCTTTGAGTCAAGCCTGGTGTGGTGTGCTTAAACACAGAGCGACCCCGAGCCAGAGGGAGCAGCTGCCGTGGTGCTGGGGGTGCTGCAAAAACACTCAGGAATCTGCATCTTTAAATATCCAGCCTCCTGCCCCCGGCGTCTGCAGGCAGGAGAATCCGTTTTGGATCCTGGCTGCACGCTGCCTTTGTGATCTCGGTCATGTGTCTCAGTTTCTCCCAGCTTCAGTGTCCCCGTTTGATCGGGGCTGACGGCAGTACACGTGCCTCCAGAGCTGGGACAGGGCTCAACACCGTGATGTAGGGAAGCCGGAGGCGGCCAGGACCTGGCAGAGGCCCAGTGTGGTCTTACGGACTTCTTCTGAAGTAGGTACGAGGGCCGTTTTGTTACCTCCCGCACCGGAGTCCTCCTTGTTCAGGGAGGAGGCCCAAAGAGCTGCCAGGGAGAAGACTGGAGAGGGAGACAGGGATGGGAGGGACGGGAGACGTTCGGCTCAGCCGGACGAGGCTTGGCGGGAAGGAAGCAGGAGCTCTGACCACAGGGAAAGGCCCTACACACGGGGGCTCGGTGGATCCTGGGGTTAGACGTGTGAGGCATTTGACCGTCTGAACTTCAAACTCCTTCCTCTTCCCCAGACCTTAGTGGACTCGGCTGCCACACAGGGGCTCTGGGAGGAGGGTTTGAAGAAACAAGGAAAAGGGTTGCATTTCTTCGTCTGGGTTTGCCTCGACTCAGGGAGGAGAACAGTATTGGGAGCTGTGGAAGGACTGGGGTCAGCGGCCTTGGGCGTAAGCCCCTGGGGATTTGCAGAAGGGTGAGAGGCACCCACCTGACTTTTAATGGATCACGGAGCTTGTGCAGGGCCCGAGGCTAACAAAATTGCAAACAGTGGTGGGGCTCGGCTGATGTCTGGCTTCATTATCGTCAGCATTCTTGTTATCGTCTCGCCACACTGCAATGGCAGGTGTGGATATTTATTCTTGACTGCTTTAATACAGGCATTTATGTTGGCGAAAAATATTTGAGTTGCAGAGCATGCTAATTCCCTCTTAGGCAAATCTGTGGAAGACTCAGCCATTTGGGTCAAGTTCCTACAGGTATGCAGCTACCAGCCCTCGAAAGAACTAAACAAAACATGATTTATGTAACTTGGGCCTTGGGGTTAACATTTTCAGGACTTCACATTCACATTTTAGCTATTAATTTACTGTGGTATTTCTTACAGTTTTTGCTTTATAGATTTTGATGGTGAGTTATTTGCCGCTTAAAGGTTAATCACTGTTATGCCTTCATTGGGTCTTGAATAGTTCCTCAGACCAAATTATTGTCTGTCCTTTTCAGCCTTCCCTGACATTCATTTTACTGGCCCTTTCTCTTGTGGTTTTCACAACACGTCTTTGCTATCCTTTCCTTTTGAACATTCAAGTATTTTATTTTAGGTGTACCTTGGGCAAAGAGTGCCTATTTGGATTGTTTTATTTAGAGTATTGTCAAAACAGACATGTTTGTTGAGACATCTGTTATTTATGCTCTGTTTTCCTTGTTCTTTCCCCATCTTTGGCTTTGTGAGCTGTTTACTATTTTATTTTCTCTAGTGTTTTGGAAGACCTCATTCTTATTTGTATTCTCTTGGTGATAAATTCTAAGCTTAAGATGTATTTTAAAAAGAGCTTTATTGAGATGTGATTGACATACAATTAGCTGCACATATTTAAAGTGTAAAATTTGATAAGTTTTGACATATATATGTTTATGAAACCACCATTACAATCACGAAGATGACCAAAAGTATCTTCATGTCCTTTGTTAAATCCTGTTCTTTCTACCTCTTTCCTCACTCCTCCCTCCCCAGGAAAACACTGATCTGCTTTCTGTCACTGCAGATTAGTTTGAATATTCAGAATTTCTTACAAATAGAATCATAAAGTATGTACTCTTTGTGTCTGGTTTCTTTCATTCATAATCACTTTGAGATCCCTCCCTGTTGTAACATCTATCAACAGTTCATGCCTCCTTATTGCTGACTAGCATTCCATTCCAAGTTATCTCTCCCCCTGTTGGTGGACATTTTAGTTACTTCCAGGTTTGGACTGTGACAAATATGCTGATAGGGACATAAACGTACAGGAACTTGTATGGACATAAGGCTTCCTTTTCTCTTGGGTAAGTATTTGGGAGAGGGCGGCTGGGTCATACGGTAGGTATGCTTACCTGTTTAAAAGGCTGGGAACTGTTCTCCAATGTGTTTGTACTAGTTCACATTCTCCCCAGTGGCATGTGGGAATTCCAGCTCATCTACATCCCCACCAGCACTAGCTAAGGATGAGGACTTTGAATAAGTCTGCAGTGGTGCCTCCTTGTGGCTGTAGTTTGCATTTTCATAATGAAAAGTGATGCTGAGAATCTTCTCATATGCTTTCATTATCTGTCACTCTAATTATCATCTTCGGTTAAGTGTCCATTCAAATCTGTTGATCTTCCCCAGAGCCCCCTTTGGGTTGGGACAGATGAAAACAAATAGCAAGATGAAAGGTTAGAACCTAATCATATCAATATTCACGCTAAGTGAAAATGGTCTACACCTGAATTAAAAGACAAAGATGTTCAGAAAAAAGCAAGGCACAAGTGTATGCTTCCTATAAGAAACAAAAACTAAATATAAAGACACAAGTTAGAATAGATGGGGAAAAGACCTAGCATGCTAACACTAGTTGAAAGAAAACCACGTGGCTATATTAATACTAGATTTATGAACAATGATTATTGTTAGGTATAAAGAAGGCCATTTCATAGTGATAAAGGTATGAATTAATCAGGAAGATATAACAATCGTAAATATTCATGAACCTAATGACAAAGCTTAAAAATACACGAAACCAATATAGGTAGAACTGTAAGAAGAAATGGACAAATCCATAATTTTATTCCTCTTTTGATAATTGATAGAAAAAAAAAAAGAAAAAGACCCATCAAAGGCAGACTTGTAAACTATCAACCAACTTGACCTAGTTGATATTTCTAAGATACTCTGCACAACGAGTAGAAGGTACATTTTCAGCAAGTGCACACAGAATATTCACTAAGACCGACCGCAGTAAGTCAATGTCTCAGTAAATTAAAAGTATTCAAATGGTACAAAGTGTTTTATCCGACTATAGCGGATTTAAGTCCGAGATCAGCGGCAAAAGGAAATCTGGAAAATCCACAAATACTTAACTAAATATAACACACTTATGAATAACCTATGGGTCAAAGAAGGAATTCAAAGAGAAATTGTGAAGTATTTTAATCTAGCTAAAATGAAAACACAACATATCAGAATTTGTTGCACACTACCAAGGCAGTATGCAGAGGGCAATTGATAGCACCAAATATCAGGAGTGAGAAAGGTGACATCACTTACAAATACTAAAATGATAAAAATGGTAAGGGATCTTTCTCTGCATTCATCCATTCAAGAATACATATTTCTTTATAGCATACATAAAATGGTAAAAAAAAAAAACCAAAACACCCAAAAACATGGAACAGAGTACTGACCATTTAGGCCACAACACAAATTGCAATGAATTTCAAAGAACTGGGATTATACAGATCACTTTCCATCACCATAATGTAATCAAGTCAGAAGTTAGTAACGAGGTAAATTTAAAATCCCTCAAAGAAATTAATAACCATACTTCTAAATATATCATGAGTTAAATAAAATAACACATTTATTTGAAAATCTTTTGATCTGAACAATAATGGAGATATTACATAGCAAACTTGTGGGAAGCCATGAAAATAGTATTTTGAAAGAAATTTATAGCCTTGAATGCTTATATTAGAAAAATATAAAGGCTGAAAATGAGTTAAGCCCTTAGATAAGACAAAGAATAAAAATAGTAGTAAAGAAGTAGAAAAGGAAAAAAGGGTCGAAGGGAGATAAAAATAAAGATATGACTATGAATGGACTAGGAAACAAAGAAACAGTAGAAAGTTTCAAATAAACCAAATGTTTACTAAAATATAAATAAAACAGGGGCGCCTGGGTGGCTCAGTCGGTTAAGCGTCTGACTTCGGCTCAGGTCATGGTCTCACGGTCTGTGAGTTCAAGCCCCACATCGGGCTCTGTGCTGACAGCTCAGAGCCTGGAGCCTGCTTCGGCTTCTGTGTCTTCCTCTCTCTGCCCCTCCCCTGCTCATGCTCTGTCTCTCTCTGTCTCAAAAATAAATAAAACATTAAAAAAATTTTTTTAATATAAATAAAACAGACAAATATCTGGCCAGATTCCTTGGGGGAAAAAAAGAGCTAAAATGCAAAAAAAAAAAAAAAAAAAAAAAAAAAAAAAAAAAAAAAAAAAAGAATAAAAAAGATAAAATAACATATACAGAAGATACGGTCATAGAATATTATAAATATTGCTTTTGCCAATATATTTGAAAACTTAGATGAAATGGATGAATTTCTAGAAGAACGTAAGTTACCACAACCGACTCAGGAATAAAGAAAATCTGAACAATTTTCCAACAATTAAAAAATTAGGGGCGCCTGGGTGGCGCAGTCGGTTAAGCGTCCGACTTCAGCCAGGTCACGATCTCGCGGTCCGTGAGTTCGAGCCCCGCGTCAGGCTCTGGGCTGATGGCTCGGAGCCTGGAGCCTGTTTCCGATTCTGTGTCTCCCTCTCTCTCTGCCCCTCTCCCGTTCATGCTCTGTCTCTCTCTGTCCCAAAAATAAAAATAAACGTTGAAAAAAAAATATTTAAAAAAAAAAAAAAAAAAAAAAAAAAAAAAATCAAATCAGGGCTAAAACCTATCTCTTAAAGAAAACACTGTAGCCTGCTGGTTTTCCAGGAAAGTTCTATTGCAATGTACAAGGACAGATTATTCTGGTCTTTCACAAACTCAAAGACTAGAAAGTTGGTCACAAAACTTATTCACGAGGCAATAATAACCTTGAGATCACAAGCAAACAAAGGTACGACAAAAAAGGAAAAGAACAAAAACACAAAAATTCCTAAGCAAATACAACCAGGCTTTATCCCGAGGATATAAGGTCATGTAACATTAGAACGTCTATATAAATCGAATTCACTCACTCTAACTTAGTAAAGGAGAAAGTACATACACTCATTTCAGTAGGCACAGAAAATAAAATGATAAATGTTTACATCTCTTTAGGGGGAAAATACTCTGTTAGAAAACTAGAAATAAGAGGGAGCTAACTTAATTTGATAAAGGGTATTGTTCACTTACAGCAAATGTAATTCTTAGCTGTGAAGCACCAGAAGCATTGCCTTCAAAACAATCAACAAAATATATTTACTATCACTGCTTCTATCAGCCTGGTACTGGAGGCCCTAGTCTATAAGGCAAGAAAGAATTTCTTTGGAAAGTAAGACATTATCATGATGTGTATATAGCACAATTCAAAAGGCTCTACAGATACATTAATAATGAAGGTTGAATGAAGTGTCCCATCCAAGATCCACGAGCAAACGTTAATTGTATTTCTGTACACTGGCAATGAAAAGATTAAAAGTATACAATTAAAGGGGCGCCTGGGTGGCTCAGTCGGTTAAGCATCCGACTTCGGCTCAGGTCATGATCTCACAGTCTGTGGGTTCGAGCCCCGCATCAGGCTCTGTGCTGACAGCTCAGAGCCTGGAGCCTGCTTCTGATTCTGTGTCTCCCTATCTCTCTCTGCCCCTCCCCTGCTCATGCTCTGTCTCTCTCTGTCGCAAAAATAAATAAAAACATTAAAAAAAAAATTAAAAAAAAAAAAGTATACAATTAAAAAACTCCACCAAATAGACGTAGGAATAAGTTGAATAAAAAAGAGCAAGTTTTAGAAAAGTTTATCTTCTGGAAGATGTTTAAAAAAGTGAAGTGGGGAAGTGTACTGTGTTTATGAATTGAATTGCATGAGACATACGAAAGTCTGTTCCTCGTATGCTGATCTCAGGAATTTCAGTCAAAATTTCAACAAGACTTAGAGTTCTAATTATTTTTTTTTTAAATTAGAGAGAAAGAGAGAGCGAGAGAGCGAGAATGTGTGTGAGCAGGGGAGGGGCAAAGGGAGAGGGAGAGAATCTCAAGCAGGCTCCGCGCCCAGCGCTGAGCCCGATGGGGGGGCTCGATCTTATGATCCTGGGATCATGATGTGAGCTGAAGTCGAGAGTTGGACGCTTAACTGACTGAGCCACCAGGTGCCCTCTCAACAGAGCTCTCATTCCAAAAACCTTATGAAAATAGAGAAGGTTAGGAGGGGGCGTGACATTCGTGGAGAAGAATTTTCAGGGATTTTATTAGACATTAGACATTGACTTATACAATTATAAACTTTCTCCCCAAAGACTCCATAAAGTAAAAAGACAGGTCAGAATTTGGGAAAAGACGGAAGCAGCCCACCAACCACACAGGATTAATAACATGTGTTATTAACACACAAAAAAAACTCAATAAGGAAACAAACCAAGAGGAAAATGGACAACAGACTAGTTAATGGAGGAGGCAGCAGGAGTAGTCAGTCAACATCAAAAGAATAAATCTAGAAGATACAACTGCAGAGTGACGTGTACATAAAATGCAGTGAGGGGAGTGACAGTCTCAGTCCACGGGCAGCTACTAGTAGCTTCCATAACCTTTTATGGTCTCTGAAATTGCTCGGAAAATCACCCGTGAACCAGGGGTGAAGATAACGAAGGCGATGATCCGAAGGAGGGCCTACGACCGGGGCCCAGATGCCCAGCCACTTGGCAGTGGAGGCGTAGCCCTGGGCCCCGGCCAAGTCGCCCGCCACCTTCCCGTCCCTAGACTTCGTGGAGGGGACGGATGCCGTCAAGCCCGGGCAGCGCCGGTTCGGGAAGCTTGTGTCGAACGGGGACCAGACCGCGTGGTTGGGCGCAGAGGTCTCGCCGCGGGTGTCTGATCGTGGAGGTCCCTACGGGAGCCGAGCTCGGGGCGCCCCAAGTACAGGCACCTCGAACCCCTTCCTGGAGCTTCTCGTGGGTTGGGGGGGGACACTAGCGTGGGAGCCAGGGACGAAGGGCTGGGAATGGTGCAAGACAGAGCAGCCGCGGTCTGGATGCCGGAGGCTGCTCTGGGCCCACTCTTCCCCAGAAGTTTAGGTTTCTGCAAAGCTTCTATTTCCCGGCTTTTTCAAACGTGGTGAGCTGGCTGGGTGCCAGGAAGGTGGACCGATGAGGAGTGTCAGGTTGTGCCAGGGCAGGGGGGCGGCCGGCAGGTAGGGGGAGCTTCCTGTCCCCCCGCCCCCTGCTCACGTCAGGCCTGGTCAGCTACCCCACTTGCCTCTTTGGAGGTGTGGGTGCGCCCTGGAGACCCTGCCCGCTCTTTACCTGTCTCCTGCGGGTCTCGGCTCATTAACCACCGTGTTGTGCCCAGATGCCCTTCAGCTACAAGGACCAGGAAAGTTTGAGCAACTTTCAAAATGCAAGGCCTGGGAATTACACAGCACCAGTGTGGCCACAAGACGAGGTTGGGGGTGGAGGTTGGAGGGAGAGGGAGAGAGAGCCTTTGAAACGGAGGCCCCCACAATAAGTGATCAAGTCAGATGCCGTGATTTGCCAAGGCTCCACATTAAGGAGTGCTTGCCGGCTGCCAGAGAGGGTTGCCCACCTGGCAGGACCCTCATCCCAAGTCACCGCAGCTCGGGTGGGGTTACGCACGACGTGATCATCCTCCTAGAGCGCTGCCCAACCTGGGACTGTGAGACCCACGTTGCCCATCTGGTCGGGTTGGTGCCACACTTGAGAAAACGGTTTGATATCCTGTGGAGTTAAAGATAATGCGTGCTTATGACTCACCCGTTTCGGTCCTAGTTAATAGAGCTTAGAGACATTTTGGCGTATGTGTGCCAGAAGCTATATCCAAGAACGTCAAGAGCAGTACTGTGCATGAGAGCAAAAATCTGGAAATAACTCATATTCCCATAAGCAAAAGAATGGATACATAAATTGTGATATAGCAATACGGTGGAATATTATATAGCAATAAGAAACGAAATATAGTCAGGTTCGGCATTGTCTTAGAAACGATGCCCGGTGAAAACAGGAAGGTTCTGGAAAATATTCATGCCATGATATTATTTTTATAGACCTCCAAACCAAAATAAAGCAATGTGCCTTTAAGGATACATGTGTGATAGAATTCTACAGCAAAGCAAGGGGAATGGTAAACACAAATTCGGATGATAGTTACTTATCCAGAGGCCTGGCGTTGGGGTCGACAGGGTGATGGAGTAAGGATGGGGTGTGCGGGTAGACTTAACGGTATTGGTCATTTTATTCCTTTTTCCCAGCTTTATTGGGCTGATAAAATTGTATATATTTAAAGTATACAATGTGATGATTTTATATATATATATATATATATATATATATATACACACGTTGTGAAATGATTACCGCAATGAACACAATCTATCAACTCACATAATTACCTTTGTGTGTGTGCGAGCGTGCGTGCGTGTGGTGAGAACATTTAACTTCTACTCTTAGCAAGCATACTCAAGCATGAAATACATAGTCACCGTGCTGTCCACCGGATCCCCAGAACTTACTCATCTTCCAACTGGAAATTTGTACCCTTTGCCCAACACCTGCCTGTTTCTGCCATTCTACTTTGTTTCTGTGAATGTGGGTTTTTTTTTTTTTTTTTTTTTACCATTCCGTATATGAGTGAGATCACACAGTATTTCTCTTTCTTTTTCTGGCTTATTTCACTTAGCATAATGTCCTCTAGGGTTACCCATGTTGTCACAGGGGCAAGATTTCACTGTCTTTTTCACGGCTGAAAGATATTCCATTGCATAGAATGTTTTCCTTATCCATTCATCTGTTGATAGACATTTAGGTTGTTTCCAAATCTTGGCTGCGGTAAATAACGTGGCCATCGGCATGGTGGTGCGGTGCAGATATCTCTTGGGGATGCTGATTTCATTTCCTTTGGCTATACGCTCAGAAGGGATTGCTGGGTCATAGAGTAGCTCCATTTTGAATTTTGGGAGGAGCCTTCATACTGTTTCCCCGAGCGACTGTGCCAACTTATAGTCTCCACATCCTCGCCAACGCTTGTTACCTCTTGTCTTTCTGGACCATCCGTCCTAGTGGTTGCGAGATGGTATCTCACCGCGGTTTTGATCTGCAAGCATTTCTTTGATGATTAGCCCCATTGAGCACCTTTTCGTGTGGGCCATTTCTGTGTCTTTGGAAACTTGTCTGTTTGGGTCCTTTGCCCATTTAAAAATTGGATTCTGTTTTCTTCTGTCCAGTTGTATGATTTTCTTGTATATTTTAGGTACTAACTCCCTGTCGGCTAAGTGGTCTGCAAATACCTCTCCAATTGTGTAGGTTGTGTAAGTCCCACACATCTGTGAACTGTCTGCCTTCCCTCCTGTGCTTGATTTCTAGTTTCGTACCGTCGTGGTCGGCGACGATACATGATATGATTTCAATCTTCTTGAGTTTGCTAAGACTTGTTTAGTGACCTCACACATGATCTATCTTGGAGAATGTTATGTGGACCCCGGAGAAGAATGTGCATTCTGCTGCTGGTGGACGGAGTGCCCTGTATGTGCCCGTTGGGTCCGTTTGGTCTGAAGTGTAGTTCAAGCCCAGCGTCTGTGTTTCGTCTGGATGAGCTCTCTATTACTGAACGCGGGCTACTGATGTTTTCTACCACCGTTACACTGCTGTTTCTTTCTCCCTTCGGATCTGTTATTTGCTTGATGTGCCTAGGCACTCCGATGTTAGGCGCGTATGCGTTTACAGTCGTTACAAACTTTTGGTGAACTGAACTCTTCATCGCCGTGTAGTGACTTTCTTTGTCTGTTGTTCCACGTTGTGACTTCAAGTCTGTTTTGTCTAAGGATAACCTGCTGTCATTCGGTTTTCACGTGATTGGAATATCTTCGCCCGTCGCTTCACCTTGAGCCTATGTGTGTCCTTGAAGCCGAACTGAATCTCCTCAGGAAAGTATATAGTTGGGTTTTTGAAAACAAATGAATTCAGCCGCTCTTCATCTTTTGATTGGAGAATTTAATTCATTTACATCGAAAATAATTATTCAGGTAAGCACTTGTTATTACCATCTTGCTAATTTTTTTTTTCCTGGGTGGGTTGTAGGTCCTTTCTTCCTTACTGTTTTCCTTCCTGATTTGATAATTTTCTGCAGTGCCGACTTTTGATTCCTTTCTCTACCTTTTGTGCATCTCCCATTGATTTTTGCTTTGTGGTTACCGTGAGGCTTACATGAAGTGTCTTATAGTTACAACAGTCTGTTTTAAGCTGACAACGATTTAACTGCAATCACATAAAAAAAAAAAAAAACCTCTGTATTTATACTCCTCACCACATTTTATATAGTAGACTCTATGCCCGGCGTGGAGCCCAACACGGGGATTGAACTTACAACCCTGAGATCAGGACCTGAGCTGAGATCAGGTGTCAGATACCTAACTGACTGAGCCACCCAGGTGCCCCCATATTTTATATTTTTGATGTCACAATTTACATCTTTTAATGTTGTTATCCATTAACAAATTGTGCGAGTTATGTTTCTTTTAATACATTTTCCTTTACCGTTTTTACTAGAGTTAACTGATTTTTTAAAAATATTTGGGGCGCCTGGGTGGCTCAGTCGGTTAAGCGTCTGACTTCAGCTCAGGTCACGATCTCGCAGTCCGTGAGTTCGAGCCCCGAGTCGGGCTCTGGGCTGATGGCTCAGAGCCTGGAGCCTGCTTCCGATTCTGTGTCTCCCTCTCTCTCTGCCCCTCCCCCGTTCATGCTCTGTCTCTCTCTGTCTCAAAAATAAATAAACGTTAAAAAAAATTTAAAAAAATATTTATTTATTCCTGAGACAGAGAGAGAGAGAGAGAGGGAGGGATAGCATGGGTGGGGTAAGGGCAGAGAGAGAGAGGAAGAGAGAGAGAGAATCCCAAGCAGGTTCCGCACTGACTGTGTGGAGCCCAACGCGGGGCTCAAACCCACAAATCATGACATCATGACCTGAGCTGAAATCAAGAGTCGGACACTTAACAGACCGAGCCAACCCTGGTGCCCCTGGAGCTACCTGATTTAAACACTACCATTACACTTCATTCTGAATTTGACTATGTGTATACTTACCTTTACCAGTGAGCTTTACACTTTCGTAGTTTTTCACATTCCTAGTTTACTAGTTGGTGTCC
Source organism: Lynx canadensis (assembly GCF_007474595.2). Classification (NCBI taxonomy): domain Eukaryota; kingdom Metazoa; phylum Chordata; class Mammalia; order Carnivora; family Felidae; genus Lynx; species Lynx canadensis. Next base: position 145,185,335 of record NC_044308.2, on the reverse strand, counting down.
TTTTATCTTGAAGAACTCCCTCCGGCATTTCCTGTAAGGTAGGTCTGGTGGTGAGGAACTTCCTCAGCTTTCGTTTGCCTGGAAATTTTTTACCTTTCCAGTTCTGAAGGACAGCTTGCCTGGAAAAGTACTCCTGGATGGCAGTTTTTTCTTTCAGCATTTCGAATATCTCACCCCACTCTGCACGGTTGCTGCTGAGAAATCTGCTGATCGCCTAATGGGGGTATGTAACGAGTTTCTTTCCTCTTGCTGCTTCTGAAATTCTTTGCCTTTGATTTTTTAACAGTTATTTTCTTTCCTTTTAATTTATTTTTGAGAGAGAGAGAGCATGTGTGGGGGAAGGAGGAGAGAGAGAGAGAGAGAGAGAGAGAGAGAAACCCAAGCAGGCTCTGTGCTGTCAGTGCAGAGCCTGATGCAAGGCTCAGACTCATGAACTGTGAGATCATGACTTGAGCTGAAGTTGGAGCTCAACCAACTGAGCTACCCAGGCGCCCCTTGATAGTTTTTTCCTTCATGTGTGTCGGCAGAGTCCGCCTCAGGTTGAATCTGTTTGGAGAACTATGGGCTTCATGCACTTGGGTGTCCCTATCTCTACCCAGATTTGGAAATTTTCCAGTTGTTGTTTCTTGAAATAAGCTTTGTACCCCTTCCCCCTCCCCCTGGGACTCCCATAATATGTCTATTGGTCATCTGATGATGTCCTATCCTTCTCATACATTTTCTGCACTCTTCATTCTTTCTTCTTCTCTGGATGATTTCATATGACCTATGTTTATGTTCACAGATCCTTTCTTCTGCTTAGATCTAGTCTTCTGTTGATGCTTTTGACTGCATTTTTCATTTCATTCATTCTTTTCCTCAGCTCCAGAATTTCTGTTTGGTTCTTTGTGAGGTTTTTTTGGGGGGGGGCTCTAAATACTCTATTTTTTATTTTTTTTTATTTTTATTTTTTTTTAATTTGTTTTTATTTATTTTTGAGACAGAGAGAGAGACAGAGCATGAATGGGGGAGGGTCAGAGATAGAGGGAGACACAGAATCGGAAGCAGGCTCCAGGCTCCGAGCCATCAGCCGAGAGCCTGACACGGGGCTCAAACTCACGGACCGTGAGATCGTGACCCGAGTTGAAGTCGGACGCTTAACCGACTGAGCCTCCCAGGTGCCCCAATACTCTATTTTTTAAAGTTTCTATTTAGACTCCAGTTAATTAACATACAGTGTCATATTAGTTTCAGGTGTACCATCCAATGATTCAACACTTCCATTCATCACGACAAGTGCTCATCATGACAAGTGAACTCCTTAAACCCCATCACCTGTTTCCCCCTTCCCCCTGCCCATCTCCCCTCTTGTTAACCATCACATTTTTGTGTCATTTTTTATAATTTCTATTTTTCTGTTCTCATTTTGTTCATGTATTATTTTCTTGATTTCTTTGAGTTGTCAATTTGTGTTTTCTTGTAGCTCATGGAGATTCTTTAAAACAGGTGTTTTGAATTTTTCATCTGGCAACTCATAGATCTTCATTTTGGGGAGGTCAGTTGCTGAAAATATATTGTGCTCCTTTCATGATGTCATAATGTTTTCTTGATTTTTTTTTCAGGTTCCTTGAAGCTGTGTGTTGCTGTGTTCACGTTTGGAGAGGCAGTCACCTCCACCTGGTTTTGGGAAAGAGATGTCTTCACCAGTCAGCCTGGCTAGGGATTCTGAGGCTTAATCAGATCTTTCTTATGAATGCACCCACTCTACACTTCCTGTTTCCTCTCGAGAAGAAGTTTGGAGATTGTATGTTTTCTAGTGATCCTGCAGAGTCAGGTGCTGAGAGCCTTCCGTTTGTTTGCCTAGGGTGGTGCCCTGGAACGTTCAAGTTTGTGTGCCTTTTTCAAATCCCACAGAATTGGGCTGGTTTTCTGTGCATGCTCTCTAGCTGTCTGCAAAGGCTCACACTTGCTGTGCATGGGAGGATGGGCAGGGAGCCAGCCACAGAAGAGGAGGGTAGGTGAGGTGCGTGAGCCACTGGGGGTGCCCGTGGACCACTGAGGGGTTCTGCAAGCAAGATGTACCCACTGGCTTGTGGGCAGGCTTCCTGATGGAGTCCCTGAAGTGCTGAGTAAGATCTGATGAGTTCTGAGTCCTGGTTGCTGTGTTCCCAGCCTTCCTCAACTCCTCAGCTTTGCAGATCACTTCACCATTCTGGGTGGATGAAGAAAGTAGTGGGCCTTTTGGGTAGCATCTCATACAACTGGGAAACCTGGGCACTCATTCACATGCTCTTACTTTACCACATGGGAGAAAACATTGGCTGGAGGGAGGTCTCTCTTGGCACTGAGCCGTACTGGCTACAGAGGGGTGATGTAGGTAAGGTCACTTTTTCAATGTGTCGATTGTATTTTTTTCTCCAGTAGTGTGCTGGAACTTCTCCACTTGATTCATGGACTCCCACAAAGGTACCCTCATCCATGATTAATTGTCAAAATGGATATTCCCTGTGGGGAATAGTGGTAAGAACTCAATTCTGCCACCTTACTGGTGGTACACAATAATGAGTTTATTTCTCAAGCATCGTCACATGATACACGCATCAGCTTTGGTTCTTTGGTGTTGGCTCCATTGTCAAATTCTGTGCATCAGTAGCTCCAGGAACGCATCTTAACCATCCATCCAGGAGGGGAAAGAACTCCCACGTTCACTTCTTAAGTTGGCTTTTATTTCACGACGGCTTATTATTATAATATCACATAATAAACAACAAATTTGAAGGAGTTTCATGAAGTGAGTAGTCATGTGCTATTGTTAGGACTTACTGGATTTGAAAATAAAGCTGTTTCTTCATTTTCAGCCTCTCAAGACAGCAAAAGACTCTCAAAGTAATGAGGGGCTACAAGGTAAAGATCAAATTGAGCACAGCAAGATGTTTCAGGGTAAAAATGAAGATAAGCATGTGACTATAAGATGCTTACTTGAGAATTTAGAAATATTTTAGGGCAATTTCTGTAGACCAGCATTTCTTGACCTTGGTTCTATTGACTTTTGGGGATGGATAATTCCCTTTTGTAGGGAGCTCTTCTGTGCAGTATTGGATGTTAAGCATCATATGAGCTCTCTACTCACTATGTGACAGCTCCTCACCTCTTGAGGAGCACAATATATTTTCAGCAAAAATGTCTCCAGACATTGCCACATGTTCTTCAGGCAATAGCAAAATCACCTCCAGTTGGGAGCCACTCTTGTAGACTCTTTCCTATAAATAAGGTTTTGTAGAGTCTTGAGGGTGATGTCCCATATACCCTGATTCTCAACCCAAGGTAGAGAAGAGCCTGTCTTAAGAGATTATAAGTTGATATATAGGAAAACCACACAATTTGTAAACAAATTATATCAGCCTAGGCTGCAAGGGAAAGAGTTCAAAACCAAAAGCCTTTGAGCCCTCAGCTTCCTAAGGTCCAAAGCAGGCTGAGGAAAGGACTCAGCTGAAAATGTGGGCCATTTGTTATGGAAAACAAGGAAATCGTTCTAGGAATAGAGCTTAGAGTTCAAAGAGTAGAGCCAGAACCACAGAGAGTCACTTGCAGGGAACAGAACTTGTCCGAATCAAAGTACAATGCACCTGGCTGGATTTTAGGGTTGTGAGGCCCCTTTTTGGTTAGGAGTGAAGCGACAGTTATCCCATGCCCTTGTTTCATGTTGGGTGTGAGGGGGCAGATCACTTGTATCATACAGGTCTTCATAAAGAAGAACCATATTTGAGGTGTTGTACTTGAGGGGTCTCACGCACACACAGACCCAACTGAGTAGGACCCCGGACCTTGAGCTGATGCTGTAATGGGATGAGACTTTGGGGTCTTGGTTGAGGGGGGGAGCATATCTTGTGTGGGGGAGGGATGAGACTTGTGGCCAGAGGGCAGACTGCACCAGGCCGTATTTCCCAAGGACAGCTGCCACGATATCTCCCTTCCCACAGTTCCCTTTTGCGGTGTGGACTTGCCACTACGACTTTGGGGTGGAACGTATTTCTAAACAGCTTTGAAACTGGGTGGCCCTGAGGCTTCTTTGCCAGAAAGCATGTGTTAGAAGTGATGCCATGGCAGTTCTGGGCATAGCTCTCAACGGACCGGATGGCTTCCTCTTCCCACTCCTTGGAAACCACTGCCATGTAGGAAATGTGGGACCGCTACACTGGGACCACCTTTCTGTGAGAAGCCCAAACCACGTCAAGGGGCTGTGTGCGGACACTGGTCTGAGGCCGCAGCTGTGCTTCCGGTTTGACTGTCGCCATTTTGGATGGCCAGCCCAGATGAACCTCACCCTCTACTGCAACTGACGGGAGACGCAGGCAAGAACAGCTCAAGGAAGTCCAGTTGGCCCGTGGAATGACAAGAGTTAAGAATAAAATAGCACAATGATGAGACCGTGGGTATCAGGTGCCTGGCACGTAGGAGGTGCTCAATGTGGCTGTGGTCACAACTACAAGGGACAGTTGCCTTGGTTTGCCCAGCACCAATCTCCCCTGTACTTGTAACAGAGCTCCAGCTCCAGGGATGGACCCAGGCTTGGCCAGTAAGGATATTCCGTTTCCTTGGCCATAACGATTGGATTGTGATTGGAGATGTGGCTCGAGGCCAGAGAGACAATTCTGGAACATTGACAGAAGCTATTGAGAAAGAGAGGGTTGCTGTGTGGTCAGAACATGGGTTCAGCTGCAGGGACAGAGGCCCGAAATCACCATGGCTGAAATACCCCAATAATAGCTTCATCTGACTTGGTTTGGTGGCTCTGCCATCCGGAGCATGCAAGAGTCCTGGGTCTTGCTATCATTCCTAGGGTGTCGTTCTCATCCACGGGTCCAAGATGGCTTTTTGTTGAATCCACTTTCCAAACAAGACGAGTGGTGGGATGCACACCTCTTCCTTGCAGGCTGTGGCCTGGGAGGCTTCCCACTTTGTTTCTGTGCACGTCTGACCGGCCAGAGCCTTTCCTTGTGCACCCAGTGCAACTATCAGCATTTGGGGGGAGGGGATTCAGAGAGCACATTCTAACGGTGGGTGGGATATAGGAGCCCTCAAGTGATAGTGCTGTACCCCGAACTAGTAACAACCAAGGACCATGACCCCTCCTGTCTGAAGGGTGAGGGGAGGAGGCAAGACAGGGAAAGACAGGTGGAGAGGGCTGTTGTGACAGGAAGTGTGAACTCTGGACAAGTAACACAGCCAGCTTGAGGCAGTGCCGACACGTGGGAGCTGGAGGAATAAATAATGTGACCACAGTTTCCTGCCGGAGCCTCTCACTGACCAGACCTTTCTAGAATACAGAGGGCAAGGCGAATCTGTGGCTGTTGCTCATGTAGAGCAGACAGCAGGGTGGAGAGCTATAACAAATAGGTCTGGAGGAGCTCACAGAAGATTCCAGCAGGCCTAGGTACATAGTCAATAGATAATTAGGTTTATGGGTTTCGCTCAAAATTCTATTCCAATGGGAGAAGGGGAAATGGACATTGAAAGATGAGAAGCATATACATTCCCTTCCCCTTGGGGCTGCCAAGCTGGGAAGACTTGAGGCTGACAATGGCAGAAACCATTTGCTACCCTGGGGGGTAGGAGGTGGCCAATGCAGAGGAGAGTAGAAGGCAAAGGTGGAGGCCAATTGATGGCAGATCAGAGTACCTTGACTGAGCTGTGTCTGAGGTCACTACCGCTGGACTTTTCAGTCAGGCGAGCCTGTACATTCTGTTCATTTCTCTTAATCTCATAGTAGCATTTCTGTTTGTTTGGCTGCATTCAGACACTCTAGAGCTTGTTCTGGGTTCTCTCCGACATTTATCTGGGATGGAAGCCAGACCACAGACTCCAGGCAGGAAAAGGCAAAACCAGGTGCCTCTGTCGTCGAGCCCTGTGCAAACAACCCAGCCATAACTTCCCCTTCCTGCGGGCGATGTTTCTTTTACACCCAAGCAGACTGACAGCAATGACATCCGAGGACTCCTTTCTCATCCAGGGCCCTCAGGCAGAGGCTTTCTTTAATTTCCACTGAGAAGTTTAAGGGAATAAATGTTCCTAAGGCTGAGTGGGAGCCATCAGGCTTGTTTTGTTCTCTTTAGCATGTTACAACTTCTATCGATGACCTCACAGGGTTGGAATGGTCTACACCAGCTCTGCCAGGCTCTCCTGATGACAGTAGATGACTTCACAGGTGAAGAAGGCAGCATTGTCCTATGGCGAATGAAGCCCTTTGGCTTCCTAAGGTGTGACCACCCAAGGAGCCCCAACACATTCCTTCCTTCCATGCTTTCCATTATTTGGGCCCATATATAGGTGAAATGTCCCAAGATGTAGTCAGTGCCTGTGCTTGGACCTTTATCCAACGTATCTGAATATAGGTGGCACCCCAAACCAATTAAGTGAGGGTGTCTGACACAGAGCCTGGACATCAGTATTTTTCTTGAGTTCCAATATGTAGGCAAGTTTGAGAGCCACTACTCCAAGCTCTGGTCACTTCCCGTCAGGTGGGGCTGCCCTCCCAGCCTTCCACCTCCACATCATTTGCCAGGGATCCTACTAACTCAGAACAGCTTCCTCTGAGGCCCCTACAGGCTTAGCTGGGACACAGACGAGTCCTATCACCTCGTTGACACGCATCTCCATGCTCCTGGCTGTGGTCCCCAATCCTGAGGATGGCTCTGATTCAAGGTGGAACCACTGGGACACCAGTATAACCCCTTGATCTGGATGAAACTGAAGGGGAAGATTTGAATCCAATTTTATACCAGAAGCTAATTCCAAATGGGAAGCTATAGTTGGGAATAAAATAAACTCAATAACAAGGCAAGGTCAGAGCACATCCAGTAACCCATGCCAAACTTTGGAAAGGTGGCCTCAAATCTTCTGAGGCCAATGCACAAGCCGTGGACCCAGGCCCAGGTGGGTCTCAATCTGTTAATTCTAAGGATTGCTGAGCCACACTGACCACTTCTGATCCCATAGGGATTAAAAGTATACTATGGATTGGGGTGCCTGGGTGGCTCAGTCGGTTAAGCGTCAGACTTCAGCTTGCATCATGATCTCATGGTCTGTGAGTTCAGGCCCCGCATCAGGCTCTGTGCTGACAGCTCAGAGCCTGGAGCCTGCTTCGGATTCTGTGTCTCCCTCTCTCTCTGCCCCTCCCCTGCTCATGCTCTGTCTCTCTCTGTCTCAAAAATAAAATAAAAAACGTTAAAAAAAAAAGTATACTATGGATGACTCTATGCCCACAAATTTGATGACTTAGATGGAATGGACAAATTTCTTGAAGGACACAACCTACTCAAACTCACACAAGGAGGCATAGATAATATGAATAGGTTTATGTCTATTAAAGAAGTTGAATCCATGATTAATAGCCTTTCGGGGAAAAAAGCCCCAGGCCCAGGTAGCTTGACTGGTGAAATCTACCAAACATTTAAGGAAGAAATGGTACTGATTTTCTACAATTGCTTCCAGCAAATAGAAGCAGGGGGAACACATCCTAATTTATCCTATGAGGCAAATATTACCTTAATGCCAAGGCCAGATAAAGAGAGAGCAAGGATAGAAAACTACAAACTGATAACTCATGAACATAGATGCAAATATCCTCCACAAAATATTAGCCAATGAGATCCAGCAATATACAACATGTACAAATGGAACAAAATGGCAGAAACTGACTCACACAAGTATAACCAACTTATCTGTCATGGGGCACAAATGAAGTACAGAGGAAAAAAGAAAGACTTTTCAACAAAGGGTGCTGGAACTACTGGGCATTCACCTACAAACACAGAAACAACCTAGACAGAGATCTTACATCCTCCCCCCAAATTAGCTCAAAATGGGTCATAGACCTAAATGTAAAAAAATTTTTTAGCATTTATCTATTTTGAGAAATAGAGATAGAGTGTGAGTGGGAGAGGCACAGAGAGAGAGGGAGATACAGAATCAGAAGCAGGCTCCAGGCTCTGAGCCGTCAGCACAGAACCCGACGCGGGGCTGGAACTCATGAACCGCGAGATCATGACCTGAGCTGAGGTCAAATGCTCAACTGACTGAGACACCCAGGTGCCCCTAAAATGTAAAATTCAAAAACTTCTAGAATATGACATAGGAGATTCTAAGGGACCTTGGGTCTGGCAATGACGTTTAGATAAAACACCAGAAGTATGATCCATGAAGGAAAGTAGAAGTTGGATTTCATTAAAATTTAAAACTTAGGCTCTGAGAAAGACACTGTTAAGAGAACGAACAGACAAGCTGAGGACAGAGAAAAGAAATCTTTGCAAAGCACATATCTGATAAAGGACTCCGTGGAAATAAAGGAAGACAAACTAAATGAGAAGAGGCAAAGACGATTTGTTCAAAGTTTGTTAGAGCAAGAGACATCATCATTCGTGTCTGACGGACACTCGAAGGCAGACAGAGGAGCAGGAAAAGTTTCTTGTGGGAAAACGCAGGTCAGGCATGCAGCTCTGGCTGACCCTGACCGAGCCGGGGACGCAGGGCTCTAGAAGTGGGCGTCCCACGGGGTTGCTCAGGGAAGCCTATTTGGCTCTCTCTGATTGGTCCCAAGTTAGAAGTGGGACAAAAAGTAAGGAAGTGTCAGTCATAAATAAAGTCTCGGCTTGGGACCTTTTGGGGTTGATGGCTACAGGGGTTAGTTTGGTTTCCTGGATTGTTGCTGGTGATGGTCTGACTTCCTGTAGGTCCGCCTTAGAGCAGGCCGGCTGCCATAGACCACGGCAGCTGCAGCTTGCGGGCCACAGTCCTGTTTTTATATATAGTCTGTCCCTTTGTATGTTCAGTCTCTCAATTCTGTCCCAAATATACACAGAAATCTTGCTCAGCAACCAGAACACAAAGATCCCGATTACAAATGAGCGGAAGGGTAAACAGGCAGCTCACCAAAGAAGACGTGCAGATGTCAGGAAGGACGCAGGCCCATCTCGTGTTACGGAATTGCAAATCAAAACAAAGAGATACTGCTACTCAGTCATTATCATGGCTAAAATAAAAAAGGAACCTGGCAGCACTGAGTGCTGGCTAGGACGCGGAGCACTGAGAACCCTTATTCGTGGCTGCTGGGAATGCAAAATGGCACAGCCGCTCTGGAAAACAGTTCTGCGCTTTCTTACGAGCTAAACATAACGTTACGATACCAGCCAGCAACGGCAGCCTCAGCGTACAACTCCCTCCAGCCACGCAAACCTGCACCCGCATGGTTAGGGCAGTTTTCATATCACCACCCCGAACTGGAGGCAGTCAAGATTTCCTTCAGTCAGTGAGTGGATCAATTCCATACCGTGGAATATCATTCAGCCACGAAGAGAAATGAGCTGTCGAGTCATGAAAATACGGGAAGCCTTACACGCGTATCAACAAGAGAAAGAAGCCAGTCTGAAGGGTTGCACACTGTCTGATTCCAACCGTATGACATTCTGGAAAAGGAAAAGCTATGGTCACTAAGTGGGTCAGTGGATGCCAGGTGCTTGGGGGAAGAGGGGGACTAATATTTGGAGTACGGGCAGGATCTGGGCGATCCTGTAACCACGGGCATAGGACATCGTGCACTGGTCAAAACCCGTAGAACTTCACAGCTCAGAGCGACCCTTCATGCACGCTAGTTAAAAGCCAACAGTTTAGGTTTAAGGCTGAAGGGCTCCCAGGAAGGGCTACACTCTGTGACGACAGGATTTAACTGTGGCGCACACATGTGGGACGGCCCCAGCGGAGGAGAGCGGGCGGGAAGGCGCTGGCCTAAGTAACTTGGGAAATGGGTGGGATCTGCAACACTCACAGCAGGAGAAATTGTCCCCAAGTACTGGACTCTGGGTGGTAAAGCCGCTGTCCCCGGGAGTCCAGGGGCACAGTCCCATGTCGCAGTATGTGTAGACAGACCGGATCAGTAAGTAACTCGGGGGCAAATGGGAGTCAGAGTTCTCACATCGCAGGGAGAATTTACACAGAAGCAGAGTGAGGATGACCCGGGGGGCGTAGGTCGCAGGTGGAAATGTCAGCATGGCCTCGTGTTTAGCATGCTTTAGATACAAATGATCACTACGGAATTATTTACAGAGACGTATCCATATGTGGATTAGCACACACGCACGTCTCTGTCGGCAGAGAGGCCGAGAAGCGATGCCACCCTAGCAGCAGTGAGCACACCCAGGGTCTGGCGCTTGGCTTCTAAGCACTCTTCTCCAGCAAGTGGAGCGAGTGCTCCTTGGAGAAATGGCTGACCACGGGGCTGGGGCGGGAAATGCACAGGACGAGCCTCTAGTAAGGAAGGGTGAGGAGGGGCTTCAACCAACGAGCTCTTTGCCGAAGGGGGCATGCTATGTGATGCAGGGCCCAGGGGCCAAATCTGGAACAATCCTAGCAAAACAAATAGTAACGGATTATGATCCAAACACTAACATAAATATCCTCGGGTCTAAACAGATTCAAATGACTGAGTAAGCAAACGGGGGAGGAGAGAGAAATCTCCATGCAGAAGAATTCCACGTAATTTATGCAGATGTTCCGCATCAAAGAGGTTCCTCAATCAAGGGACGGCCCATCCCTTAGGTGTGGGCTGCACAGAGTGACTTCCTTCCAGGGACAGTGTGGATGTGGCGGAAAGAGTCACTTTCCAGTGGAGAACCCCGACAGACACACCCCAGCCTGGTGACCGAGGCCCGCAGTGACACGTCATGTCGACCGTGTGCTCCCTCGAAGTGATGTGACCACCTCTGCAACAACTTCCCAGACCCACAGCACCAGCACCATGAGCAAGACATCAGCTTCCAGCAGAATTTGGAAATACCTGACCAGTATTCCTCAAGATTGTCCAGGTCATCGGATCAAGGGGAGTCTGAGACCAACACCTCCCACTGCCGGGATGTTTTTACATACGCAGGGCAATTCCGGCACCAGACGTGTGGGGTTTTCCACACCAAGCAATCCCACAATGCTCTGCAGACACCCAAGGGTGCCCTATGATTTAGTCTTGACGCTAATAACCTGGACAGGGTCAAGGGTCGGGTTCCACGTGATCGCCCCCGCTCCACACCCCGGGCACAAGTGCGGGCCACCCTGTACTCCTGACCAACCAGATACAAATCAGGGATTCCCGCGACCGCGTGCTCGGGTTCCGTCATTTGCTAGAACAGTTCACAGGATCCGGGGAAGCAAGTTCCCGTGGTTACTGGTTTACTCGAAGGGCTATCGTGAAGGGCACGAGCAAACGGCCAGATAATTAGGCACCGAGGGCAAGATGCGGGAGGCCCCGAGAGAGCCAGCTCTGCCCTGTGGAGTTTGGGGCATGCCACGCTCTCGGCACGTGGACGCGGCCACCAACCAGGAAACTCTCTGAACCCGTTACTTAGGGTGGAGGCCCCATCATGTGGGCACAGTCGATAGGTTGAGTCACTGGCCATCGGGGACTGACTCCATCCCCACAATCCCCACACTGTCGCCTCCCCGGGGTCAGGGGCTGGAGGTCGCACTTGGTTCCTCAGGCCGCCAGCCCCCATCCTGGGGCTTTCTAGTGACTCCGGGGCCACCTCATTAGCATGAAGTCAGGTATGACGGAAGGGGGTTTGCTTATTGCCAGTGGTGGCGGGCTAGAACATCTCGTGGCCCGGGGTGACCGTCAGTGCAGAGGGGCCCGGGGAGGCAGGCCGACTGAGGGTGACGAGGGGGACGTGGGATCCGGGGGCACAGGAAGGCAGGGGAACTAGGGGACCTGGGTAGGATATGGCTTCCAGTCAGCACTAATGAATTAGGGGTGATTTGCTCATGGAGGCAGCGGGGCCGCACGGACAGAAGGTTCCGGTGACGGGGAGACCGTGTGGGTCACGCGGGGGCCGTGCTCTGACTGCTCAGGTTTTCTGTCGAACTGCTCTACAAACTCCAGGCTGCCGGAAAGGACACGAAGTCCCTCTGTGGCCCTCGGGAAGGCCCGTTGCGTGAAATGTGGACTTTGTAAGTGAATTGCGTTTAAAGTTCAGTGCTGGGGAAACGCCCCTTTCCTCTGAGTTCAAGGAAGCGCGTCGTCAACGTAAGAGGAAGTTACCAACAGGCCCCCACGTCCCTTCCAGAGAGTCCACACCCTGAAGGTCCCCTCTCCTCAGGCCGCAGCGGGGACGGACCGCGGGAGGCGCAGATGGAAACCGCCCAGCCACGGGCTCCTGATGTGTGGGAAAGGGCATGACGCATCACAGACGTGAATGTCACAACTGAAGGCATGCTTAAGTTACAAGTGTCACCACCCGGGTCGGCACCCCCCCCCCGCCCCCACGTCCCGCCAGGAACTGTAAAAGGAGCCGCTGTTGGGGCGCCTGGGTGGCGCAGTCGGTTAAGCATCCGACTTCAGCCAGGTCACGATCTCGCGGTCCGTGAGTTCGAGCCCCGCGTCGGGCTCTGGGCTGATGGCTCAGAGCCTGGAGCCTGTTTCCGGTTCTGTGTCTCCCTCTCTCTCTGCCCCTCCCCCATTCATGCTCTGTCTCTCTCTGTCCCAAAAATAAATAAACGTTGAAAAAAAAAAAAAAAAAAAAATTTAAAAAAAAAAAAAAAAAAAAAAAAAAAAAAGGAGCCCCTGCTTTCTTAAACCAACTGCCTCCAGTTTGGAAGTCAGGTTTCGACTCCCACCCGTCCATCACCCCTACTTCGTTAACCGGGTTCCGTGTTTCCACGTGATTGAATTGGCCGCCATCCTGGGCGTGGGCTCGGGCCCACCGCGTCCCAGCTCAGCCCGGCCTCTGCTCGGGCGACAGGTCTCGCCCCCCGTGGCTGTTGGGAGCCTCGCGCGCTGGCCGGCCACGCGGCTTTGTCCGACCTGGCGCGTCCCCCCGTCTCCTCTTCAGGTTGTCTTGTTCGGAAGCGACGCCAAACCGACACCAAAGTGGTAAAAGCAAACGTAGCACAGGGAGCGGCGCCTGGGTGGCCCCGTGGGCTGAGCGTCTGACTCCTGATCTCGGCTCAGGTCACGATCTCACGGTTTGTGAGTTCGAGCCCTGTGTTGGGCTCCGAGCTAACAGCTCGGAGCTTGCTTGGGATTCTCTCTCCCCCTCTCTTTCTACCACTTTTCTCTTTCTCTCTAAATAAATAAACTTAAAAATATAAATAGCACAGGGGACAGCCGCATACCCTTCATCAGATGCACCTATTTATTTATTTATTTATTTATTTTTTAATTTTTTTTTTCAACGTTTATTTTTTTTGGGACAGAGAGAGACAGAGCATGAATGGGGGAGGGGCAGAGAGAGAGGGAGACACAGAATCGGAAACAGGCTCCAGGCTCTGAGCCATCAGCCCAGAGCCTGACGTGGGGCTCGAACTCACGGACCGCGAGATCGTGACCTGGCTGAAGTCTGACGCTTAACCGACTGCGCCACCCAGGCGCCCCCAGATGCACCTATTTATTGCATTTGCACTATCATTTGCTCACTGTCACAAGCACCCCTAAGACTTCTGAACCCCTTGAGGATAACTGACACAGAGGGTGACCCTTTTTAAAATTTTTTTAAATGTTTACTTATTTTTGAGACAGAGAGAGACAAGAGTGTGAGTGGGGGACGGGCAGAGAGAGAGGGAGGCACAGAATCCGAGGCAGGCTCCAGGCTCTGAGCCATCAGCCCAGAGCCCGTCGCGGGGCTCGAACTCACGGACTGTGAGATCATGACCTGAGCCGAAGTCGGACGTTCAACGGACTGAGCCACCCAGGCGCCCCAAGGGTGACCCTTTTTAGATGATTCCGCGTGATTCCTGAGAACGGGGGATTTATTGGTCTACGCGACCTCAGCGTGGTCACCGCTTCATAACTTTCTGGGACGTGTTTACCTAACGCACCATCACATTCCACACTCTGGCTGCTGTCCTGGACCGAACCTCTTCCCGCCCGCACGAGAGCGCTTTGGAGAGCGAGGGGCGTCCCGATGACCACGCGGGGGCCGCCTCCGGGTTCTCGCGTGCCCGCCCCCCGCGCCCCTGCAGACAGACCGACTGGCACAGACTCCTTGGGCCACACGCTGTAGACCCGTCTTCAGATAGTACGTGACGGTCCTGCTGTCACCACCCGACCTTTGACGTCCCCTACTGGTGGTGGATGTCTTGCTATCGTGTCAGCCTCCCGCCTGGGACGTGAGCTCTTTGTGAACCTCCGGTTCCATTTTAAGGTCAGAAACACAGACTTTGTGGCACCCTAGACTGGTTTTTCCTGTCTTCCTCAGAAACATCGGTTATGCACGTGGTGGGTCCCCTCCGTCCGAACTCTGTACCTCTTCTCCTAATTATTTTTATGTTGTGCTTGTTTTTATCTTATTTTCTGTGATTTCCTCAGGCCCGACGTGGAGCTCAAACCCACGAACAGTGAGATCGTGACCTGAGCCGAGACCAAGAGTCAGATGCTCCACTGACGGGGTCACCCACGTGTGGGTCATGTTTTACACTTTTAAATGCTCTCATTTTGGGTCTGAGTCACTGTTGGGTGTGAGCCCGTCAGAGACCGGGGGCTGTGGGAACCGGGCACGGGAAGGGACAGAGACCCAGGGGTTTGGCCCCAGGTGATGGCAGAGTCCCTGGGGGGGCTGCTCTGAGGGGCAGCACGGGGCATCCTCGGTCCCTTGACCGGTGTGTGTCTGCCCCCTGTCATCTGTCATCGTCCTGGCCTCGGCTGGACGTTGCCATCATCCGGCACCAGAGCCCAGGGGCCCACGTGGGTCCCCAGGATGAAGCAGAGCCTGGGGGAGGGGGTGGGCATGGCTGGGAGGCCAGCGCAGGGGGACAAGAAGGTGCAGTTCTCCACGTGGGAGGAGAGCCCTGTCTGGAGGCACCCACCCCACCCACGGCCTCTCACGCCTGCTTCTGCTCCCATCCCACCCCTGGGTCCCAGGTTTTGAGGGGGATTTGGTCCTCCTGGCTCCCAGGCACTTACGACGAGCAGACCATCCTGGATTACCTGGATGGGTCCCAAATTCAATGACAGGTGTCCTTGCAGCGTATGGGGGGGAGACAGACCGAGGGGCCCGTGTGAAGGTGGAGGCAGTGTCTGGGAGGATCCAGGAGCCGGAAGGGGCAGAATGGACCGTCCCCTGGAGCCTCTGGAGGGAGCCGTGTCCTGCCGACACCTTGATGCCACACCCCGGGCCTCCAGAACCGGGGGACACATCTCTGTTGTCCGAGGCCCTCGGTCCGTGGCCACTCGTGATGCTGTCGGTGCAGAGCGACGCTACGTGCCCCAGGCCCTGCCCTCTGGGCTCCGAGGGTGACCGGCGGGCCACGTAGGGTCACAGCCGGTGTGGCATGAAGGTGGCCGTGTGCACGGCGGGGGCGGCGGTGGGGGTGGGGCGCAGAGCACGTGGCATCGTGGGCTTCGGCCGCCACGAGGTGCCACGAGGCTCTGGAGCCTGTGTTTGTCTTCTGTGGACTCAGCCGCTATGAACCAGCAGCTGGGAGCCATCTGAGCGTCCGTGTCGTCGTTGTTGGGGCACAGCCCTCGTTTCCTCGCCTCCAGCCGGCTCTGCGGGGTGAGCCCCGGGAAGGGCCCCGAAGGTCCGCGAGGAGGCGGGGCCTTGACTGGGCACCTCCGAACCTCTGGGCCCCCCGGCCTCCTTTGAGCCCCACGTCCCGTGGGTGCAGGGGCACGAGGGTAACAGGAGGGTCACGTGCCGGGGCCGCAGGCGGGACCCGCTGAGGGCCACGGCAGACGGTGTCCGGCTCTCCCTGGGGCCCGGATCACAGGACAGGTGTCGGGAGGCCCTTCTCACGGGTAACGATACCCCCTACGCGAGCGGCCCTCCGGATCACGTCTCTGTTACCCCCTCCCCGCAGCGGCGGCCCGTCTGTGGCAGCGGGGAGACCGGTAACCGGGGCTCAGAGCCACCAGTGACTTGTTTGCTGTCCCTGGGCTGCGAGTGGACGAGCCACGGCTGGCACAGGGTCTCCGTCCACGACAGTCCCGGGGAGAGGAGCAAGTGTCGGTGTTTTCCTGGTCTCGCTCCCCGAGGAGGGCTGAGAGTCAGAGCTGGCCTCACCAGGAAGTGATTTGGGGGAGCTGTGACCAGACTAGCAACGTGGGGCCACCGGGCTGACGCAGGGCCCTGACCCGGAGACAGCTGGCCAGCCCCGTGGTCCCGGCTGCCCCCTGCAGACCCCAGCGGAGCTTTTGAGCCGGTGGGCCCTGGGACCACCAGGCTGAGCCTCCCAGGGCCAGCCGATCAGAGGGCCCGGCAGATGATGGGGGATGACCACCGGAGCCCCTGGGGACAGACTCAGGGCCCGGCCGCGTCTCTTTCCAACCCCTCCACCAGGCCCATGCAAACGAGGCACTGTGATGCCTTCAGTTTCTGGCCCAGCAGCCCTGGAGGGTGGAGGGGGGATGAGAGGGGAGAGGGGCCAGGGTGGGGAGGAGGCCGTGGGGTGAGAAGTGCGTCCCACCGGAGCAGAGAGGCTGGGCTCGAGACCCGTCACCGCTGCCTCGTCCGGTGGGGTTTCCTGCACACGGGGGCTTGCGGGGGTCCCGGGTGCCGTGCCGGCCAGAGCCAGCGGGATGCTGGGTGTGTTGCCACAGGGGACGCCCTGCTGAGGCCGGCCTGTGTCTGCTGCCACGCGCCCTGGCCCTCGAGGAGCCGAGGACAGGGGTCAGAGGGCTCCTGGAGTCCAGGGAAGTCCGGGAAAGGGAATGGTAGGACCTCTCTGTGTTTCAAGGCTCATCCCCCTGGCCCTGTGTCCCTGGGGAGGCCGCTCGGGGCAAACGGGGCTCGGGGCTGGCCTGGGGGCTTCCGTGCAGGGTCTCCGGGCTGTTACAGCTCACCCAGAGGGCACATCTGTCCTCCCTCCGCCCAAAGCAGCAGCCCCCGCTGGGGAGCCAAATAGCCCGTGAGGGGCCCACCCGGACCTGTGGGCAGCGGTGGCTGGGAGGGGCCCGGGCTCAGGGCCCAGAGCCACGCAGGGCCTGCGACAGGGAGCGAAAGGTGATTCTTCTGGTCTCGCGGGGCCTCGGGTAGGCTGGGAGGACCCCGGACTGCCTGTCCTTTGGGCACGCGGTGGCTTCAGGATGCTGTGCATTCATTTCCGGGGCCACGTGTGACCACAGGACCTTTGTTCTAAATCGCTGTGGTTCAGGGAGAACGTCCAGCTGGCAGTCCAGCAGGTGGTTATGTGTCTCTGTGCAAGTCGAGCCCGGTCCAGGCTGCTGTGCCTGAAGCCATGAGCAGGACTGAGGACGGGGAGGAGGGAGGAGGAGGGGGGGGGGAAGAAGGGGCAGGGGGAAGGAGGGGGGAGGAGGGGGGAGGAGGGGGGAAGAGGAGGGGGGAGGAGGGGGGAAGAGGGGGGAGGGGGAAGAAGGGGGAGGGGGAAGGAGGGGGAGGAGGGGGGAAGAGGGGGGAGGGGGAAGGAGGGGGGAGGAGGAGGGGGAGGAGGAGGGGAGAGGAGGAGGGGAGGGGGGACGAGGGAGGGAGGAGGAGGGAGGGCAGAATTCACACCTGGGTCTCAGAGTCTGTTCTGCCCATTTAAGTATCTCTGCTCCCAGTGATTGGCTCAAGGACCCCCTGCCCTTGCTGCGACCCCTGGCCCTCCAAGGCCAGACGTCACCTCTGAAGCACACTCATGGAGGGAGCAGGGGTGGGGGGTAGGGGCTGTGAGCACAGGCCCCGAGTCCTCAGAAAGGCGGGGTCTTGGCCACTGGAGGGGAAAGAGAACCGGGTCCTGAACCTGACCCTGGGACCAGGACAGCTGCAGGCCAGATGCTTCAAAGGGACAGGGCTCCACAGACAGGGAGGGAAGGAGAAGGCCTAGCTGGGGGCTGGGACCCCTGTCGCCTGGGCCACAGGCCTCAACTGCCCCAAGGAGACGAAGCACGGTGGCCCAGCCCTCCTCTGGAGCTGACCCGGGGGACGCCCCGTTGTGTCAGGCCCCGGGACGGCCCTGGGGTGGGATGACACTCAGCCCCGCTCCCCAGCCCTGGCCTGCTGATGCGTTCCTGTTTCTGCCGCCTTCCTGTGAGCTTTTCCTTGAAAGGCAGAGCCTGGGGGCCGCGGGGCAACGGATTTCGGATTTCGAGTTCGATTGCAGGGAACCCACTACGGTTTCCAGCTGCACATACAAGAGACGCTACCAGACCAGCCGGAAACACCCAGCCAGCAATGCTCCGGGCTCCTTATGTATCTAGTTTATCTATTTTGACAGAGAGAGAGGGAGGGCGAGCTAGGATGGGCAGAGAGCGAGAGCGAGAGTGAGAGCGAGAGTGAGGCAATCCCAAGCAGGCTCTGCACTGTCAGCACAGAGCCCGACGTGGGGCTCGAACTCACAAACCGTGAGAGCACGACTGGAGCGGAAATCGAGCTCAGCCCCCTGAACCCCGCCCTCCCCAGCCCCCCAGGGGCCCCTCAGGCTCATTATATGACAATGTGGAAAAGAAAAGACAAGGAGGAAACCCCTAAGGCCAGAAGGGACTACCTTTTCAAGGGCAACAGAAACGCCCCTGGCTTCTCCCCAGAGACTCGGGAGGCCAGAAGACAATTCTGTTATCTTAGAAAAACCGAGAAAAAACAACTCAAAATATGGAATTCTTTCCAGGAGAACACGCTTCGAGAATGCAGGTGATAAAACACATTTTCAGACAAATTTGGCATCAGGCTTCCTTCCCTAGGGGAGTGAGGGGGTCCTCGGGAAAGACACGGAGCCCAAAGGGGAGGACTCAGGACCTAGCGCTGGGACGGAGGTGCCCCCAGGCGCCGCCGCGGCTCAGCAGTTTGGAAAGGGGGGGGGGGTTTCGTGTGAGGAATTATCGGATGTGGGGGGGTCGCCCACCTCCCTGACACGGTGGACCCCTGGCGCTGGTGGGGTTTACTTAACATCATCTGGTTAGCCTGTGTCTTCCCGAGACGCGTAAAGTCCTTCCCACTTGCCCTCCAGGGACACGGGCAGTGGGACACCGTCAGTGCGGGCAACCAGGTGCCTGTCGTGGTCGAGAGTGGGGAGCGTCTGGAGCTGGGGGGGTTTCCGGCAGCCCCCTCCCAGGTGGCGAGCCGGGGGGACAGCGTCAGGCACCCTCGCCCCTCTGCCTTCAGGCCTGGCGGCTGGCCACGATTCCCGCCATCCCTCCAGGGAGGTGGCATGGCTCCCCGCTTTCTGTCCTCAGGCGGGAGGGCTCCAGGATTTCTATTCGGCCCTTGGGAGTGAGGGAGTCGCTGTAATGGCCCCCCATCCGCGGGTTCCAGAAGCCATGGGGTTTGCATTCTGCCCATTGCAAAGTACGTCCATTCCGATGACAACGTTCTGGAACCGGGGAGGTAACCAGAGCGTGGGGTGGGGGGCAGCTCGGCGTCTGACGGAGTCTGACAAGTGAAGAAACCACCGATGACCTGACCGCCACGAGTCCCTCTTTGGCCCGGGGGGGCTGGGGTCGTGTTTGGGCTCCCAGGGTTCCCATCAGCTCGAGGCCGGTGTCTACCGATCCTAAAAGACCTCAGTGTCCCCTCCCCCCGGCCCGTCCACAGTTGCCCCGCAAACGGCTGCAGGAAAGGCTTGGGGGCGCTCACGGGGGGTTCCTGCCGGTGCCCTCGGGCCTGGGGGCTGCAGACGGATGAGGTTGGAGCCTCGCGAGACGCCGGACGAGTCGCTTCCAAGGGAAAGCCGTCTCAGAGAGACGCAGGGGCGCAAGACTGCCCGTTCCCTCGGGGTCCAGCCCCGCGTCCTCGGGATCCCGGCCCGTCCCCCAGCGAATGGCAAGCCCGGATTCGACTGGCGTCACAGGTCAGCAGCCGCCACATACACATTTTGTGGTTTGCTTTCTTTAAATAAGCTGCTTCTCTCAGGACAGGTTTAGATTTACCGAGAAATCGTGAAGGCAGCCCACGCGGGAGTTCACGTCTTACAGGAGGGCGGCGCGTGGCCAGAGCGCGTGAAGCGGTAGCGATGGTGGTTGTTACGTCAGGCCCGCGGCGTGTGCAGACCGCTGTGCCCCCTCGCGCCTGTTGTCCGTTCCAGGGTCACATCCGGGACACCACGTCTCGTTTCATCACGTCTCCTTAGGCCCGTCTAGGCGGGCAGTTCCGTAGGTCGTCCTTGGGTCCCGTGACCTTGAGGCGTTGAGACGCCTGCTTCGGAGTTTGGGGGCAGATCCCCGCGAGGGACTCGTCTCGTGTTTCGCCACGACTGGACTCGCACGTGTGATTTTAGGAGGAAGCCGCAGACGGGGGTCCTTTCCCGTCACCTCACGTCCGGGTGCGCGCGTCCCCGCGGCCGTGGACCTTGGCACCCGCGCCCCGCGCCCCGGCCCCGGCCGACGGGTGCTGTCAGGTCGGGGTCGCTTCTGGAAAGTGGCTCCTTTCCGCCTCCCACGCCCGGGAGAGGGCACTGGGTTCTGCTGCTGAGAGACGTGTCCCTTCTTCCCGACCGTGTGCGGACTCCCTTGTGCGCGTCCACGTGGATGCGTGACTTGTTTTTCCACTCGGGGCTGACGTTCAGCGTGTCTCGTTGCCCAGCTTGTTGTAGCTTCGCCATTGGCTCCTGCACAGCCTCGACAGGCCCACGGCGCGTGTCGCGTGTCTGTGCGTCTGTCTGTCCCTCTGCGTGTCTGAGCGTGTCTGTGTGTCTGAATGGGCGTGTCTGTGTCTGCCTGTGTGTCCATCTCTGTGTCCGTCTGTGTGTCTGTGTGTCCATCTCTGTGTCTGTGTGTCTATATGTCCGTCTGTCTGTGTGTCTGTATGTCCGTATGTCCATCTGTGTGTCTGTGTGTGTGTGTGTGTCCGTTTGTGTGTCTGTCTGTCTGTGTGTCTGTGCCTGTGTATCCGTCTGTGTGTCTATCTGTCTGTATGTCTGTGTGTCCGTCTGTGTCCGTGTGTCCGTCTGTGTGTCTGTCTGTCTGTGTGTCTGTCTGTCTGTGTGTCTATCTGTCAGTCTGTGTCTGTGTGTCCATCCGTCTGTCTGTGTGTCCATCTGTGTGTCTATGCGCCTGTCTGTGTCTGTGTGTCCGTCTGTGTGTCTGTCTGTCTGTGTCTGTGTGTCCATCTATGTGTCTGTCTGTCTGTATGTCTGTGTCTGTGTGTCTATCTATCTGTCTGTCTGTGTCTGTGTGTCCGTCTGTGTGTCTGTATGTCCATCTGTGTGTCTGTATGTCTGTATGTCCATCTGTGTGTCTGTCTATGTGTCCGTCTGTGTGTCTGTGTGTCTATATGTCCATCTATGCGTCTGTGTGTCTGTCTGTGTGCCTGTATGTCTGTCTGTAGGTCCATCTGTGTGTCTCTGTGCCCGTCTGTGTGTCTGTATGTCTGTCTGTCCGTCTGTGTGTCCGTCTGTGTGCGTGTGTGTCCGTCTGTGTGTCCATGTGTCTGTGTGTGTGTCTATCTGTATGTCTGTGTCTGTGTGTCCATCTGTGAGTCTGTGTGTCCGTCTGTCCATCTGTGTGTCTGTCTGTCTGTATGTCTGTGCCTGTGTGTCCGTCTGTCCGTCTGTGTGTCTGTCTGTATGTCTGTGTATCCATCTGTGTGTCTGTCTGTCTGCCTGTGTCTGTGTGTCCATCTGTCTGTCTGTGTGTCTGTCTGCCTGTCTGTGTGTCCGTCTGTCTGTCTGTGTGTCTGTCTGCCTGTCTGTGTCTGTCTGCCTGTCTGTGTCTGTGTGTCCGTCTGTGTGCCTGTGTCTCCGTCTGTCTGTCTGTGTGCCTGTATGTCTGTGCCTGTGTGTCCGTCTGTGCATCTGTCTGCCTGTCTGTCTGTGTGTCCGTCTGTGTGTGTGTCTGCCTGTCTGTGTCTGTGTGTCTATCTGTGTGCCTGTGTCTCCGTCTGTCCGTCTGCGTGTCCGTCTGTGTGCCTGCCTGTCTGTGTCTGTGTGTCCGTCTGTCCGTCTGTCTGTCTGCCTGTGTCTGTGTGTCCGTCTGTCCGTCTGTCTATCTGTCTGTCTGTCCGTCTGTGTGCCCATGTGTCCGTCTGTGTCTGTGTCTGTGTGTCCGTCTGTGTGCCTGTGTGTCTGTCCATCTGTCTGTGTGTCCATCTGTGTGTCTGCCTGTATGTCTGTGTCTGTGTGTCCGTCTGTCCGTCTGTCTGTTTGTGTGTCCGTCTGTGTCTCCGTCTGTCCGTCTGTGTGCCTGTCTCAGGCACAGTCTGTCTGCCTGTGTCTGTGTGTCCGTCTGTCCGTCTGTCTGTCTGTCTGTGTCCATCTGTGTGCCCGTGTGTCCGTCTGTGTGTCCGTCCGTCTGTCTGTGCGGGGGGCGCCTCCTCCCTTCCTGGCCCCGCATGATGCCGTCTTGACGTTCACCAGCGCCTGCCGGCAGCTGCAGGGGTAGGTTCTCCCTAGACTGTTGTTCAGACCAGGACCGGGAGTGGGACCGGGAGCGGGACCGAGCTGAAGGGGGTGCCGTCCTCTCCTCTTGCCAGTGCACGGCGCGTCCCCGGTCACCCTGGTACCGGGGCACACACGGTCACAGGCGCGGAGGCCTGGCTGACGGCCATGGCGCGCCCCCGCCGTCTGCACAGGTTCCCACGGGCAGGAAGCGGGGTGTGGGCTGCTCTCCAGCGCGAAGCACCACATATGGAGTCTGTGATCCCGCCTCGGGGGCCGCATCCTCAGGGCCCGCTCCGGGGCCAACCCTGCCACCAGGCGCGGCGGGGAGCCAGGAATCACACGGCTGAGGACGGGAGGAGGTCTGACATGAGGAAGCGCTGGCTGAAGGGGCTCCCGCTGCATGGCATGACCCTGAAGGACGCAGGACGCACGGGGTCAGGGAGCAGCGGGTCCCCAAATGGGAGCAGATCTAGGGGAGGTCCAGCCCCGCCCCCCCGGCTGCTACTCAGAGAGGGGAGGCTCTGTGGTGGCTTGCGCTGGGCTTTCTGGAAGCTGCCGGCGTGCTGGTGCCTGGGAGGCACCCCCTAGGGTGCGGGTCCGCAGGTGGGCGGCCTGCCGGAGCATCGCATGATGTGCGCGACAGGGAACAGGGTCACGTCGTGATGCCCTCGCTGGCCCCGGGCTTCAGGAGGCGAGGTCGTCTCAGGGTCCCGAGGAAGCTTTCTGGGGAGGGGCGGGTGAAGCTGGGGTCTTGCCTGGGGCGTCAGGAGAAGCTTCGGGCGCTCTGTGTGGTTGCATGGGTGGAGGGGAGGGTCAGAGAAGGGGACCCGGGGACCCCGGCGAGCTGTCTTCATGAAGCCAACAGCCCTGACCCCTACCGTCCCCCTCGGCCTTCACCTCCTGCTCCCCAAGCTCTCCCCCTTGGACACTTAGCCCAAAAGATCCGCTTGGGACCCGACAGAACCGGTTCCATCCTGTTTCCCAGCCTCGGAAACGCAGGTCCCCTGGCCACACCTTCTCAGCTCTCTGCAGCTGCAGTGCCGGCTGAGGAGGGGTTTTCTCTGCCCTTCCCTCCCTGGCCGGGGTCACGTCCCCTGCTCTCTTGCTCCCGGAGTCTGTCCCTCTGAGGCTCTGTGCTCCAGACAGTGTGGAGGCCGGGCCCGGGCTAAGTGTGAGCCCCGCTCCGGGCCTCGCCTGGCCGAGCCCGGTTCTGGGACACCCTGTGCCGGGCAGCACGCACGCCCACACCGGCCGGGGCTGCCCTCCCAGCCCAGCCTCCGGGCAGCAGGGCCTGGGAGCAGGCGGAAGGCTCACTCCAGCCGGAGAGTCTCCACGTGGTGGCTTCTCAGGCTTAGGCTCCCAGCTCTGCCAAGGCGCGGCGAGGCCGGAGCCTGGGGGCTCTGGGGGCCACGAAGTGCTCGTCCTTGCTGTGCAGAGGGGGAAACTGAGGTCCCCTGGGGGGAGGACCTGGGACCGGCAGCCCCTTGTGTCTGCAGAAGCCAAACAGAGCAAAACGCAAACGAGCCGGTGTATGCTGGGGGCTCGGAGTGGCGCCTGGGGTGCGGAATGCGCTGCAGAGATGCTTTAGTAATGGCCCCGGCGATCCCCCCGAGCTTGGGCTCCCCGACACCAGGTTCAGAAATCCAGCTACTGTTTGGGGTTGTCTGGGTGACTGACAGCTCTCAGCTTGTGTTCAAATGCTGGTTAGCATTTTGCCCAACCCCCTCCCCGGTGCCTAGTGTGCTGGCACGTGGCAGCGTGCGGGGTTGCTGAGATGATGACAAATGAGCAGTGAAGCGGTTAGATGTCTCCGCAGGGAGGAGGCCCGCCCCTTGCCATGCAGCTCACAGGCAAGTCCCGTTCCCTGAGCCCTAGGTCCACATGCCATCTCCTCCAGGAAGTCTTCCTGGGTGCCCAGCTGCATCAGAAGCCTCTTTGGTGCCCCCAGAGCCCTCCGGGCCTCCCTCCATTACATCCCAAGTGGGGCGTATGGCCACCGCTCACCTCTTGTCACCCAATGTCATGTGAGCGTCCCGGGGGCCGGGGCTGGGCCAGGTGTGTCCCTTATCCCCGGCTCCTGGCTCAGGGCTCGGCCTGTGCAAAGATCAAGCTCCCTCCCCTCCCTCAGACCTCCGGGTCTCCGGGTGCGTGTGCAGGAACCAGAGTGGGTCTCAGCAGGCGGCCGAGCGAGTCAGTAGGCCTATCGTGAGTGAGCCACCCTGGGGCCAGCAGACACGAGGGACAGTCCGGGTGAAGGGACAGAAAGTCCAGGCCAACTTAGCTGGGGGCCACCTGGGGGGCCCCCTGGGAGCCACTTGGGAGGCCAGCGCTGTTGGGGCCTGGGAACCAGCTGCAATTGCGTTAGGGGCCAGCTGTCCTGTGTGAGCCTTTCCATGTGACATCACCTCTCTGAGTCTTAGTTTTCGACTCTGAAGTGGTGAACAATTCTTGTTCTTTCCTGGTAAGTTGGACCAGGAATCAAGCTGTGCTCCATGGAGACCACGGGCCTGGCGCTGTCCTATGACCCCCCCCTCCAACATGGGGTCCCCATCCAGCAGAGCCCAGCTCAGAGGGGAGCGGGGCAGAAGGATATTACGGAAGTCAAACAATTCATCTCAAGAGCCAAGTGAGAGGGTCCTCCTGGACGCTGACGGAATGAGCTGTTTCCTACCCCCAGCGGGGTCCTCGCGGGAAGGATTGGCGTCCATCCCAGACTATCGAGAAGCCAGGTCGTGTCTGTGTGTCTGAGCTGCAGGCGGAGAGTAGCTGAAGCCGCACGTGACGACTCGGGGGTCCCCGGGTCCCTTAAGTAACGACAGCGGACTTCAAAACCGCGTAGAACAGGATGTCAGAAGGCTCTGACCCCGGCTGGGATTCGTTCCAGAGACGCCGGACGCCAGGTGGGCGGTAAAGCACAGCTCCTGGGGGTTTTCTTTTCTTTTTTAAAAAATACTTATTTAGAGAGAGAGAGAGAGAGGGAGAGAGAATCCCAAACAGGCTCCGCCCTGTCAGCTCAGAGGCCGTGGATCTCCCCAACCACAAGATCGGGACTTGAGCCAAGGTCAAGAGTCCACCGCTTAACCGACCGGGCCACCCAGGTGCCCTGAGCGCCTCTGGATTTTCAGAAGAAACGTCTGAAGACGGGTTTGGGGCTCTGAAGACTTACTCGCCTCCAGGATG
Source organism: Lynx canadensis (assembly GCF_007474595.2). NCBI lineage: Eukaryota > Metazoa > Chordata > Mammalia > Carnivora > Felidae > Lynx > Lynx canadensis. The sequence continues at coordinate 145,159,892 of NC_044308.2, read as the reverse complement.
CCCCAGGGCAGGTGGGTGTGCGGTCAGCCACCTGTGGTCCTTGAGGGGAGGGCTGTGGGGGGCTGCCCCTGCCACCACAGGGGTGGAGGGGCCCCCAAGGGGCTCACCTGGAACCTGGGGTTCGGACCAGGGCGCAGGGCCTGACTTCTACCCAGGAGGGAAGAGCTGGCCTCCCTGCGGGGGAACTAAGAGCCCTGTCCCCACAGGGGTGGAGGGTGGGGTGAGGATAAGGGTGAGGGGGTGGGGGTGGGAGTGGGGGGGGGGAGGAGCCCCCTCGGGCAGCAGCCACACCGGAGAGAAGTGGGGGGAGCCTACAGGCCCTGATAGAGACCTGGGTGAGCAGCTCAGGCCGTGGGGCTGGGACCTGGCAGGAGGTGAGCTGGGCGGGAGGTGCAGGGGCTCTGATTGTGGGAAGAAGACCACCTCACAAGCCAGGGTTGGATGGGCTCCGGGAGGCGGGGGCTCCAGGTGACCCGGGGCCGCCCTAAGACAGAGCAGGGAAGTTGTGGGGCCACTGGGGGTTCTCTGGGGAGGGGCTGCCCCCCTTCCTGAGCGGCCTGCGGATTGGAGGGCCCGCCCCACGTGGTTCCACACCCCCCACCGTGAGCCCCTTTAGAAACCAACCACCCAATAAAGAGGGAGCCCCCATCTTGCGCGCACTTCTGTCTGCGTGGACGGCGTGGACGGTGGCGGGGCGCGTGCGGGAGACCAGCCCCCGGGGAGGAGGGCGGGGCGCGGTGGCCGCTGTTCCTTCTGCACCTGCCTGGGGACTCTGGAGGCGGGGACAGCTAGCTTTCCACGGGGTCCGCGCTGGGGTGCTCGGCTGTCCTCCCCGCACCGCCACGCCCCCGGTGCCCCTGACACGCGTCCTCTGCACCCCCCCCCCACCTCGCTCGGTGCCGCCCCCACTGCCCACGAAACTCTGGTTCCAGGACCCACCATCTCTGGGGTCCCACCCCACTCGAGCTGTGCCTCCGTTTCTTTGCGGGGCCTCGCCCTTCCCGCCGTGAAGGGCCCCAGCGTCCGTCTTCGGCCTTTCTCCTGGCCTCCAGGACCACCGGCTCTGCCCTGTGACCCCTCCTCCCCGCCCTCCCCCCGCTGAGAGCACTCACGACACTGACACGGTTGTGCAGACGCCATCGTCTAGCTCCGGAGCGCCAGCAGCGCCGGGTGAGGGGGCCCCGCGCCCCCTCTCTTCCGGCCTCTTTTCCGTGCACGTGTCTCACAGAAGTGGAGCCACGCGGGAGGCGGACTTCCTTCACCCAGACGCAGGCGTTCGAGGCCCATCCGCATATTGTAACCTGTCTCCGAATGTCCTTCCTTCTCGCGGCCGAGTGACAGTCCGGCGCGTGGCTGGTCCAGGCCCGCAAGCTGCTTCCTCTGCGGACGGACGTGCCAGCCGGAGGGAGCTTCTTAAGACACAGCCGGGGATGAGTCTCTCCTGCTCGAGCCTTCCGGGGTCTTAACGCACAAGACCCCGCGTGCTGCAGCCGCAGGGACCCCCGAGCCCCTGGCTCTTGTCCTCATGGGCTCCGTACCCGCGGGCCGTCTTCCCCTTCCCGACTCACCCGGCTTGCGCTGCCTCCGCTCCCTGCTCGGTGGCGTCCTGTGTCCTTCGCCCTCCCTGCCCGGTGGTCCTCATCTTCTGAGGTCCCGTCTGGACGTGCTTCCCGGGGCCCCGGGCCACGCTGCCCCCGCCACACGAGCCACAGCCGTGGCCTCCTGGCGGGTTCTCCTCAGGCCTCTGCGGCCTCCAGCCCACGCAGGGCAGAGGCCCCGTCCGCTTGGCCTTGGCGCACCCAGCACCCTGTGCCAGGGCATGTGGCACAGCGCCACTGCCCGCTGTGGCCTGGAGGGCGGCACGCCTGAGCCCGAGAGAGACGTCAGTCAGCAGCGCTCTGTCCCGGCCGCGCTGGGGCTGCTTGGCGTCGGGTCCGGGCCGGCATCTGGTATAAACTCCTAAGTTTTCATCCAGTTGGCCCGTGCCCGTAATTGGGCTGGATCCACACCGGAGAATGTGACATATTTTTATTTAAAAAAAAAAAAGCAATAAATCATCCGCAAGGCTGTTGCCAGCAATTACACGGCTGAATTAACCCCTTGTCCGCCAAGAGGGTGATATTTTCGTCACTCGGTCTTAAGCGGTGCCTGGAGCGCGTGGCCAGGCGGCCCCCGTGGGCAGGCGTTGCTGGGCTTCTGGGTGCCCCACAGAAGCGCCCACCGGCACCGTCCCTCTGAGCGCTGGGGTGGCAGGGTGCGGGCTGGGGGGCCACCAGAGGCTGGGTGGTCCCAGGACCCATCTGAGAATCCCAGATCGGCGCTCCTGGGGCCATAGAGACCGCATGCAGCCAAACCCAGGTGACCTTGCTGCCACCCTGGGGGTTTCCCTGGGGAGGCTGACCCCTGCCCCAGCGCACTGCCGAGGGGACCCTCAGAGGGCGGAGCTGGCCTCAGACGGCTGGGCTCCTGTGCTCTCGCCGCCTTCCCCCAAACATTTGCTTACCCCGTACTCCTGTCCTGCAGAACTGCACGCCTCCTCCAGAAGGCCTTCCAGAACATTCCGTCCCCCAAGTCCTTCTGGCCTGAGCCCCTTTTGCTTTGGCGAACATGCTCCAGTGGGGGACCTCTGCTCCCGTGTGGGTGCTCTCAGCAGCAGCGAGGATTTGGAGGGTTTCCTTCTGACTGCCCCCCGCCCCCGCCAGCCTGGCGGGCTGTCGGGGCGCGCCCATGCCCGCTGAGGACAGACGCACTCACTGAACACGTGCCTTGGAGGACAGACTTACCAAGAAGCAGACTGTCCCCCAGCCACACATTTTTGGCTTTGAAACACAGTAGATGTTTTGGCAACGTCTACCTTCTTAATTATGTCTCTCTCAGGCTGATACTTCCATTCGTTCGCTTTCCCCAAGCATATGCCAGCTTCCAGAATGTCTCCATCTCGGGAGAGTGCTCCAGCCCTCGTCACCGCAGGCCTGGAGGAGGCGGGAGCCGCTCCAGCCAGGCTCCCTGTCCCTGCCCTCTGTCCCTGTGGCCCCCTGATTGACCTGACGTTCAGGGCTTCCCCACCCCATGTGCCACCTCCCTGCCCCCCCCCCCCCACAGTGCTGTCCTTGGGGGCACCGGACCCCAGACCCCCTCCGGCCCTGGGCTTGGACTTCCTTTCATCTTTCTCCCTCAACATCCCCGCCTCCCCAGAGAGCCCCAGAAAGCCCCCGAACCACAGTTCTGTATCTCCTGCCCGCAGGCCACCTGCTGCTGGGGCTGGGGTGGTGGGTGATCGATCCTGAGCACCGCCCGCGGCTCTCGGGGGACGCTGGTGGGTTGGGTCATCCTGGACCTGCACAGAGTGGACAGTCCTGTGCTCTGGGCGATCGATCAGGGTCCGAAGGCCACCTGTCGCCCTGGCGAGCCCACCACGGAAGCAGACTGTCCCCCCCAGGGACCTTAGGAAGTAGGGCTTTTCCCAAGTTAGAAGTGACTCTGCTCATTTGAATGGAGTGTCTGTTAAGTGCAAATACCAGGCACAGGACCACAGGGTGAGTGGGGCCCATCCCGTAACCGCCCTCATCGATGCGTGCGTGTTCTTACACGCACGTGTGTATAAAAATGCCTGGGGAGACTGGAAGGTGTTTGCCAACCCACAGCAAGAGTCCCGCTGGGGAGGGCACGGGGCTGGGAGACTCTCACACGGAAATAGCCTGGAACGGCGCTGGTGTAATTTTAAAATAAATACCGTCGAAACAAACATTCCCTTCGTTTAACGGCGGCACCTCGGACGATAGAAGTCCTTCCGTGGATCCTTACTGTCCCCTTTGCTCTCTGCGACTTGCACGTCAGGGCGGGGCCCACGCGGGAGGACAGCCCCAGCCCAGCCGCACGAATGCGCGCCCACCGTGCGCCCGGCCGTGCGCCGTGCGGTGGGGGGTCCCGAGTACCGGCGGAGTGTGAGGGATCTGGGGGATGGGGCCGTGAACGTGCGGAGCTGGCGGGGTCTGGCGGCCTCGACGGGCGGGCACCGGAGTGCCAGCTGCCTGTGCCGGCTGGGCCAGCGCTTTCTCACCACGCGGCGGGATCGGCAGTACAAGCACGAGCCCAAGTCTTGGCTGGGCTTGAGGCTGGGGGCGCCAGGCACCAGCTCAGAGCCAGGAGCCCGCTGGCAAGCCCCACAGGACATATTGCGCACCAGACACATGGACGGCCGCCTTCCCGGCTGGGTCTGTGCTCGCCAGGGGGAAACGGTGGTGGAATGTGCTGGCAGCCTTGCCCTCTGGGCCCCTGACGCCCGGGTCCCGGCTGCGGAGCAGCCTCGGGGGACCCCTGAAATGTCCTCTTCGGCGGCGGAGCCAGCCCACGCTTTGTGGGGACCCTCTGCCTTCTCTCCCCCGCTGCCCCCCACCATTTGTCCGTGACTATTCAGAAGAATCGGCCCCTACGCTTGAGCCCCTGAATCAAATAGCTTGTGCAATTTGTCACATTATGCAGAGGGAGCGGACAGAAAGGAAAGGGAAGTCATTTGATTGTATTATGTGGAAATTAGCTTGAAACTGAGGCTGCTGCCTGTTAGAGCAATTTCTCTCCATTTGTTTCGGGAGAAAATTGCCCACCATCCACATCTGGCCCCGGGCCGGCTGCCCACCAGGCTGAGAGGGGCGGGGGCGCGTGGCTGGCCCGGCTGCTGGGAGACCGGGGGCCTTTACACGCTGCCCACGGAGGAGCCCGGGCAGGCGGGTGGACACCCCCTGGCTTGCTGCCATGGAGACGTGTCACCATGGTTCCCTGAAGCAGGGGCCCGGCCAGCCCCAGATGCAGCGAGCGCTCACGGGGCGGAGGGCAGACCTGGACACCGGGGCGTCCAGATGCTGGAGGTGACAGGTGATGCCACAGGAGCAGGGGCTCCGGGAGACGCCTGCCGGAGGCCTCAAGAGGCTGTGCATTTAAGGTCAGAAGTGGGGCAAGACCTGCAGTGCAGGGCCCTTCCCAGGGGGACAGCTGTTGATTCCCAGCAGGCCTGCAGGGAGCACGGGGTGTCTTGGGGGAGACGGGTGAGGCGTGCTTTGCCCCAGGCCACCGCCCTCCGCGAAGCCCTCCAGAGGCCAGACGCAGGGCTAGGCGCTGGGTGTGGTGGCTCCCAGCACCAGCCACTGGGAGGTGAGCCGTGGTCCCTGGTTATAGGTGGAAACCGCGGCTCGGAGGGGACCAGGCTAAGGCCATGTGCCACTAAGTGGGAGCACTAAATTCACACTTGGTTCCCGATGACCCCCAAGGCCACCACTCAAGCGCACAGAACAAAGGCCACCCCGGCTGGGCCGTTGGGGGCACCGTTGGGCCATCGGGGGCGCTAATCTCAAGGCCGGAATGCCCAGGTGGGGTCAGAGTACGGCTCCTGGACTTGACCCCGTCCCAGGGGATGGGCAGCCCCTCCATGCGGTTGTCACATCCTCTTTTGGGGTGGCCTTGTTTGTTATGGAATAAAAGCAGAGACCCGAGGGTCCAGTGTGACCGAGCACGTGACCCACGTCCCCGTTAAGCTGCAGCGCGCCTCCGTCTCCCGAAGGCGGGCTGCCCCAGAAGTGGCGCCCCCCACCCCCCACAGGCAGCCACCGCCCTGATTCTCCTGCGGGGTCTTGCCTGTCCTACAGCTTGAAATACATGGAATCCTACGGCCTGCATCCTTCCGTTTCTGGCTTCTTGCACTCACCGTGATGTTTTGAGGTTTACTCACGGAGGTCATGCGTTTTCCTGGTTGGCTAATATTCCATTCGGAACCACACCAAGATGCTGTTTCCTGTAGGTGCACGAACGTTCGGGCAGTGTCCAGTTGTGACTAGTATGATTGAAGCCGCTGTCGGCATCCTAGTGCAAGTATTTCGGGGGACGTATGTTTTCCTTTCTTTCGGGTAGACACCTGAGAGCCGGGAGTCCGGTGGCCGGGTCACAGGGTCCGCGTAGATTTAACGACGTGAGAAATGGCCAAGGTGTTTCTGCAGCGGCAGGAGCACCTAGAGCCCGTGGAAGCCTCCCCGCACCCACCCGCACACCCACTGGGCGAAAATGCCATCTCCTTGAGGGTTTACTTTGCATCTCCCTGATGACTAAGGATGTTGAGCATCTTTTCACACTCGTATTGGCCATTCGTCTGTATTCTCTTGGGAAGCATCTGCTCAGGTCTTTTGCAGCTTTAATTGGGTTGTTTGCCTTTTTATTGTTGCCTCGTAGGAATCCTTTATGCCTTCTGGATATAAGATCTACGGATGTATATGTGTGTGTATAGATGGATATCCATTTCTTCTTTCCGGTCTGTGGATTGCCTCTTTTTTTTGCTTTCTCACGTCTTGAAGATCTGAAGTCTTACATTTTGATGAAGTTCCATTTATCATTTTTTTTCCCCCGGCCAGTCTCTTTGGCGTGCTCTCCAAGGAAAATCTGCCAGCCCTGAGGTCGCAAAGGTTTGCTCCCACGTGTCCACCTGGGTGTTCCCCGGTCCGTCTTTCATATTGAGATCTATGATCCATCTTGAACTAGTTTTTGTAGACGGTGTGAGGAAGGGGTTGGTGTTTATTTTTTTTCGCACATTCACGCAGAAGACATTTTCCTTTGTCAAAGATCGACGGGCTTCGTGTTTGTGGGTCTGGTTGTGGAGTCTCTCCCGTTCCCAGCCACATCCACCCGTCCCCCACGGCCTCGCCACCCTGATGTCTGTGGCTTTGCGGCACGTCCTGGGTCAGGTGGTGCTGGGTCAGACTCCAGCTCTGCCCGTCTTTTCCAAGATGGCTCTTCCTTTCCCGGACCCGTGGCACTTTGAGATGGATTTTAGAACCCACCTCCCAGTTCCCACGGAGAGGTCTGCTGGGGCTCTGAGGGCACCGTGCCGAGTCCGTGGACCCCTCCGAGACGACTGGCATCTTAGCCACGCCAGCCCTGTGCCCACAACCCTCCAGCCCTCCACACGTGTCTTCCTCCACAGCCTGTCTGGGAGTGAGCTGGGCACGGTCTCTGTTTTGCTCTCAGGGTTTGGTTCCATGTTGACAAAGACCCTCACTCGGAAAGTTGAGCCAGACCGGCGCTCATCTGTTGCTATGGTTACGAGGAGGGGAAATAATTTCCTGTGAGGTATCTTCTGATCGCTTCTGTCGGTGGCAGCAGAAGATTAGGAGACTGCGGTGACGCTCCACCCGTCTGCCGGGGACTGCGTGGCGTTCGCCTTGACCTCCTGTGTGGGGCTGCGGTCTGCCTGCCCAGCTGCGGAGATAGGATGAGACTCATTAACAACCATCAGGGTCACTTTACTGGTTTCACTGCAGTCGTAGAATTGCCTTTACCCTATTCTCCCCTAAATGCCGGATTACATCACAGGGAAGCTTGGGGGTGGCGAGCGTGGGGAGTGAAGCCATCCCCAGACCCAGGAGCTGCACTGTGGGCTCTCTCCTTCCTGCCCACCGGCAGCCGGGAGCCCGCCACCTGGGGACACGCTCTTGGGGGCAAGTCCCACCTCCCCGCTGACTCGGTCAGAGCTTCGGGGAGAAGGAAGGATGAGGTCAGCGCGACATCCGGGGCTTCTGGTCTGAGAGCCAAGCGGCAAGGGGACTTCCTCAGCTGTTGGGGTGCACTGGTCACAGAATCATTCTGGTCCCAGCCCCTTACACCACCCGGGCCCTGGACAGAAGAATGTCCTGCCTCCTTCTCGGGTGGGCGCAGCCCCAAGAGCAGATGGGGCCCGGGAGGGGCCTGTGGCGCCGAGGTCATCTGGAGGAACCCACTCACCCCCGACATGGTGGGCCTCTCCTTGACCCAAGGACCCGGGGGACCCCAGACCCTGCTGTCCTTATTCTTCCAGCGTGGGCAAGGCCTCCTTCCTCCACCCGCTGGTGCACGGAGGAGGTATGGAGGGGCCAGGACAATCCGAGGTTTGGTGTCCGAGCCCTGGAGAGGCGGGCACCCCCAGGGAAGGGACGTGGTGTGGTGGGAAAGCACAGAGTCTGTCTTTGGCGTGTGGACTGAGGGGCCCCGGCCACGCGGGGAGATGTCAAGTAAGCAGCTGGGGACTCTCCTCTTGCTTTTAGATGAGGTGTCACCGTTTCACCACTGACATCAAAGACCTTACACAGCCAGTGTGACCTTGACCATGGTGGTGCCTGTGTGAGGGGTGGCTCCGAGCCCGGGGCTGGAGGAAATGGGTCTGGATTTGGAATGACTGCCCCACCGGGAGCTTCTGGGAGGAGGGGATGCCTCCAAGAGCAAAGAGAGACTCCAGACTGTGGGAGGGGTTGGGGGAGCGGGGGCGGGAGGGGTGCGGGAGGGGGTGCAGGAGCGGGTGCGGGGAGCAGGTATGGGAGGGGTGCAGGAGGGGGTATGGGAAGGGGTGCGGGAGGGGCACCCAAGTCCTACCAAATCCCGCTGCTGGGCTGACATGTGAGAACAGAGAACTGACCGTGGGCAGGATGTCTTCGACCGGAGACACTGTCCAGGGAGAGGGCAGAGGAAGGGGGCACAGAAAGTGCTGCGGTGGGGGGGGGTGTGGGAGCGGCCAGTCTGCTCAGAAACTCGCGTCCTGCCTCCTTGTGTCCCCCGTGGAGGCCTGATCTTGCAGGTGTAACTGGGGGGGGGGGTGGGCCGTGGCCCTCAGGCCCCCCTCTCCTACCCTGCCCTGTGTCAGGGTCTCTGGCGGGACCCGGAGCCTCGTCTGAAGGCAAGAGGGGGCCGTGTCGGGGCACTCACGGGCCTCCCTGGCCGCGGGCTGGCCGTGCTGAGGGTTGGGGGCCAGGGGCAGGCGGGGGTCCTGAGTGCTCCGGGGAGCCTCCTTCCCTTTGCCGGCGGGGGCGGGGGCGGCTATTGCGTTTTGATACAGAAATTGTCTGGAGAAATTACAGCGACCACAGCGCGTCAGCCGCACAGAAATGCTTCCCCTTCTGTCTCTCCTTTTCAGCGGGAGTGGGTGGCGAGCGCTGCCTGGGCCCGCGCGGCCCGTTGCGGGGGGGGGGGGTGTCTGAGATCGATTTGCGGCTTGGGGGAGGGGGCACGTGGCCCAGGGGCGGTAGACGGGCCCCGCGGGGCTCGCAGGCTGGGCGCCCGTCCCGACACCTTCCCGACGGAGCTGCAGGGACGGGTGGCGGAGCCAGGGCGGAGCCTCACAGCAGCGCCGGGGTCCGGCATTTGTACAGTTCGTCCCCATTTTCTAGGCGGGGAGGCGGACTCTGAGCGGCCGACCGGAGCGCGGCCCCGGCGGTTTGTGTGTGGTGGGTCCCCCAAGCGTCTATGTCCCTCGGCCTCTCTCACGAGGGCCCCTGGGATGGCGTCGAGGGCCCACCTGATGCCCCATCGCAAGACCCTTAACTTAATCGTCCCCGCTCAGCTCTTCCGCCACAAAGGGTCCCGCATTCACAGACTCCAGGAATCAGGATGTGGCCGTCTCTGAGCTGGCCACACCGGAGTAGGGCACAGACGTCCCCGTTCGCTTGGGACTTTCCTGGCTTTGGCAAAGCCTCGTATTCCGGGAAACCCCCGGGTGCTGGGCAAATGGGACAGCCGGTCACCCTGCTGGGGTGGGGGGGGTGGGAGTCCTACCCTAGGGGCTCATGGAAGGAGAGCTTGGCAGCCCCCAGGACCCAGCGTGACTCAGGGCAGCCAGCCAGCCAAGAAGCCCCAAGGGAGCGGGTGAATGAGCAAGTGAACAAATGCTTCTCCAGCCGTCACCGGGCCCCGGATGGCCTTCCTGCCTGCGGGTCCTCTGCCTCCCGAACGTGCCTCGTGTTGTGTGAGGGGCTCTCGCTGACTGACAGCAGCTGCTGGGACGCAGAGCCCAGGCTGGCTTGGCGATGCGAGGTCACTCCTCCATGTAGCCCTGCCTCGGTCCTCGGGACGCAGGAAGGAAAGCACGTGGTGTCCCGGGCTGTGCCGAGGGGCGGCTTGCTCAGAAGCCTCAGCTTGGAGGGTCAGCACTTCAGACCCCCTCCGGTGGCCCCAAAGAGGGACGGGACTGCACGGGGGTCTGGGCCCAGCACCACGTTGCCGTTGGGAGCGTGGAAGTGGACAGAGCTTCTCCAGAAGCAGCCACCTGGCCTGGAGACACGCAGGGCGGGGGCGTTGCTGTGTGTGAGCGTGGGTGCCCAGGCTTGGGAGGCGCGTGGGCGGGCAGCACTGAGAGTGGTTCCGGGGGGCACGCGGACTGCCTTGGTCCTGTTTTCCCACTGGCTGCTGAGTGCCTCGCCCTGCCACCCTCGGGGTCTCCCTCTCCTGCTGAACAGCAAAAGACGTGAGCCAGAGGTTTGTGAGTTGAGGTCCAGCCTAAACCCTGATGCCACCAAACCCACCAGAATTATGGTTAAAGTAGTAATCGACCTGCTAGACGTGAGCACTTCTCGAGTGTTAAAAATTACCGGGTGACCCCTTCCCATAGGCACCCAAAGAACTGGGAGCAGGATGTCAAAGCGATGTTGGCACACCCACGTTCAGAGCGGCATTCTTCACGAAGGCCACGCCGTGGAGGCCGCCAAATGTCCGTCAGTGGATGAGTGGATAAGCAAACGCGGTAGATAATACGATGGAGTCTTATTTAGCCTCAGAAAGGAAGGACAGTTCACGACATGCTATAACACGAACGACCCTTGAGAACATTACGCTGAGTGAAATAAGCCGTCCTCCAAGAAATGACCGGTGCTTTGATTCCACTTACATGAAATCCCACTCACGTGAGAGGAGTCAAATTCAGAGACAGAAAGTAGGATGGGGGGGGGTGCGCCAGGGGCTAGGGAGGCGGGTAGGGGTGAGGGCTCATGGAACAGAGTTTCAGTTTGGGGAGATAAAAACGGTTAAGGAAATGGGTGGTGGTGACAGATGCACAATGATGTGAATGTACTTAATGCCCCTGAAGTGCACCCTTAAAATGGGCCAGAAGGGTAGATTGTATGTCATATATACTTTCTCACGATACAAAAAAAGGTCAAAAAATAGATGGTGCCTCTACTGCAGCATCCTGACTTACGCTCCTGCTTTAAACACCCCGAAAACTAGACACAAAATACAAACAATTGTTTTCAGACATTAGACAGTGGGCAGCATGGAACTGGGATCCCTAACTCATGGAGTGAGCCCTCCCGTGCTCTGAAGATGGTTTCCAGATGCAGGGCAGGGAGGAGGGACCTGCACAGGACCTGGTGTGCTCCGAGTCATACCTGGGAAGCTGAGATGTCTCAAGTTTGCAGAGAAGAAACCCAGAGAAGAGTGAGATAGGCAGAGAAAGCGCTCCAGAGTTCTGCACAGGGGCTCCCATGGGTCTTGGCCCGACTGCGGTTGTCCCGTGCATGGAGTGTGAACTCTAAGAGCAACTTTGCAGAAGGGACAATGATCAGAATGCCGCAAGGAGAACAATTTTCAGAGCTCCCACAGGCCTGGACCATCTGTGTTTCCACCAGCTGGTGTGGAAAGAACTCATTCAGTAGGGACACCACAAAAGCCTTGCCTTTGTAGTGGGCTGAACTGATCCTGGGGAAAGGGCTACCTGAGACCTGTCTCCAAACATCCAAACAAGCCTCCAAAGGACCAAAGGGCCAAGCTTATCTAAGTTATGCGAGACCAAACTGCTTGCCAGAATGAAGCCCATACTTGTTAAAGGAAGGGAATGGAATCTAGCCCTCAATGTGCAAAATCCAAGGTGATGTCCAGCATCCGATCAAAAATCACTAGACAGGCAAAGGCATAGGGAGATGTGACCCATGAGCAGGAGAAACATCAGTTCATAGAGGCAGACCCAGAAATGACAGAAATGGTGGAAAAGGATATAAAAACACCAGTTATAAATATGTTCCATATGCTCAAGGATTTAAAGAAAAACACGACCAGAGTGAGGAAAGAAATAAGACACAAGAATTCCAAATGTAAATTACGACACTGGACGGGATTGGACACGGCAGAAAAACCAGTGGGTTCACGTTAGCGCTGAGAGCAGGAGTCGGCAACCTGCGGCCTGCTGGCCTGCTTCTGGGAATGCGCTCTGCTTGCAGCCACCCTCGTAGGCTGTGCATGGTCTGTGGCTGCCTTTGCACCCCCACACCGCAGCTGAGTGGTGGCAACCAGGATGCCACGGCCCACAAAGGCCTGGCCCTTCCCAGAGAAACTTTGCTGGCTTCCAGTATTTGGGCTTCCAGTATTTACGGCTTCCGGTATTTGGGATCTCTTCACACTGTGAATTGTAGAGCAAACCCTCTTTTTCAAAGGTGACGTGCATATTAATTTTCAGCCAGTTGGGTCGGAAGGGTTCAGAATCGGCAGAACACGAGTTCCCGGGGATGGGAGCCGTAACCGTGGGGTGCTGTTCGGACGCAGAGGAAGGGCTGTTGACAAGAGCCGGCGGCCAGAGCCTGTGCTGCCCTGGGCACCAGGGTCTCTGTCCTGCCAGCTCCTAGGGGCTCTCTCTGTTACCCCGAGGACATGAGCCCTGCCGAGGGGCACGTCTGCCTCGTTCTCCACCCCAGGCCGCACAAGGCTCCCGAGCGGATGAGGGAGCCGGGCCAGATACACAGGGATCGGCTGTGAGTCAAGCCAAACTCAGCTTCTCTTCTAGGAGCAGCGAGTTCCCTCCTCCTCCTCCCTGCACCTCTCTTTTTCAGTTTTTAGCTGACATCTATAATTTGGAAAGCCATAAAAATGAATACAGATGAAATATTAGAGGATGGCAGTGTGAGAAAAGCGTGAACAAAGAGGCCCTCACCGCTTCAAATAGGTCTTAAAACTGCTTTCATCCGCACGCTCGCCTCAGCCCTGCGAAATTGATTCATTGACCAAATTGGCCATTTAAAATTCAAAAGCCTGTGTTCTCTGAGCGCAGCGCCCTCCTCTCCAGATTTATGGGGCCGCAGGGAGGCACCCGGGGTGTCTCTGGTTTCTTTTTTAAGGATGATCTACAGTGAGGCGACAGGCCCCTTCTTCCCGGAGAGCCCACGCTCGCCTACCCGGGCCTAAAGTGGCGGGTGCCCAGCGCCGGCTCCCGGACCCGAGGGCACCTTTGTGGGTGCTGGCCCGGGGCCCTGTCTGGGGGCCTGGCCTCCACCCACCCTCCCGTCCTGGGCTGAGGCTCCCCCTGATCAGGGATGAGGACTGGCAGAGTGCACAGGACAGTTTTCTCAGTGGAAGTGAACCCACCGTTATTCAGTTGAAGGCTCCACGGCTCTGCCTCATGGAAGGACTCGGAGGCCATTGAACTTACTCCCCTGGGCCCTGCACACGTCACCCCTCTGCCGGCCACCTTCCTCCACCCCTCTCCCAACCCCGGGCTGGGTAGGGACATTTGCTGATTGTCACATCCTTGACACGTTATATCCTGCCCGTGGTTCACCCGAACCTGGGACCAGATCTGGTCGCCTGTGGGCCCCATGTCCAGCACAGCCTGGACAGGTTTCGGGGCATTTGGCAAAGAAATGTGGGTGCCGGCAGGGGAAAGTCCAAGCGTGCACTGAGGGGGTACAGGTGGGCCTTGCGAGCCCCAAGCCCCCCACCTCCCACGAGCAGAAGGTCAGCCCCGACCCAGGCGGACCCCCGGCTGAGGCCTCAGCCCCCGGGAGGCTGGACCGTTTCTCCCTGCCCCCGCTGAGGGGAGGTGGGACCCCCCACAAAGCCTCAACTCTCTATTTTAATTACTCTATCCTATTTTGTAACTTTAATTATATAATAAGTGGCACACTAAAAAACCATCGTTAAATTTTAAGCCTTTGTAATAACACCATTTTATTACATTTTGATGACTTTATAACTATGATACTTTATTATTCGTTCCATGTTATTTTATGACGGCACAGTGAGATTTTTATACCCAATTATGGTACTGGCTGATCGTTAAACACGTCTAACACGTAAGTGTGCGGCACCCTGGGTCCCCAGGAGCGCCCACGTTAAAAGAGGTAGGAGGCCTTCCTCACTTACGGGTCGTGCCGGGTCCATCGGCGCGGAGAGGCTGATTCTGCCGTGGGGCCGGACAGGAACACGTAAGGGCGGTGGGGCGTCACGACTCGGCCAGACAGACCACACCTGGAAGGCCATGGAGAGCAGGATGTGTCCACATCCTGGGGCTCCCGGGTCACTCCCCACTGGCCCTCTCCCTATCGTGATGACAGGCCTACAGGCCTCCTCCAGGAAGGCCTCGAGGCCCTGCCGGCAGGCTTCTCCGGCCTCGGGATGTCCTCCATGACGTGCCAAGTAGGCTCTCTTTTCCTCAGCTGGGGGACCCCTGCAGGACCCGGGGAGTTCTGGTCCACCTGCCTCCTTTTATAGAGGCAGAAACTCAGACCCGGGAGGGGGTAGCGTGTCGAGGCCGCCTGAAGTCTTCCGTGGCTGCCCCAGGAGGAGGACCCAGGCCTGCGTGCTGAGGACTGAGCACGCACGGGGCTTCCCCGGGAGAAGACAGGGCAGGGAGACTCGGAGGGGGCAGTGCCGGGCGGGAGAGGAGGAAGGAGGGGCAGACGGGGGGTCCGCGCTCTCATGGAGTCTCGCCCGGCTCCCTCCTCACCAGACAGAGGCTCCCGTGTGGTGGTGGGGAGCCCGGGGAGGACCCCGTGAATGGGGGCCATCCACCCGGGTCGGCGTGCCCTTCGCTGGCTGAGCGCGCGCTGGGGGCAGAGGGAAGGCCCTGGACCCTCCGGAGAAGGAATCCTAAATATACCCGTGGTCGGGGGTCCACTCCGTTTGGCCTGCGAAGCTCTGCCCGTGGCCGCCTCTACCACCTGCCCCATCCGTCTTGGCCCCTCCCCTGGCACCTGTTCTGGCCCCTGGGGTCCCCCACTCCTGCCCACCCCTGGGGCGGTCTCTTGGACGCCCGCGAGGGGGGAGCACAGGCTTGGGGAGTGCCCTGGTCCCCTCCCAACCCCCACCCCTCCCTCCTGTGCCCGTCTTCTCTGATTCCCTGTTGGGCCTGGGGCTGCGGGAAGTGCGGTGGGAACCCCGCTCCCGGGGCGCCTGCTGTGCAGCCCGGCACACCTCTGCCTTCCGTGCTCAGGGCTCCAATCCTCTAGCCTTCCCATGGCAGACAAACGGGGCAGAGGCTCCAGGGCGCCTGCCCAGGCCTGGGGCACCTGCAGCGACAGCGGGAAGTGGCTCGTCTCCGTGTCTCCGGGGAGCCGAGGTGCGGCCGTCTGTCTGTCCGTCTGTCTAGGTGCAGGCAGGTCCCCAGGGCTGTCGGGGAGCCATGTCTCACGGCACGGGGCTCGCTGTCCAGCCCCGGGATTCAGTGGCTTCGTTCAGCCCGTGGCGGGATTTGACCGTCTCCGGAGGAACCTCCGTTACCAGAGCTGGGAGCCGTCAGCCCCTCGTCCTGCGGCTGCTGCGAGGGGGGAGCCCGGAGCCACAGCCCCCCTGGGCTTGTAACTGCGACAAGGTGAGGTCAGCCCCCGGCTGGGGACCCCACGGCATCCTGCCCATTTGCCTAAAAGTGAGCAAATGAAATAGAAAAAAATCAGAGGCCTTGGCACGAAGTGTCCCGGGAGACTCTGGATGGATCCCTCTTTTAGGGTTTTTTTTTTTTTCCACCTGGTGGGTCCCCGGTGCCTGGAAGGGCGCTGTCTCCGGGACGCCTTACCAAGGAGAAGGCGTACAGGCAGGGCAGCGGTGGCCGGGGTTGGTCCAGGGTCCCCATGCCATGCCCGTGCCTCCCTGTGTCCTCTGGCGCACCCTGCCTGCCCAGGGAGCGGGGCTCTGGGGCTTGATGTGACCCAGGCCCGTCACGTGCTTCCTGAGTGGGCGGCCGAAGCCGGCGTGGCCCTTCCCAGGCGTCCGCAGAGGGTAAGACGGCTTTCTCGCAGCCCCTCTGAGCCGCAGCTTTCTTGTCTGCAGAATAGGGCTCTGCTGTTTCTTTTAAACTACAGGCGAGACAGTTTTTGGTATATTTACAGAGTTGTGCGACCAGACCTCCGCCACAATCTAATTTTAGAACATTTTCGTCACCCCCGAGAGAAACCCCTTCTCTCTTTGCTGTCACTCCCCTCACACCCCTGTCCTCGCAGCCACTAACCCACGTTCCGTCTCTACAGACCTGCCTGTTCCACACGCTTCATGTTCAAGGAGCCACTTAGTCCGTGGTCTTTCGTGACCGGCTCCTTCCACGGACCGTAACGTCTTCAATCCGCGTCCCAGCGTGTCGACCCCACATTCCTTTCGCCGGGAAGACGACCCCGGCGCAAGGAGGCGTCCCCGGCTGTTTACGCATCGTTTGCGTCATTCCCACCCATGGGCCGCTGGGAACGGCCTGCCGTGGACGTGGCTTCAGCCCTCCCGGGTCTCCACCAGGGGCACAGGTGCCACATGAACCCTGTGTCCTGGCCTGAGTGCCGGCCTCTGACCCAGGGTCGAAGCCGTTCTCCGGGGGAGGGAGGAAGAACCCCTCCTGTCCCGACACAAAACCCCTGTCTGCGCCCGCACCACGCCGCCCTCCCCCCGAGGCCGCAGAGAGGAGCACTGGGGGGGGTCTGGCCTGAACGGAGGCTGAAGGCCCCCTGAGTGTCCTGGCGGGACCGGCCTCGGCCGGTCCAGGGGACCCGGGGGTGGGCACGGGGTGTCCCCCGCGGAGCCAAGGCTGTGACCGGGGGAAGCAGGCGGCCTGGCGACCCCTGGCTGCGAGAGCCTTCCCGGACGTTTCCCGGTCAACGGGGCTGCGGGAGGGGGCCGGGCGGGGGACACCGCAGTCTCCCGTGCGTGGGGGGTGTGCAAAGCCTCCAGTGTGCCCCCTGAGCAGGAAACGGGATGCTGGTCAAGTCTGTGCAAGTGAAGGACCTGCTAACACCCGCCTCACCCGCGGCCCAGAGAGCGCCGGCGGCCGAGACCTGTGGCCACGTGCGGACGCCGGCTCCTGGGAGTGGCCCGGAGCCCGTCTGCCGAGGTCAGGGGTCTGGCCGTCTTCTGGAGGACACCGACGGTGGCCCGGTCAGTGCTGCATTTCAGGAAAGCCGTTCTGGCGGCCCCTCCTCTCCCCGGGGCTGGGACCCCGGGGTCGGGGGAGGGGCAGAGGCTGGTTCGGAGGCCACGAGGCTCAGACGGACGAGCATCCCCGGCCTCCGTTTCTTTCTTGGGGGCCGTCCTCGTCCCCGGTCTCTTCCCTCCTCTGGACTGTCTTCCCCCCACTGAGGACTCTCAGGGACCCCAAGGTCCTGCCCTGGCGTGCACACCCCTGGGGGCGCCTGACCTACCCAGGGGGCCTTTGTAGAAGGCGAGGAACCAGAAACACCCCCTGCAGCCTGAAGGAAGCAAACAGGGCTGTTGTGAGCTGCCCACAGAAGCCACGTGGCAGAGTCCGTAGCCGCCTCTGGGAGCCCACGGCGGTCCTCAGCCCGCAGCCCACGGGAAGGCGGAGACCGGACTCCTCTGGCCTCCACCACGACCTTGACAGCCTCCGGGGCTGCAGGAAGGAGCACGGCCCTGACACAGGGACCGCAGCCCCGCGAGCTGAGCAGAGGACGTGTACCCACGCGAGGTCCCCAGCGCGGCAAGCGGGAGATGATGCGCTTGTGTTGTGTGAGCTGCAGACGACCCGTACATCCGTCCCCAGCGGAGGGAGCCACACCCGGGTGTCCAGAAGGACAGGGCGGCGGGCGGGGCAGGGAGGGCAGCCGAGTTACACTGCTCGGGGACCAGGCCCCACCCAGCTTAGAAGGGCAGCCTCGCTGGGAGCCCAGCCGGCCCCCGCCCTGACTTGGCCAACCCCCCGCTCCACCGGCCAGACGAGCCTGCCAGGGACGGGAGGCCGCCCGCTGTCCGGCCCACCTGCCTGGGGGCTGCGGGGAGAACGGGGTCCCCGGCAGGGGGCGGGGGTGTGCCCCTCAGCAGACGGGGTCCTGGTGGCCCAGGAGAGCCCCGCGACGAACTCGGGTTAGTCCCGGCCGTCACCCGGACGTCCTGTCCAGCCTCCCTGATGTTCTCTGGATGCGACAGCAAGAGCACCCACAACCGAGGCACCAAGGACGGGAGGTACCACATCGAACTAGGAAACGAGACACAGAATGAAGGGGCAGCCTATGGAATGAGAGAAGATGTTCGCACACCCCGTCTCCGACAAGGGCTTGGTGCCCCAAAGACATAAATATACAGCTCGACGGCGACGACGAAGCGAAAACAATCCGACTAAAACGGGCAAAAGCCTCCCTGTTTTCAAAGAAGACATCGGAATGGCCAGTAAGTCCATGAAAAGGTGCTCAACCTCACTCATCATCAGGAAAACGCAAACCAAAACCACACCTTTCTCACCTTATATCTGTTAGAATGGCTGTCGCCAGAAAGGGATACATGCTGGCCGGGTTGTGGAGAAGCGACGACCCTCGGGCACTCTTCATTGGTGGGAATGCAAACTGTTGCAGCTGCTGTGGAAAACAGTATGAAGAGTCTTCAAACAATTAACAGGACAGCCGCCTTACGATCTGGCAGTCTCCCTTCTGGGTGCACATCCATAGGAAATGAAGTCACCGTCTCAAAGAGATATCTCACCTTCACTAGCCAAGACATTAACATACAAAACAGATGGATAAAGAAGATGTGAGATCACACACACACACACACACACACACACGCACACACACACTCATGCAGGAATATCATTCAGCCACGAAAAAGGAAATCTTGCTGTTTGAGGCAACGTGGATGGATCTCAAGGGCATTATGTTAAGTTAAACAAGCGAGATGGAAAAAGACAAATATTGTATGTTCTCACTTCTATGTAGAATCTTAAAAAACTGAACTCCTAGAAGCAGAGGGTAGGCAGTGGGGGGTGGGGGAAATGGGGAGAGGTGGATACAAAGGATACAACTTCCCGTTATGGGGCGCCTGGATGGCTCAGTCAGTGAAGCATCCGACTCTTGGTTTCAGCTCAGGTGGTGATCTCTCCGTTTTGTGAGTTCAAGCCCCGAGTTGGACTCTGCACGGACGGTGTGGAGCCTGCTTGGGATTCTCTCTCTCTCTCTCTCTCTGCCCCACCCCCACTTGCGCTGTCTCTGTCTCTCTCAAAATAAATAAATAAACTAAAAAAAAAAAAACTTCCCTGGTTCTAAAGATGGTTAGTGTACAGGGATCTCACGTACAGCACGGTGTTTGGCGTTAACAATACCGTGTTGTATGTTCGACGCTGCTGTGGACGTGGCATCTCCATGACAACAACGAAACGGTAATTACGTGAGGCGAAGGGTGTGTTAACCGACCTCACTGCGGCAAGGAGTTCTCAGAATATATGCATCGATCTCGCCCAGCGCCCAGGTTAAACCCGCACAGTGGTACGTGTTGCTGACTATCTCAACAACCCCGGGGAGGACGAAGCAAACCCCTCCTCCGGGCCCCCCCGGCCGAGCTCAGGCTCTTTCGTCACAGTGGACCTGACCCTATTCGTGTGACCACTTGCCTGTGGGTCTCCTAGTTCTCCGTTTTCAGGTGCTTTTTCCCGCCTCTATGAGCCAGGCCACGAGCGGAAACAGCCCTTAACACACGAGGTTGGCGACTCTCTGGAAGCAAAGCCCAAGGCTGTGCTAGGGGCTGAGCCCTCGTCACGTTCGCACGGTGACGCTCTGACCCTCAGGACGGCCCAGACCCCAACTGTATTGGGAGACGGAGTCTTTCAAGGGGCGATTACGTTAAATACGGGCAGTAAGGTGGATCCTAATCCAACACGACTGGTGTCCTTCTAAGAGGAAGAAATCTGGACACAGACCTCGTGAAGACAGGGGGAGCAGGTGCCGTCCACACGCCCAGGACAGGGGCCTCGGGAGGACCCAGCCGTGCCCACGCCTGGACCTCGGGCTCCCAGCCTCCAGGACTCACAGGTAGATGCGATTCGGGGCCCTGGGCCGGTCCCGTGTGGGGCAGCGGGGCGGACGGGTGCGGCCGGGGACGTGGGGGCTGAGGCCACACGCAGGAGTTCCTTGAGCCCGCGTCCCTGGATTCCTTTCCCACCAATAGTGCAGGAGTGACCGGCATATTTAGAATTTCTTTTAAGTGCCTCCTGCGTTGTAAGGACTCCTCGCTCCTGCCTGGGCCGCACGCGGTCTCCCAGACTTCCTGGCAGCGTCTTTAGTTTACTTCATTTTACGTCGGAGTCTCTAAGACATCTTGAATTTGTTTTCGATTAAGATGCGGGGCGGCCTCCCTTTTATGTGCTGCTGGGTGCAGCTGGCTGTCCCGGCCCCACGCGTGACAAGGTGCTTCCTCTTGTGCCGGAACGAGGGCCCTGGTCTCGCGTTACCGTCCGGCCTCTCATGAGGCTGGGGCCGTGCTGTGGTGCCTCTTCTCCTACACCGGTGCTGGCCGGCTGCGCCACTGGGGCTCTTGTCTACTCCTGAGTCAGCTGGCTTGCGCTGCCATTGCCCCCTAGACGGGGGGCTGAAAGTCTGGGATCAGGTGCCCGCACAGCTGGCTTTTGGTGAGGAAGCCCCGCTCCCGGCTGGCGGGCGTCCACCTTCCGCTGTGTCCTCAGATGGCGGACAGGGAGAGCCTTTCTTACAAGGAAGGGCACTGACGCCATCACGGGGCCTCGTCTAAAATCCCCTCCGAAAGGCCTGACCTCCAAACACCATTACAGGAGGGGTCAGGGCCTCAACATGTGGATGGGGGAGGGGGGAACATTCAGCGCGTGACGCTTATCATGTAAACTTCAAAATAATTTTACCTAAGACAGCAACAAAGCCCTCAGGCCTGCTGGGGATCTAATCAAACTGTATTACGTTGGAACATCAGTCTCCGTAGAATGGCACCGTTTATCTCCAGAGTTCTTACCCGGACAGCGGAATGTCTGTTCTGCGTCCTTAAATGAGATGCTACACTCTCCTCACACGGGTCGGGGCGGGGTGGGGGGGACCACTCCAGGTCTTTCAGGCAGAGGGCGTGTAATGCTGGGGACTGAGGGGAGGGGAGACACCGCGGGGAGGGCAGGGCGGTGGAGGGAGTGCCAGATGGGCACGGCCACCCCAGGGCTGGACCGCAGGGACGGGAGAGGGGTGGCAGCTCTTCCCTTCCGCCCTTACCCCTGCGCTGCTCCTGGCTTCCCCACTATGGAGAAGAGGCTGTTTTCCCTCTCCATTTCTAGATGCTTCTTGTCTGAACAGAGAGGACATCTGATCTCACGTGATGATGTGAGATCCTCTGGTTCTCACATTTTCCCGTTAATTCTCCTTTTCGAAATACAGCATCTGCAGGGACGCCTGGCTGGCTCAGTTGGTTGAGCGTCCGACTCTTGGTATCAGCTCAGGTCATGATCTCCCGGTCTGTGAGTTCAAGTCCCGAGTCGGGCTCTGCACTGACAGCGGGAAGCTTGCTTCGGATTCTCCCTCTTTCTCTGCCCCTGCTGGCGCTCACTTTCTGAAATAAAATTAAAAAAAATTAAAGATGTAATTTCAGATCATGTAAATCACCCATGTGGCATGTTTAAGGCAATGTGTTGGTGTATCCACAAGGCTGCGTGGCAGCCTCACGTCCTAATTCCGGCGATTTCCGTCTCCCACGACTACTTGGCACCCTTGATTATAAATGCCATCCCACAATATGTAACTGTTCTTACTGGCTTCTCTCGCTTAAAATAATCTTTTCAAGGTTCATCCTCGCACACATCCTCCTAGCATTCATCGGCACATCATTCCTTGTTCATTGCCAGGTAATATTCCATCGTGCGGACATAACGCGCGCCATTTATCCAGTCGTCAGCGGCTGCCGCTTGCGGCTCCTGTGAGTAATGCTGCCGGGAACACTCATTTGTAAGGATCGCGTACGTGAGTTTCATTTCTCCCGGGTGTATACACTTCAACGCAGAACTACTGGATCCTATGGCAAATCTGTCTGCCGTTTCAAGAAACTTCCAGAGTGGTTTGCAAAACAGTTGCATCACGTTACAGTCCTGCTAGCAAATTATGAGAGTTCCAGTTTCTCCAACCCTCACCTGCACTCGCTATTATGTCTTTTTATTCTAGCCGGCTGCTGAGCGTGGCTCCTGCCGTGGCTTTGCCGTGCCGTTCCCCGGGGAGTGATGATGGTGAGTAACGCCTCTCATGCTTATTGGCCATTCGTATGTCTTCTCTGAAGACATGTCTGTTCAATCCTTCGTCTATTTTAAAATCGGGCCATTGGCATTTCATTATTGAGTTGTAAAGGTTTCATGTAAAAAGGATACAAGTCTCTTATCAGATCGATGATTTGCAAACATGTTCTCCAAGTGTGTGTGCTGTACATCCACTTTCTTGGTGGTATAATCTGTGGCCGGAAGTTTAAATTTTTTTTTTTTTAAATTTTTTTTTTTTCAACGTTTTTTATTTTTATTTTTGGGACAGAGAGAGACAGAGCATGAACGGGGGAGGGGCAGAGAGAGAGTCGGAGACACAGAATCAGAAACAGGCTCCAGGCTCCGAGCCATCAGCCCAGAGCCTGACGCGGGGCTCGAACTCACAGACCGCGAGATCGTGACCTGGCTGAAGTCGGACGCTTAACCGACTGCGCCACCCAGGCGCCCCATGTGGCCGGAAGTTTAAAACGTTGGCAAAATCCAGTTTGCTTCTTTTTCCTGTGTCACTTGTGGTTTTGGTGTCACAGCCTAGAAATCACTGCCTGACACAAGGTCATGAACATTTACCCTTTAGTTTCCTTCTAAGAATTTTATATTTATAGTTTATCTCTTACGTGTTGGTCTATGACCCATTGTGAGTTTCCATTCTGTCAGAGTGTGAGTTAGGGGGTCTGGCTTGGTTCTTTCGCAAGTGGACAGATGGCCGTTCCAACACCATTTGTTGAAAAGACCACTCTACTTACTTGCGCTGGAAATACAGTGATTGAAATTTGTTGAAACCTTGTTGACTATGAAAGTGAAGATGAGCTTCTGGATCCTCAGTCCCTACTCCCTCGGTCACACAGCTGCTCTCACACCAGGGCCACGCTGTTTTTATCCCTTTGCCTGTTTTAAAATCATAAAGTATGAGTCTTCCAACCTTATTCTTCTTTGAAACTCTTCTGCTTCTGATAGTCTGGGTCCCTTGCATTTGCATATCAAATTTAGGATTTTGAGTCTGTCGATTTCGTAAAGAAGCCAGGTGGGATTTTTGATAGGAATTATGTTGAATCTGTAGATCAACTTGGGGAATATTACCATCTTACCAATATTAATTATTTGGATCCATGAACGTGGAATGTATTTTTATTTGTTTTGTCTTCAATTTCTTTCAACAACGTAATTTTCAGTGAGCTAATCTTACACTTCTTTTGTTAAATTTGTACCTAAATATTTTATTTTTTATGCTATTGTCAATGGAACTGTTTATTTTTGGATTTTTTTTTGCTAGTGTGTAGATATACAATTGATTTTTGTGTAATTAATCTTATATTCTGAAAACCTACCAAACTGGTTTGTTAGCTATAGTAGTATTTTGTGGATTCCTCGTGACTTTTGATACACGTAATACCGTCGTCTGCAAATAAAGATCGTTTTGATTCTTTTATAATCTGAATGCCTTTTGTTTCATTTTCTGCCCAGTTGTCCTAGGTAGAACTTCCGGTACAATGTTGGTAGAAGAGGCAACAGCACAGATCCTGGTCTCCTTTCTGTTCTGAGGAGGAAAGGTTTTCAGTCTTCTGCCGCTAAGTGTGAAGTGAGCTTGAGGGGTTTGTGGATACTTTTTATCAGGTTGAGGAAGTTCCTCTGTTCCTAGTTTTTTGAGTGTTTTTATCACAAACGAGTGTTGGATTTGGTCAAACACCTTTTCTGTATCTATTGAGATGATCATGTGGTTTTTGCCCTTGATTCTCTTAATGTTAATTGATTTTTGTACGGTAAGTTGACCTTGTGTTCGCGGGATAAATCCCTCTTGGTCGTGGTGTGTAATCCTTGTTATATGTTGCCGGATTCAGTTTGCTATTATTTTGTTGAGGATTTTCTCGTTTGTACTGACAAGAGAATTCACTGGGGATATTGGTCTGTAAATTATTTTCTTGTGATGTCTTTATGAGGTTTTTGTTGAAGGGCAATACTGGTTTCATAAAATAAGTTGGAAGTGTTCTCCCCTCTTCTGTTTTTTGGAAGACTTTGTGAAGGATTCATATTCCATTTGGTAGAATTCACCAGTGAACCTACTGAACCTGGGCTTTTTCTTTGTGAGAAGTTTTTGATTTCTAATCCAATCTCTTATTACGAGTCTATTAAGGTTTCTCCTTTATCTTGCATTAGTTTGGGTAGTTTTTCTCTTCCTAGGTTTTTCTTGTTTCATCTGAGTTATCTAGTTTGTTGGAACACAGCTGTTTATAGTATTTCTTTATAATCCCTTTTATTTCTGTAAGACCAGTAATGATGGCCCCCTTTTTGTTCCTGATTTTAATAGTTGGAGTCTTGTCTCCTTTCCTCTTGGTCAGCATATCTAAAGATTTGTCTCTTTAGTTTTTTCAAAGAACCAAACTGTGTTCAATAGAACAAAACTTTTGGTTTTGCTGACTTCCTTTATTGTTTTGTAGTCTCTATTTCATTTGTTTCTGCCCTAGTCTTTATTATTTCCTTCTTTTTGCTTGCTTGGGCTCAGTTTACTCTTCTTTTCGAGTTTCTTAAGGTAAAAGGGTAGGTTATTGATTTGAGATCTTTTTTTTTAAATTACTATTATTTTTATTTTACATAGAGCACGAGTCGGGGAGAAGGGTAGAGGGAGAGTGAGAATCTCAAGCAGACTCCACACTTAGCGCAGAGCCCAATGCGGGCTCGATCCCATGACCCTGGGATCATGGCCTGCCTGAGCTGAAATCAAGAGTCAGGTGCTCAACTGACGGAGCCACCCAGGCGCCCTGAGATCTTATTTTTGAATATAGATGTTTACAGCTGTAAAGTCCCCTCTGAGCATCCTCATTTACTTTAGTTGCCCCTCATAAGTTTTGATATCTTATGTTTTCATTTTTACTCATCTAAGTGTATTTTCTAATATCCCTTGAGGTTTCTTCTTTGACTCACTGGATATTTAAGAGTATATTGGTTAATTTCCACCTATTTGTGAATTTCCAAATTTCCTTTTATTATTGATTCCTAGCTTCATTGTGGTAGGAGAAAATATTTTGTATCATTTAAATCCTTTTAAATGTATTTATGTGTGGCTTATAGTCTAACATAGGATCTATCCCCAAGTATGTTGTGTGTATACTTGAGAAGATGTATTCTACTGTTGTTGTGCGGGGTCCTCTACACATGTCTCTTAGGTCTGGTTACTTTATAGCGTTGTTCAAGTCCTCTATTTCCTTATTGATGTTCTGCCTGCTTGTTCTTTCCATTACTGAAAGTGACTTCTTCAGTTATTAGAGTTTCATTGACTCTTTCTCCCTTCAATTCTGTCAGCTTCACTTTATGTATTTTTAGAGTCTGTTGCTAGTTGCACATATGTTTAAAAAGAAGTATGTTCATATTTCTCCCATGAATTGGCCCTTTTATTGCTGTGAAATGGTCCTCCTCGTGCCGAGTAACATTTTTTGTGTTTTTCAGTTGATTTTTGTCGGATCATAGTGCAGTCACTCCGGGACTTTTATCTAGTTTCATCCTTTCTTTCGACCTGTTTGTATCTTGGTATCGAAAATGTGTTTCTTGTAGACCCACATGGTTGGATTATGGGGTTCTTTTCCCCCAGGTGATTGGACAATCTCTGCCTTTTGATTGGAGTGTTTGACCCATTCACATTTAGAGTTATTGTTGATATAATTAGATTTACACCTGCCATTTTGCTTTTGTTTCCTATGTCTTAATGTCATTTTCACTCCTCTATTCTTGTGTGACTGCTGTACTTTGTATAAAGTAGATGCTTTCGGGGCGCCTGGGTGGCTCAGTCGGTTAATCGTCTGACTTCAGCTCAGGTCATGATCTCGCAGTCCGTGAGTTCGAGCCCCGCGTTGGGCTCTGTGCTGACAGCTCAGAGCCTGGAGCCTGCTTCGGATTCTGTGTCTCCCTCTGTCTCTGCCCCTCCCCTGCTCATGCTCTGTCTCTCTCTGTCTCAAAAATAAATAAAAACATTAAAAAAAAATTTAAAGTAGATGCTTTCTAGTGCAACATGAAGAATCACGCATTTCTTTAACAATTTATGTAACAATAGGGGCGCCTGGGTGGCTTGGTCGGTTAAACGTCCGACTTCGGCTCAGGTCATGATCTCACGGTCTGTGAGTTCGAGCCCCGCGTCAGGCTCTGTGCTGACCGCTCAGAGCCTGGAGCCTGTTTCAGATCCTGTGTCTCCCTCTCTCTCTGCCCCTCCCCTGTTCATGCTCTCTCTCTGTCTCAAAAATAAATAAACGTTAAAAAAAATTTTTTTTTAATTTAAAAAAACAATTTATGTAACAATAAAATTACCTATTTGAGTTATTTTTCGTGGTCTCTCTAGGGCTTACGGTGTATATTTTTTTAACTTATCAGAATCGAGTTCAGACTCATACTGACTTAGTTCCAGCAAAATACAGAAACTTTGCTCTTGTTCTGCTCGGTTCACTCCCTCTTTCTGTGCTATTATTATATACCTTGCACCCACATATGTTACAAACTGAACAATACGTCGTTAGAATCATTAGTTTATTTTACCATGTCTTCTAAAGAGGCTGAGACGAGAATGGAGAGCAAGTATATATTTGTGGAGCTTCTTATTTTAACCTTATTTACCTTTTTTTTATTGTCTTCATTTCTTCCTGTGGACTCGAATTCACATCTCACATCACCTCTTACAATGTGGCTTTGCCCCACCACTCTCATTCTGTTATTATCAGCCGTATCACACAGCTATCCATGATACAGGCCCCCAAGTACAACATACTGTTTCATGGATTTGCTTTTAAAGTAAGTCAGGAAAGAAGAAGAAATATGCAATTATAGTCTTTCATAATTACCTACGTAATTACCTCTACTGACATTTTTATTTGTACGGATTTGAATTACTATCTTGTGCTACTTTCTTTCAGGCTGAAGAGCTTTTTTTAGTATTTCTTGTGAGGCAGATTTGCTAGCAACTAATTATCTCGGTTTTTATTTAGGAAAACCTCTATCTCACCCTCATATTTTAAAAATAGCATTGCTGGATATAAGACTTTTGGTTGGCAGACTTTTCCTTTCAACATGAACTACTTCATCCCATTGCTGTCTGGTCGCCAATGTTTCCAAGCCAGCTGTTCATTTCATTGGGGTTCTTTTGCACGTGAAGAGTTGATGATTTTCTCCTGCAGTTTTCAAGATTTTGCCTTTGTCTTCCATTTTTTGGTTTTCATGTGCTTTGGTACCCCTCTGTGTATCTCCTCCTTGGAATATTGAGTTCCTTGGATGAGGAGTTTGTATTTTTCATCAGATTTGGGAAACTTCCAGCCATTACTTTTTCTAGTATGTTCCCTAGTCCTATCTGGTGCTCCCATACAACGTGTGCTTAGTGGTATTCCACATTTCATTGAGGCTCTGCTCATGTCTCTTCATTTTATTCCTCTCTATTCTTCACACGGCATAATCTCTATTGATCTCGCATTAAGTTTGCGGATTCTTTCTTCTGCCAGCTGCACTATGCCGTTAACCTCTCTGGTGAATTTTCCACTTTACTTATTGTACTTTTCCACTCCAGAATTTCCAGTGATGTCCCAGTCACCATAAGCACACCTGACGGCTAGAGCTTGGTTTCTAAGACCATTCTCCAGCAAAAGGAACCAGAGATTCTTGGCGGGACAGCTGATTCCAGGGCTGGGTCAGCGATCACACAAGAGGCGCCTGGAACATCTTGTGGTGCCAGAAAGTAAAGAAGGAGTTAAAACCCCCGCAAGGATGGAATTATGTCAAAGGGACACAGGAGCCAACTTGAAAGGGCTCCTGACGGCCAAAGCTGGAACAATCTGAGCATTAAAAGAAACTAGTAGGGGGGCGCCTGGGTGGCGCAGTCGGTTAAGCGTCCGACTTCAGCCAGGTCACAATCTCGCGGTCCGTGAGTTCGAGCCCCGCATCAGGCTCTGGGCTGATGGCTCGGAGCCTGGAGCCTGTTTCCGATTCTGTGTCTCCCTCTCTCTCTGCCCATCCCCCGTTCATGCTCTGTCTCTCTCTGTCCCAAAAATAAATAAATGTTGAAAAAAAAATTAAAAAAAAAAAAAAGAAACTAGTAGGGCTGCCTGGGTGGCTCAGTCGGTGGAGTGTCCGACTCTTAATTTTGGCTCCGGTCGTGATCCCAGGGTTATGGGATTGAGCCCCGTGTTGGGCTCTGAGCTGAGTGTGGAGCCTGCTTAAGATTCTCTCTCTCCCCTTCTGCCCCTACCCTGCTTGCTTGCTCTCTAAAATAAAATTAGAAAAACGAAACAAAAAAAAAGAAAGTAGTCGAAGATTATAATCCAAGGCATAAAAACACCTGAGTCCGTGCTGGTCTAAGTAAGTGGGGGGAAGGGGCAAACGTCCCAGGTAGAAGAATTCCAGGGAACTACGTAAGCACTCCACCCTCCCCGCCCCTCGAGGGGGCTGCTCGTGGGGACTTTCCGCCAAGAGGTAAAGGAGGACAAGCGGGCAAAAGAGTCAAGATTCCGAGTGGAGCCTCGGAGGGGCCTGACAGCATGGCGTCAGCTGGATCGTCGCGGTCAGGACCACAGCGGGAAGTCAAGGTGGTCACGTGTGCCCTCCTTATCACGGAATGAGAGTGGCTCTTGGCCCAGATCCCTTCGTCGCTCGATCGTTAGGAAAACATTAAGCACGTTCAGATTTCAGCCGAGAGCTGTTCTATAAACGTATCTCTAATTTTCCCCACGTTTGGGCTCCAAGTCCTTCATCTGCCACGATTTCCGCCTCCTAGTTTTTGCTCTTTGCTCGTGTTTTTTGCGCTTCAGCTTTCAGGCCGTTGCTTTGGGTCTAAGCAGTGCCCATAACGTCCTTCAGTCTCTGTGCCGAAATGATTCGCTCTTTTGGACTCCAGCAGCAAACAGGTCACTGCATGCGGATCTCCTCGTGCTCGTCGTTGTCTCCGTCTTAGTCGACTCGTCCTCTGTCGCCCGGCAGCCCCGCATGTTCCCGTGGTTCTGGCTGGCCTTCTCTGTCTCGGGGTCGCCCCTCCCCTGCCCGCGCTTGGGCCATTTCCTTTCTTGGCCCTGGGAGCCCAGATGCGACGGCTGGATTGCCCACAAACAGCAGCTCTGCCAGAGAGGGGACCCCGTGGGCAGCGGTGTCGAGACGGGCATGGCACCTCTTGTCGCCCAGTCTCTTCCTGTTGTCCTGTGCCACCGGGAGCCAGCATCCACTTCAGGGGAGGCGGGTAGACAGACGTGAGCGAGACGGAGTGGAGGGGACAACGCCCTGCTTCCAGAATCCCCCTCCCACCGTTAACCTGGGGAGTCGCACCGCACCCTCTCATACCCCCGAAGTCTCTGTCCTTGAGATCAAAAGATCGTGGGGCCCGAGGCCAAGGCCACCCGTTGCGGGCTTTGCCAAGGAAGAGGCACCTGAGATTCCATCAAGGACAACATGTTCTAGGCAGCAGTCAGTTAATGTTTTGCGAGTCACAAATTCTGTAACAAAGTGCCATGAAGGGATGGCTTTTCTGTCGAGTAGCAGTGACCTGTCAGGGACCACTGGAGCAGGGTAATGAGACGCGCGGGGACGCTTGGAGCCACCTCCTGCGACACGGTCCGAACGCCTCTACGGCAGGTCCTCAGTGTCACAGAGGGGCAGGCACAGGCTCGGGGAATGACCATCAATCACAATATTGCCGTGTTTTTTTCACAGAATTGATTCATTTGCTGTCTCCTTCCTTTCTTCCTTTATCAACTCCCCCTTAGCCTGTGATCGGTACGTGGGTCAGACGTCCTCCTGTGGCCTTGGCCGCAAACCTCATGCCGCCACGCCCAAGTCTCTTTAATGAACTGCGGACCCGTGAGTGCATCTGACCACCTCTCCACTGGCACAGCCGGGCACCGCAAAGTAACGTGGGAATTCAACCCACCTCCTCGGCCCTGGACCACACCTCTTCCTCGTGGGAGGTGGGTGAGTGGCACTGAGCAGAGAAAAAGGACAGAATGTGGGAGGCTCCAGAGGCCCGGTCACAACCCCGCCCATTGTGTACTGTTGTCTGGGAAACCTGAGCCCATTTAGGGAGGGGGAGGGGGAGGGGGATGCAGCGTCCTAGAGAAAGCAGAAACGGCTGCTTCCAGGGGGAGAGCCCCGAGCTGCTGGGCTGAGGCAGGAGCGCAGGTGGAGAAGCCAGAAGGACCCCTGGGTGCCTGGACTCTGAGCTCATCAGGAACAGGGCTGCTTACTCGGGAGAACAGATTTCCACCAACATTTTGCTCTGAGCAGAAATAAATCCTCTTCCTCCCTGGAACAGTTAGTAGCATGATCTCCATATGGGAGGGTCTTGGGCAGTAATTACTTGGATAACGGGTCCGCTCTCCTCCTAGAGTCTGTTTGGTGAGCCGTCTGGGCAGGGGACAAGGCAGGGCAACCGGAGTCACAGGGTTTTGGGGGTGCCGGCCAGCGGGCAGCAGGGGTGGGCGTGCACGACCATCCTGACCGGTCACCCACGGGGAGTGAGGCAGGAGGGAATCACTACGACCGAGTAGGTGTTGTTCCAGGAAATCCCTCGTGATTTCCAGGAAATCACCTCGCTGGCAGATCTTAGGGGAGAAGTTATGTCCCTTCAGAGGATGAGACTGAATTTAACTCTATCTCCCCTCATAGTGGACGCAGAGATGTAAGGGTTACCTTACCTGTTAAAGGGCAACTCCTACAAGCCACAGCGGACCTCTGGCTTCCCCGGAAACTCCAGGTGCGATCTCTGCGGAGTCGGGCCAAGGGCATGACTGCTCTCACGGCAATGGCCATCTGGCCAAAAGAGACGGGTAAGAACTGGAAAGGAGACACAGACTCGTTCATGGAGACAACATAACCTTCCACATAGAGCAATTGCCCAATATAAAAACCCACAGCACCGCTACCCGATGGCCGACGCTAATTGGAAAATGCAGTAGAAAAAACCCATACCTCTCACGGTAGCGATAGAACTCTAAGTACTTAGCAGTAAATAAAGCTGTGCGGCATCTCAAATGGGAAAATATTAAAATTTTATTGGAGGATACAGATGAAGGTTTAACTATTGCAGACATAGACCGTGAGCAGGAAGACTCGGTTTTAAGTGTTCACTTTCTCTGTAAAAAAACCTATAAACTAAATACAGTTTCATTTAAAATCCTAACAGTGTCCTTTGGGGCACCTGATCAAGTGGATGGCTGCTTCCCATGGATATTGAAGGACCAAGAATAGTCCAGACAAAGCTGAAACCAGAGCAGAAAGGAGAGGGACTCCTTCCATCCAAAAGCGACCGTCCGGGGCGCCTGGGTGGCACAGTCGGTTAAGCGTCCGACTTCAGCCAGGTCACGATCTCGCGGTCCGGGAGTTCGAGCCCCGCGTCGGGCTCTGGGCTGATGGCTCGGAGCCTGGAGCCTGTTTCCGATTCTGTGTCTCCCTCTCTCTCTGCCCCTCCCCCGTTCATGCTCTGTCTCTCTCTGTCCCAAAAATAAATAAAATAAACGTTGAAAAAAAAAACAACAACAACAAAAGCGACCGTCCGTGTGGAGCTATGATAGATGTGAGAGTCCTACATGCGACAGGTAGGACTTTGCAGCATTTAGGAGAAATGGCTTTATGGCATCGAGAGTACAGAACAAGAGTACAGTCTCTTCCTAAGCGAGACATGAAATTGTCAACCATAAAACTGAAGTCTGATACATTTGGCTATCTCCTAATTAGTAGCTTCTGTACAACAGAAGACACCATAAACAAAGTGAAAAGTTGAACAACAAGCCACAGATCAAGGGGAAGTATTTTCTATAAACATAACATATAAATGATCACTGTCCAGCATATATAAAGAGCTTATGGTAATCAACAAGACAATGCAAAGAAAGGACCAACCAAAAAACAGGCCAAGGATAGGAACATGCAATTAACCGCGGTGGAAACTGAATATCCTATAAACCATGAAAAAGGCACCCTTTCCCTAGGAATCAGGAAAATGCAAGTTTCAGCAACGATTTTATAATCCTCGCGTTAACAGAGACTAAGGAGGGAGCGGTAGCAGTGCTGACCCAGAGCAGGTAAGCTCTCAGGCAACCCGAGGGGGGGTGGATTCTGGCCCCACCGTTTGAAAAGCAACCTGTCTGCTGGTGAAGCTGGACCCGGCGGGCCCCTCCACCCCGGGATCCCCTCCCTCCCGGACTCTGGAAACACTGTCGCGTTTTGCAGGAGAAGTGGGAGCCGTGGCGGGGACCAGGTGGGGACAGGCTCTCTGTGAGGCCCGTTCACACAGCAGTTAAAACAGGGCCGGCAAGCGGGCACAGACCTGGGCCAGCAGGGGGGCGGCGGCGCGGGCCGTGGAGGGCGATGGGTTTGTGCGAAACTGTGAAGTCCCTGCCGAAACGACACGGAGGAGAGAGGGAAGGAGGGGATGTGACGGAGGCTGACACCTGCTAGTCTGGGCGCGGGCACGCAGCATCCTGTGTGATTTGTTCTGAACGTGCAGGCTACCCCATAAAGAACGTTCAGGGGACAAAGAACACAGATCCCGAAGGGAAAAAAAGCTAAGGAGAAAGGGGAGAAGACAAAAGGCCTTGTGGCAGCTCAGACGTGAGCCACCCGCCGAGCGGAGGTGACAGAGAAAGGGACCATCACAGGGACGCCTGTGGACCTGGCGGCCGGCTACAGCCTCAAGGACGCTCATTCAGTCAGCAAATAATAGTTGAACCCCTGCGAGAGCCAGGCCCCGGGGACTGGGAGGGGTCCCTGCCGCCCCGAGCCGGGGGGCGGCCCACAAACAGACGGCAAGTCAGGGGCTGGGCTGCCGAGGGGCCACGGCGGGCTGGTGCGTGCGGCGTCCCAGGGCACCTAGGAGTGGCTGTGCCCCATCTGGGCCCGGGGTCCAGCACGGCCCGCGTTCAGGGGCTGGCGGAGGGGCACGAGCATGAACGCTGGGGGCAGCAGCCCAGGCGTGCGGGGGAAGGGGCGCCCCGTGGCCTGGGGATGGCGAGGCGGCCAGGGTGTGGGGCCGGAGGCTGGGTCCTCCCAGCTGAGACGGGGCCTGGGGATCTCGGTGCCTGCGGACGGACAGCCGATCTCCGCCTCACTGGGTTGGCAGGGCTACCCTGTGGTTCGCAGGCAGGAGGGCGGGGTGGAGGGGCGGAGGAGAAAGAGGGCAGAAAGCTCAGCCTGTTTGGGGAAGGAGGCTGCAAGGCGGAGGGAGGAAGGGGTCTGTGGGGCCTCAGCACCTCCCCTCCGGGAGGAAGGGAGGGAGGGAAGGTGGGGAGGAGGGGGGACAATGAACAGAGCAGAAAACTCTCCCGCAGGGGTGTGTCCGAGCGGGGTCAGGGAAGCAGAGGTGCCCCAGGCCCGCAGGCGTGTAGACTGGGAGCCAGTCCGGAGTCTCCCTGGGGGGCAGGAAGGCGTCTGCCCGTCGCATCCCTTCTGGAAGGTCTAGGAGCCAGTACACTTCCAGGCTTGGCAGCTGTGGCGGAATCCAGCTCAGTTCCAGGCATTTTTGGCCTTGCTGGCAGCCAGGTGAAGACGGCTCTCAGCTTCCAGAAGCTTCCCACAGCCCTCGGCCCATGGCTGCCTTGCTCCGTCCTCACAGCCAACGAGGGCCGGTGGAGTCCTCACACGCAGGCTCTCCTGCCCCTTCCTGTGCCGAATCTGACACCAGCCGGGAAAGGCTGTCCACTGTAAGGGCTCGTGTGATTCGACTGTGCCGACCAGACAGTGCCAGGTGATCCCCCAAGAGGCCCAGCTCAGTCCCTCCTGCAGGGTCCCCGTCACCTTGCGGGCTGGCCTATTCACACGCTCCGTGGACGGGGTGTTTGCACCTTCCTGTGGGTGCGAGTGCGCGTCAGGACAGAGAGGCAAGCGTGCGGCGTGATCCCAGACCGAGCGGCGGTGCCCGTCCCCCAAGGTCAGAACACGTGCAGGCAGCGACCCCTCGGCTGTGGTGGGCGGGTGGTGACTCAGCGGCCGCGGGCGACGAACGCACGTCTGAGCAGATGTCGTGAACAAGCTCCTTGAGGATAAGGTCCCGAACCCGGGGACAGGGTGGGAAGGCCTCCCGGCAGGCACCGCTGCTCCTTCCACGCCGAAAGCCAGCGGCCGTGGGGCCGGGTCCCGGACGCCCGCAGGGCGAGCTTGGCTGCAGCGCACCGGGCGGGCCGGGGGAGCACCGGGCGGGCGGGCCGGGGGAGCAGTCAGGCCTCGGGGTGGACAATGCGTTAGTTTCCCCACTTGTCACGGCAGGAAGTTAAAGGCACAGCCGCTCGGTGGGGACAGGATGTGAGGTGACGCTGCACGTTTTCACTGCCCTGGTAAAGACGGGGTCACCGTCTGCTGTTTGCGCACCTGCTGGGGTCGCTGGCTGCCCGTGGATCCAGGCGGCCTGAGAGCTCAGGGCTGCGGCGGGCGCTGGTTCCGGGCCCGTGTCACAGAGCTGGGCCCAGTCCCCCGGATCCGCCCCCAGAGGCCTGTCACTCCCTGGCCAGGCGGCTCCCGGTCCCCTCCTGCCTGCAGCGACTTCTTCCCTGGGGTCCCAGCAGGCGCCTAAGATCACCGGGACTGGTTTTCCACATCGGGCCCAACAAAGCCTGTGGTGCTGTCGACGGTCTGGGGACTGCCGTGACCCGTCTCAAGACACAGGACACTGGTGCCTCCTCCTGACATTGGGTGTGGCTTCCAGACCTCCCCTGGGGCCAGGCTCCCCATCCCTGCGTGCTGGCCGGCCGGCCGGACGCCGGGGCTGGAGGGAACTTGCTGGAGGCAGACGGCTCTTACCGTGCACGTGCTCACCCCCCTGAAGTCCCACTGTGCTGGTTATACTGCGTCTCTGGGGCCCGGAGCGTGTGCAGTGTGGCCTCCAAAGTCCGGGCTGCTGCTTTTCCAGAAACATCCCGCGTGCGCCGTATCAGGGCTTGTTAAAGAAAACCCGCCAGCACACGGTCGGTGTCTGTAATTTTCAGCCCCCATTGATGGTGTTAACCCCAGGGTCCCCGAGGGCAAGGGGCAGGAAGGACTGTGTCCCCCTGGCCTGCCTGCCTGTCCTCACCACCGGCCCAGCGTCCGGTTTCAATCCACTTCCAACTCGATCCAATTCAGTTCGGTTCCGATGTGACTTCCGTCCCTTTCCAGTCCGCTTTCAGCTCAGCGTAACTCAATTTCTGTTTAATCCACTTCCTGTGATCGGGCGCCGGGCCGGGAGCCAGGAACGGGGACACGGGGAGGGTCTCACCCAGAGGGCGGCCCGGGGGTGGCAGGGAGAGGGCGGAGGCCACGTGACCCTGTGCCCACCGGAGGGGCACCGACCGTGAGGCACCGCAGAGCACAGGTGCCTGTGGGCAAAGGCGTGTCTGGGCCGCCAGGGACACGACCGGGCACGTGCAACCACATCCTTCGCTCCCGTCCTCTGCAGAGACCCCGACGTGTTTCCGTGCATTGCGAGCTTCTAGGAAGGGGCAGAGGTAGAGCTTTCTAGAAGCAGCGCACCAGCTCTAGACGAGCACTATCGCAGAGAGCAGATCCCTGACGGCGCTGAGGACCGCCGGGTCTCTTCCCACGCCGGCCGCCGGTGGAGGTGGAGGTGGAGGGAGGGAGGAGGGCGGGCTCTGATGGTGCGGCTCTGGGGCCTTCGCTGAGCTGGACCCAGGTCCCCATGTGAGCGCCTTGCTTGGCGGCCGATCTGCTTCCCGCTCTCAGGACAAACCAAGACGGAACTCCTGAGCCCGACGGCGTGCCAGGGACAGAGCGCTCGCACGGACAGAAATCGGCGTCTGGGCCACTCCTGGGGCCGGGCGTCCCGGAGCGCCGGGTGCCGGCCGGAGGCGCCGTCCCGCCAACCCGCGTGTCTCCAGGACGCGGCGGCCAGTCCTTCCCGGGGCGGCTCGAAGCACGACGGGCGGAGAAACAAATCCTCACCTTCCCTCGCCCGGCAGATGACTGATTTCCAGACGGCTCTGCAGAACGGCCCCAAAGTTGAAGCCCAGACTCCGAGCGGGAGCAAGTTGCACGGGAAGTCTGAGGACACAGACCCAATTCATCATTATTTACGAACCAACACGGAGGGGTTTATTACTCTGATTACTCACTAATCATTCCCCATAAATGCGGGAACCGGCAAAACCCCACAGAATCAATAAAGTGGTAAGTTCCCCGTCTAAATCACGGCACCTAGTATTCTTGAGTAAACCTTTCGGTAATTTACAAAGGCTGTTGAATTTTATAGTAAGTGTTTTTCAAACCAAGCTGGATTCTAAACAATAATGACTTTTTAATGTGGCTCTGTGATTACATTGTCATAGTGACATACGGGGGTCTTTGACTGCATCCGAAATGAGCCTGGTGTGAATTACTCGCAGGCACAGACCAGCGCGGCCCCAGGTAAAGCAATCTTCATAAATTACCCTCCAATCCGGGCGGCCTGGCAGGCGAGGCCTGATGCCAATGTTGGCAACTTAAATTTCAACAGACAATTTGTAAACACGCTCCTCCCTTTGTTCCGGAGCAGTGGCCTTGGCCCTGCGGTTCTGAATGCCGGAGGCCCCTCCTGGGTCAGCCCGCCAGGCGCTGGCTGTGACCTTGCGTTCACCGCTCTGGGGCCCGCGGCGCCCGTGGCTGCTTGCGTGGAACAGCGGGAAAGGCAGCCAACGCCGTGTCGAGCGCTCGAGGCCCACGTGGCGAGTGGCCTCCCTCCGGGGCGTCCACCCACCGTGGGGAGGGCTCTGCTGCTCAGCGCTGCTGGACCGCACGGAGGGAGGCTGGAGCCCTCTGCGGTTCAGTGACTCCAGCCCCTGCCGGGAAGGGCTCAGAGGCCCCGCTGCCCCCAACTGGAGGCCCGCCCACCGTGTTTCCGAGCTGCCCAGTCACCTGCTCGGGTGCTGCGGTGGGCCAGGGCCTCTGCTTGACACGGAGCGGGACCCAGACACGGACGGGGCACAGTGAGAACAGGCTTCTCTCCAAGAGCGTGGGATGTGGGCAGGGCCGAGGCAGGCCACGTGATGGCCACGCTTTGGGGATGCAGGTGCTCCTGAATCCAAAGGCCCCGGGCAGGGTGGCGGGGCCTGAGAGACCAGGGCGAGGGGCCGGGGTGCCGCACGAAGGGGCTGGAGCTGAGTCCCTCCCTGGCCCCTGAGCCTCTCAGCCCTCCGGCCGGGGAGGCCCCCACACCACCCACACAGCCCGGGCTCTGGCTCAGTGCCGGGGTGGGACTCCCGTGGTGCTGCCCTTTCCCTGGGAAGCCTCCGGTCGGGGTCTGCTACCACCCGGGCCGTCCTCTCCGTCTTCCTGGACCCCCCTCCGGGGCGGACGCCGGCTCCTCTGTGGATGCAGAGCCCAGCTGTGTTCGGGGAGATTTTGCCAAACGCTTGCGCGGCTTCTAGAGCCATCGGAGATGACCGTTCCGGAAGCTTCTGAAGCAGCAGATTCTTCGGGAGAACGGAAGGACACCCTCCCCCAACTGTCGTGCCCCCCTGTCGTGACAGGGAGCACCCCCATCACACGTGTGTCCCCGGGCCCCTAGGCACTACACCAGATCAGAGGGGCGAAGGGGCAGAGGCTCCTGACAGCAGTGAGATATTTGTGCGTTAAAAGGCCCAGGTTTTAAATTTTCTTTTTTTTAACATTTATTTATTTTTGAGACAGAGAGAGAGCGTGAACGGGGGAGGGGCAGAGAGAGAGGGAGACACAAAATCGGAAGCAGGCTCCAGGCTCTGAGCCATCAGCACAGAGCCCGATGCGGGGCTCGGACTCACAGACTGTGAGATCATGACCTGAGCCGAAGTCAGACGCTCAACCGACGGAGCCACCCAGGCGCCCCAAAAGGCCCAGGTTTTAAAAAGTCGGTCGTACCCACTGGGTTATCTCTTACAATGTTATGTAAAGCACGGTTTCACAGCTAGCCGTGCTGATTCTGAAACTGCACCTGGCGGGATGGCCCGGGACTCGGCGGCTCTGGCCTCCCGGGGTCCTTGAGGCCCTGCTCCTTCGGGGGGCTCCGTGGGGCCGTCTGCCTCCCAGAGTGGAGGCCTGCACCCCGAGTCAGTGGCTGTTCCCAACAGAAGCGGGACGTGGCTGCAGTGCTCTGGATGGGGACCCTGAGGGGTGAGCTGGAGGGGCCGGTCTGAGGGCCCAGGTGGGACCCAGGGTACCGGCCGTGGGCACCGGGACCTCCTCTGCAGCCTCAAATGCCCAGGAAGACGGCCGGGTCTAGCTGTGATCCCGTTGGCGGGGGACCCGAGGTCCCCAGGACAGCTGCCGTCAGTGAGCCCTCCTGGGGTTGGCTCCCGCACCTGCCACAAGGCGATGGGGGGCCTGCCAGCAGCAGACACAGCCCCCGAGAGGGCATTGTCATCACCCCCAGTTTACGGGCAGGCCGGCGGGCCGAGCGAGGGAGGGACCGCCACCCGGGCCCGGCGCTGTGAGGGGCAGGGGCTGGCTAGGGGCTCACCGCTTCTTGGGCCAAAGCTTACTGTCTTCCCGTACAGTGGGGGGGCGGAGCACCCAGGGGCCGGGAACACCCGAGAAGCTTGCGGTGGTCCCGCACCGCCCACGGGCCGGCTCTGCTGCGAGCACGAGGCAGCCCCGCCTTTGGCCCCACAGGCCCCACACCGTGTCCCCGCCTGGGCCGGCCCCGGCCCCTGGGGGCACCCGGTGAGCCAGGCCCTCGGCTTCGCAGACTTGCTGGGAAAAGCCAACGGGGTAACGGGTCGCGGACGGCTGGGCCCAGGGTCGGGACGGCTAGTAAGTTCGTCCTCAGTATTTCACAGAAGCGCTCGTTTGCAGTCACGGGCCGCTTTCCAGAGGAGAAAGACGCTTCGGAGAAGCAGCCGAACCCTGTTAACGTCTCTGCTTTAAGAAAAATAAGGAAGAAGTCAGGAGCCGCATCACCTCCCGTCAAGACACCCGCGGGACCCGATTTAATTTCTGCTGCCGTGGACGACGGAGCCGAGAATTCTCACGGGAGGACTTTCGAAGGAGGAGGTGCTAAGTACATCACGTCCAAAATTAACACGGCCTTCCAATCTACGCGCCAATTCAAAACCCGATTTAACAGCCTGCTCTTACCGAAGTCAGTTGGCGAGCATTCCGTTATAAACACAGATGAAATCCCCCCCATCTACCAGATAAATAATTTTCTCCCCACACCTAAGCGGCACGCATTAACTTAACGGGTAATGATCTAAATTATGTATTAAACTCAATTACTTTTTATTACCGCTTTCCAATTAGGGTGCCCTGATTGACTCGCCCGCACGGTGCCTTCCCGTGGGATGGACCCTGTCTCCCGGCCCCGGTTCCGGCCGTGCTCGCGCCGCTCGGCCCCGGCTAATTGAGTGTCTGCCCTCCATCCAGCCGGTGGCCGAGGCGCGGTTCCTGATGCTGAATTACCAGCTAAATTACCCATGTGCTGGAGTTCCTCTCGGCAAACTCTTCTAACACGGGACTCTCTCCCGGCCTCCCGCACGGAGCGCCCCCCCCCACCCCCAGGGATGAAGCACCCCCAGGGCGGGCTCCGGGGACCCGTGGGCCCTTCCACGGTCGGGCACCGTGAGGCTACCGTGACAAACGCCCCGACTTCCCAGAGATAACGGCCGGCCGCGTCCGTCGTGGGCCGGCCGCCGGGTCCTCCGGCAACCAGCCTCCCTCGTCACGACCCCCCCTCCTTAGCGAAAACATTCCTTTGAAGAACCCAGACTCCTCTGACAATGGTCACCTGTGTTCTTGTCCTCGACTCTACTGTCTGGGTCCTGGGGCAGGGAGCCCGAGCTCAGGTGCGGGCAGGTTCAGAAACAGGCGCAGGCCTCCCGGTTCGTAGGCCGAGTCCTCTGCTGCGTTCTCCCGGGGGGGAAGGTGTGGGGAGCTCTTGGGGGGCTCTCATAAGGGCCCGAAGCCCTCACAAGGGGCGGCGCAGCTGGGGTGAGCCACCTCGGAGCGGCCCCTCCCTTCGCCGCCCCGCCAACCAAGGGCAAAGTGGCAGGCTGCAGGGGGGCCCGGAACCCACCCCCCCAGGGAGGCTTCCCAGATGGAGACGGAGGGCTGGGAACCACAACACTACTGGCCTCCGGGGCCTCAACCGTCCACCCGGCCTCTCCGCGCAGCCCTGAGGGGGCCCGTGTGGCTGGATGGGGGCTGTCCACGGGCACGCCGTGGGGTGGGGTGGGGGTGACCGGGCCTCGCCTCACCAGTCAGGGAGCAGAGAAGAGCCTCCGGGCAGGCCCCTCAGAGAACCCTCTGGAAAGCTAGCAGCCAACAAGTGGGCATCCGTGTGCCGTCCATCCGCTACCCCAGAGTGAGCCCCCGCCAGCCCAGCCCCTGAGGGCGGGCGGACGAGAGACAAGCTGCAGACGCGGAGCCAGGGAAGAGGTTTCAACCGCCAGGTCTGACCCTCGACCCTGCAGGGACGCCGTGCCCACATTCCAAGTGGCCGAACGTCCTGGCCCCGGGTGAGGGTGGCGTCCAGAGAGCGTGGGGTGCCAGCCGGCTCTGTGGTCGCCCGGGGGGCTATCGAAGAAAGGCCTCCTGTCTGCGCTCATGGCCCAGAAGCATCCTGGAGCCGGCAGTGAGCGGGAGGGCGGCCCTGGCTGGCCCGCACCTAAGACCCCCCAGAACCCCCCCAGGGTCGGAGGGCCCTGTCACCTTCCAGCACAGGGAAAATCCAGTGAGACTCAGAGGGCCCTCTGGGGCAGAGCCGGGATGGGACCTCTTGTGTATGACAGGCTCACACGCGACCCCCGACGTCTGCAGCCGCTGTCAGGGGCCCGGGAGAGGTCCGTGCAGCAGGGTCCTGGGGGGAGAGGTCCGTGCAGCAGGGTCCTGGGGGAGGGGAGAAGCCCGTGCAGTCCTGGGTGGGTCACACTGGGACCAGAGGGACGTCCAGGGTCACGTCCAGAGGTGTAGCTGGGCACTAGAGGACCGTGAAATCCAACCCTGGCAGAGATGGGAGGGTGTGTGAGTGAGCACGGGTGTGTGTGCTCACGTCTGTGTGTACGTGTGAGCGTGTGCGTGCTGGGAGCCTCACCAGCAGGGTCCTCAGGCTCGTCGCAACCCCCAGTCTGGGACACCTGCTCGCCTGGCACAGGTCGGTGGGAAGGATCGTGGCTTTTAGCACCAGCTGGAGGCCTCTGGGCCCCGTCTCCCCCTTCACCCCTGAGTGGCCTCAGTCAGGTGACGTGACCTCTCCAAGCCTGGCCACCTCCTCTTCCCCTCCACTGCTGTCCCACCACAGGGTCCCCCTGGCGGTCCCTCCGGCCACACCTGCTCCAGGCTGGCACAGGGGTGGCCAGGAGACCCGGCCCCCGAACACTCCTGAAGGTCTGTCCCTGTGCTGGGTCCCTAGGGGCCACAGGCAAGAAGGAGGCCCGGCTGCAGCCTCCGGGGACCCAGGAGGCGTGACCTAGGAGCGCAGGCCGGGCAGGGAGGGCACCGAGGCTGGACAGTCCTGGAGGACTGTCTGGAGGAGGAGGCTTCCTGCCACAGCCCTCGCCCTGGCCCGCGTCCCTTTCTGGTGGTTCCGCTCTGGGGCAGTCTCAGTGCCGGTGACGGACAAGAAAGTGCCGTCCCCGCGAGCCCGCGGACCCCGCCCCGTCTCACATGGCCCGGGAGTTGGCTTTTTGTTTGTTTGATGAATTCTTCCGATGTTCAAGAAAGAAATTAATTTTACTTATTCCTCCAAGCGGTCATTAGAAAAGCTTTTAATGAACACAGTAAAACCCAACTAATTATCACAATGGCATTTTACTCTAAATAAAATTGACAGGAACCACGAATGTGACGCGTATAATTCTCCTCAGTTTATTAAAACCCATTTATCACACTTTATCCTAGAGGAAACTCATCATATTGGTCTGCGATAATTTAACTAATATTTCCTTGCTGCATCTAATATTTAAGGGGAGTTTACTGATATTAAAGTCATAATGCATTATATGGAGATGACCTTGCATTCTAATTACTGTTCTTGGTGAGGAGTGGGGCAGAGCAATCCTGGCAGCCCTGTAGGCGGGAGCCAGCGCGCAGCTAACGCGGGGCTCTCCTTACACGAGATCCCTTCCCGGTCTCCGTGGGTCAATCCGGCTGTCCAGAGCGGCACGGGAGGGACACACTTCTCCCTGAACTTGGCTGGGGCCTGGGGTGGAGACCCCCGAGGGTGACCCCTGAGTGACCACACCGAGCCCAAGTTCGCATCCCTGGTGTCCCCCAGAACCGCGGCAGACGCACCTGAGTGTGGAAAACAGGGCTTCTTTCTGGTAACTTCTGACCCGGGAACCACGTTCTTCCTAAACCCAGGCTTGAAAGGTCAGCGTTGCGGCACACGTCCGGCTCTGAGATCACGTTTGCATACCTTGAAGAGTCGCCAGACTCGGGCGACGGGACCTCTGCTTCGTGTCCGGTGAGCATGGCTCCGGGCTGAGTCCCGCCATCGGCCCCTCCCCGGCACGCACCGGCGGGGAGACCGCCAAGTCCGCACTGCGCCCCCCTCGCCCACGCTGTGACCCACTCGCTCACACACGCTGGTGGGGTCAGGCAGCCGGTGCTGCTGTGGTGGGCGATTCCGGATGAAAACAACCACGGACGGGCTGATCCCAAGCGCGCTGTTCCCACGCGCCCGTGCAGGCGCAGTGAGGGGTCTGCCCATCGGGCACCCTGGCTGACGCTGTCCCCCCATCCTGTGACGCTGCCCTGTCCGCACGGGGTTCCTGGGGTCCCACCTGCCGTCACTGCTTCAGGCTCCCCCTTGGAGGGACCGCATTCCGCCGCTCGGGCACAGCTGATTCCAGACTGCGGTGACGCAGGGGAAGCTGTGCCCGTTCCGTGAGCCGGCCAGGGCACCAGTGATGGAGCCGCCATCTGTCCCCCGGCACGACTTCCGTGCTTCCAGCTCTGGTCACGTGGCCCGACCAAGACGCCATTGAGACCCCTGGCCACCGACCCCCACGCTCCTCCTGCCACCCGCTTCTCCGGCTTTCACTGCCACGCGGCCCACAGCACGCAGACCGTTCTCGTCCCCAGCCGCCCTCTCCTCCTGTCTCCGAGGAGGGGCTCTGGTCACCCCACGGAGCCCCAGGTCCCGGAGGAATGGGGACACGCCCTCTCCCTCCCCCCACCTCCCTCCCAGCCCTCCTCTGCCCGAGGAGGCTGCCTCCAGGACTCACGTGTGCTCTCTCAGTGAGGAAGCCACAGAAGCCAACCTCCCCGCCACCCTCCTTCCCTCCCCTCCCCAAAGGTGGAACTCACCCCTGGCACTCCCCTCCTGCACCCACCCCGTCCCCAACTCCACCTGCTTTCTCCAGGGCCAGGCTTGACCTTAAACTTGAGCTTGCTTGCTGAGTCTCAGGGACTCCTTCTGTCCCCTGTCACTTATCCCCCACGCACACCGGCCTCCCCTGGTTTCTCCCCCTACCTGGGTGTCCACCTGCCCCTCTGTCCGTGCTCCCGGTTCACCCGGCGGCTCCTCCCGCTCCTCAAACCCAGGGGCCCGCCCGCGGCGTCACCCCCCCCCCCTCCTCCCAGAGACTCGTCC
The DNA here is from genome assembly GCF_007474595.2 of Lynx canadensis. Classification (NCBI taxonomy): domain Eukaryota; kingdom Metazoa; phylum Chordata; class Mammalia; order Carnivora; family Felidae; genus Lynx; species Lynx canadensis. Next base: position 145,116,417 of record NC_044308.2, on the reverse strand, counting down.
CCACCTCCAGCTCCGACAGCCTTTCTCCTGAGCCCCAGACCCGGAGAGCAAGCTGCCTCCTCCAGTCTCTCCCTCTTGCCACAGTCCTTCCGTAAATCACCCGAGTCGCCGGGTCCTGCGTCCCTGGGGAGCAGGGCACGGGGCGGGTGGGGGGGCCTCCCCCGCCGTGTGGAGGCGCTAGCCTGGTGTCTGTACGCCGGGGCGCGCACGAATGCACGTACAAACGACAGCGTGCAGTTGTGTCCGGTGGTTTTGCCGTGAAACCGGTGGACTCGTGCATATTTCACGGCTTGTCTGCAACTCGCTTTGCGCGCGAGCTCCGCGTCTCGGGGAGGGCTGTGGGAGGCGTGGCTCCGTCCTGGGGCCCTGGTCCTCGGCTCTTCTCTGCTGGGGAGGAGTCAGCCGCTTCTGCGCGCTTCCCTCTCGAGTTGCTTCTTCCGGATTCTTCTACGCACGTGGCGTTCCTCCCCGGAGCAGATCTGGGGCGCGGGGGGGCACAGGGCTGTTTTTCACGGACGTTCCCAAGGCGTGTCCTGAAAAGGCTGGAAAGAGGACCCCTCCCGACGCACGGAGCCTGCCCGTTTTCCCCACGCCCTCGCCATCGCTGGAGAGAAAAGCTCCGCCTTCCTTTCCGGTCGGCGGTGCCCCGTCGCTGGCACCCCTGACACCCGGTGAAATCAGCCGTGGTTTATCTTTGCCTGTGAGTCCTCGTGTCCTTTTCCTCCACCCACAGAGGTTATCTGCTTACGACTCAGAAATCTACACGTAATTGTGCCCCCGGCCGCCTGTTCCGGACGCATCGGCCCGGCTCACAGACCACACGGCCTGTGTCTGGGCCGGTCCGCGCCCCGGCCGCCAGTCCCCGCACTTCTTTCCCACGCGTGGGCTGGCTCCGCCCAAGCGTTTTCTTTTCCAGGCGAGTCAGGCGGCGCATCACAGGCCGTAAGGGTGATTGCGGTTTACGGGGGGCGCCGACCGGGCACAGACTCCCTTTCCTCCTGGCAGGTGCGGTCCCTCTCCCCGCGTACTCGGATTTCCTTCTGCGTCTGCCCGTTGTCCTCACACAGGCTTTGTGCGCCTTTCTGCTACTTTCTCCCAAGACGGCCGGCAGTTTTCCTCGTGGTTGTGCCCGGGGGCACCCTCCTCCGTGGCGATTCCTCGGGTGGTGGAAAGCTGCGGGTTTTCTAGACACTTGCCTTGTCTCTATCTTACTGAAGTCTCTTGCTAGTTTGCTGCTGCGTTTCTGCTTTATACTCGATCCGGTTGCTAGCAAATCCCGTCTCCCGTCCTCAGACCCAAAGGCCTGGACGTGGGCCTACAGTGTGGCCTAGCAGCTAGCCTGAGGGCTGGCATCCTCATCCGGCCGCAGGCTTTAACGGGAGCCCGCGATGCTCCCCCAGGCGTGAGACCGCTGTCGCCGTCACACGGGACTTCTCACGCGGCGGGGCCCACGTCTGCTCCGCTGTCGTGAATTATAACGAGCTCCGTTGGTAGATTCCAAATCCAAATCTCCGTTGGTAGATTCGGTGGTGGGGATAAGGCACGGTGGACCGACCCTCCCCACGTGTGAATCCCAGGTCGTTTCCGCTCTCCACGCTGCGGTCCCCCAACGGCCCTGTGTGCATGGCGGGGGCTGGTGTGCGAGGCCCCCCGCGCAGGGAGGGTTGCTGGCTCGCAGGGCGAGCGCATCTATCTGTGCGAGAGTTTTTCACAGCGCCTGGCACGTCGTGAAGTGCTAAAGAAGTGTTAACCACTCTCATCATCGTCGCCATTAAGTATTGACAGATTGCTGTCCGAAGTGTCTGTGCCAATTTACACGCCCGCCAGCCACGGACAAAGCTCCCGTTTCCACAAATTCATGGCAGCGCTCCGTGGTATCAGACTGATTAATTTTTTACACGCTAATGGGTGAAAAATGGCGTCTCGTTGTTTTAATTTGTGTTTCTCGCCGTTCGCTGTGAAGCTGGGCCGACTTGTGCATATTTATTGCACGTTGTTTTCCCCACGTATTTATAGTTTCCTATCATTTGCTCGTTTTTGTATTGGGCCGCTTGCCTTTTCCTTATTGATTTTCAGGAATTATTTATGTATCCGAGTAGTGATACTTTATTGGTTATGTGGGTCGCAAATACATCCTCCCAGACTGAAGCTTGTATTTCTCGCTTTATGGATGGTGCCTTTCGCTGAACAGAATTTTAAATTTTAATGTGTCTGACGCACCGAACTTTCCCGTAACGTTTTGTGATGTTGTCCTAGAATCTCGTGTTCTCTTTGGCACTTTGGTGTTTTCACGTGCAAGTCCTTATCCGCCCGCACTTTATTTTTTGTTTTCTTTATGACGTGAAGCATCTCTGCTCTGCCGTGCCAGCGCCCGGTGCCGGCTGGTGGCCTCTGCCCCACTGGGGGTGGCGATGCTCCCCCAGCTACGCTCCGTGTGCCCACTTGTAATGGACGTGGCCGTAGCTCTTTCTGGAATTTAATGATGTCACTTGTCCATCCCTGCCCAAACCACATCATACCTGTAAGAACGGTAGCTTTATAAAATAAGTCTGGTTGTCTCATTGGTGATTCTCTCTGACCTTTGTCTTCAGATGTGCCTAGGCTGTGTTTGGCCTATAGTTTTCATGTATTAATTTTGTAAATCAGCTTGAAAGCCCATTTTGGATACGGACTAGTGTTACATGGAACGTTTGGAACAATTTGAAGAAAATGTCTATTATTACTGACTCTACCCATTCATGAATATGGTATATCTCTCCATTTATTTACATCTTCTCTCATGCCTTCCAACAAAGCTTAACCAACAAAATTACTGTTAGAAACGTCTTGCGCATTATTTATGACACATAACCCTTGAAAACTTGCCTGTTAAAAAAAAAAAAAACTGTTAACGGAATCTTATTATATTACTTTCTCTAATTTTTTCCAGTGAGTTTTTATGCCGAATTTATATTTTACGGCTCATTGAACGCTCTAATTTGTATAGCTACCTATAGATTATTCTGAATTTTCTCTTTGAAACATGGTCTGCACATAGTGATAGTTTTAGCTTTTCTCCTTTCTAGACTCTGAAACATATTTTTTTCTCTTGCCACATGTGCTTCTGGTCCCCCTCCAGCACATGAGGCTCAAACGTGGAGCTGGGCTACAGGGTGGCCCTGAATTTTCTTATTACAGATCTTCTTTGTACTCAACTCTGGGAGCTTTCACACATGCTGGATCGAAGTCCTTTACAGACAGGCAATTTGAAAATCTAGTCTCCCAATCTGTTGCTTATCTTTTAATTGCCTAACGGAGTGTTTTGAAGAGCAGCAGGTTTGGTTTCGATGAAGGGCTTCTGTCAGTTTGTTCCTTTACGGATTGTGCTTTTTGTCTTCTTTAAATGTTTATTTTATTTATCTTGAGAGGCGAGAGGGGCAGAGAGAGGGAGAGAGAATCCCGAGCAGGTTTGGGATTACAGAGCCCACCTTGGGGCTCAATCCCATGAACCTCGAGATCCTGACCTGAGCCGAAATCAAGAGTCTGATGTTTAACTGACTGTGCCACCCGGGCACCCCTCATGGATTGTGTTTTTTGATGTCTTATCTAAAAAAACCTTCGGGGCGCCTGGGTGGCGCAGTTGGTTAAGCGTCCGACTTCAGCCAGGTCACGATCTCGCGGTCCGTGAGTTCGAGCCCCGCGTCAGGCTCTGGGCTGATGGCTCAGAGCCTGGAGCCTGTTTCCGATTCTGTGTCTCCCTCTCTGTCTGCCCCTCGCCTGTTCATGCTCTGTCTCTCTCTGTCCCAAAAATAAATAAACGTTGAAAAAAAAATTTTTAAAAAACCTTCTAGGGGCGTCTGGGGGGCTCAGTCGGTTAAGCTCCAGACTTCGGCTTAGGTCATGACCCCATGGTTTGTGGGTTCGAGCCCCGCTTCAGGGTCTGTGCTGACAGCTGGAGCCTGGAGCCTGCTTCAGATTCTGGGTCTCCCTCTCTCTCTCTCTCTCTCTCTCTCAAAAATAAACATTAAAAAATGTTTTTTTAATTAAAAATAAAAAATTAAAAAAACCTTCTAGCTAATCCAAGGTCAAATCCAAAGATTTCCTGTTCTATTTTCTTCTAGAATTCTTATAGTTTAAGGCCTATGATCCATTTTGAATTAATTTTCGTATATGCTGTGACAAATGCATCGAAGTTCTTACTTTTTTTTAATCTAGCACCGTTTGTTGAAAAGACCATCTTTTCTCCATTTAATTGTCTTTGTGCTTTTGTCAAAAATCAATCAACTAGGGGCACCTGGGTGGCTCAGTCGGTTGAGCGTCTGACCTCGGTTGAGCGTCTGACCTAGGCTCAAGTCACGATCTCACGGTCCGTGAGTTCGAGCCCCGCGTCGGGCTCTGTGCTGATGGCTCGGAGCCTGGAGCCTGTTTCAGATTCCGTGTCTCCCTCTCTCTGACCCTCCCCCGTTCATGCTCTGTCTCTCTCTGTCTCAAAAATAAATAAACATTAAAAAAAATTTATTTATATGCGGGCCTTTTCCTAGACTCCGCATTGTGCTCAATGTTTATGCCAATACCCTGCTGTTTTGATTGATTAGCTTTAAGATCAGAGTAAGTCTTCCAACTTGTTTCTTTTTTTTTAAGTTGTTTAGACTACTCCAGAACCTTTCCACTTACATATGAATTTTTAGAATCATAAATTTTAGAGTCTGTCAGTTTTTACAGGAAAAACCTACTAGAATTTTGATTGAGATTCCATTGGTCTATAAATCAACGTGGGGAGAATGAACATCTTAACAACTTTGAGTTTTCCTATCCATGAACATGATATATGTCCTCATTCAGTGAGGTGTTCAGTCTCAGTGCTTGTAGATTTCAGTGTGCCGGTCTCCTATATCTTTTGTCAGATTTATGCCCAAGTATGCTTGTTAATAGTACTTTACATGGCATTGTTATTAAAATTTCAAGTTCTGACTGTTGTGAGTATATAAATATACAAGTGATTTCCGTATATTGATCTTGAGCCGTGCCATTTTGCTAACACGCTTATTAGTTTTAGTAGCTTCAAAAAAATTTCTTTTAACATTTATTTATTTTTGAGAGACAGAGCCTGAGCAGAGAGAGAGGGAGACCCAGAATCCGAAGCAGGCTCCAGGCTCTGAGCGGCCAGCACACAGCCTGACGTGGGGCTCGAAACCGCGAGCTCCTGACCTGAGCTCAAGTCGGTGCTTAACCGCCTGAGCCCCCCAGGTGCCCCTATACTATTCTTTAGATAGATAGATAGATAGATAGATAATAGATAGATTTGATTTGTTAAAATTTTGGTAAGATATTTTGCATCTTTGTTAATTAGGGATTTTGTGTTCTGTTATCATTTCTTGTGATGTCTTTTTTTTTTTTTTTTTTTTTTTTTTTTTTTTTTTTTTTTTTGTGATGTCTTTGATTCAACATCAGAATAAGACTGGCTTCCCCAAATGGTAATGGAAGTGTCCCCCTGTCTATTATCTGGAAGTGTTTGTATAGACTTGGTATTATTTCTTCCATAAATGCTGGTGGACTTCATCATGGAAACCATTTGGTCCTCTAATTTTCCTTGTTGTGAGGGTTTTAATTACAAATTTAGTTTCTCTAACAGACGTAAGATTGGTTACGTTATCCGTTTTTTCTTAGGTGAACTTTGGTAGTTTATACCTTTGAAGGAATTTTCCACTTCGTCTATGTTGTCAAATTTATTGGTAAGAAGCTGTTGAGAATATTGTATTTTTTTCCTTACGATATCTGTAGAGTAATAGGTGGTGTCCACCCTCTCATTCCTGGTATTTTTCGTGGTCACTTAGGGAAAAGGTACATTGTTTTTATTCATCTTTTCAAAGAATCTGCTCTTTTTTCATTGGTTTTTCTTTATAGCTTTCCTCCTTTTATTTCATTCATTTATGCTCTTTATTATTTTCTTTCTTATGCTCACTTTAGGATTTTGTTTCAACTTTTTTTAACGTTTATTTATTTTTGAGACAGAGAGAGACAGAGCACACGTGGGGGAAGGGTAGAAAGAGAAGGAGACAGAGGATCTGAAGCGGGCTCCAGGCTCCGAGCCGTCAGCACAGAGCCCGACGCGGGGCTCGAACTCACAGGTAGTTGAGATCATGACCTCAGCTGAAGTCGGACGCTCCACCGACTGAGCCACCAGGCGCCCCAACTTTAGCATTTACTTTGCTTTGCTTTTCCACTTTTTTAACCTGGAAGTTTGGATCATTGATTTGAGACCTCTATTTTTGCCGCAACGTAGGTTCTTAGTACTAAGTTTGAGTGTGAGCTGCCCTCACCGACTCACTGGTTACCCCTCCCTCCACTGATGCTCAGTAAGGAAGGAGGCAGGTTTGGACCGGTTGTCCCCACTGGGCACTGTGCTAGTCACACATTTCATCTTGACCACAATTTTGCGGGACAAGTACAGTTAGCTCAGCAGCTTACAAGTGTGGAAGCCAAGGCCAGCAGGCACCTGCTCCACTCTGTCCCCTCCCCCGGCGCTCAGAGCCCTGGGGGCTGGATCGAAGATGCCTCTTTTGATACGGGCCTGATTAGCGAGACAGGATGATGACATTTAAAAGTCAAGACGGAAGTCCCTTTCCAGGTGACGTGCTGCTCAAGCCTGGCTGGAAGCCACTGCTGCCGAGATGGGGCATCGCCTACCCCCCCCCCCCCCCCCGCCTCGGCCCTGGGCTGGGGACGCCGACACGACTGTGTCTTTGCATCTAGCAGAGCGTGAGCGGCTGGCCTGCTGAGGCAGAGAGGTCACGTCCCTTCACAGCCTGGGTCCCACATGCCCCGGGCTGCTGCGTCCTCCTGTGCTTCCTGCCCACCTGGCAGGGAGTCTCAGGACGCGTCCCAGGCGCCTGGACAGGCCAGGGTTAAGGAAGTGCTGAACACATCTAATTTACATGCAAAAGTCTCCCGTCCTTTCCTCCTGACAACTCAAGGCTCGTGCTACCGATCAATATTTTATGAAGACATTTCCTGTGACGCGGGGGGAGGCAGGTGCACGTGGTCTGGCCGCCCGCAAGGGGGGGGTGGAGGAAGCCGGGTCTGCAGGGCCGGCCCTGGGGTCTGTGTGTCGCTGAGTCCTCTGAGCTGACTCCCGTGCACCCTGAGGGAGGCCCAGGCCCCTCTGCCTCTAGGGTAGCTCTCCCTCCTCCCTCCCCGATCTGAGCTGGCCGAGAACAGGGGCCTTCCTCCACGCATGAATGACTGAACGAAGGCTTTCTCAGCACCAATAGGTGTTGGGGTTCCAGGCCATGCCGATGGCTCTCCCTATGAAAACCCCCCATGCTATGGAGCATGATGAAATGCCCAGTGGTTCAGGGGCCACCAGAGGCCTAGCCCACGGAGCGGGAGCCACCCGACCTGCCCTCCTTTGCCTGTCCCCTCTGAAAAATGCCCGAGTCACCCTCCACCCCTCGCTCTTCCAGCCCGGCCCCTGTCCCCCAACGTGCTGGGGTCAGACTGAGAGCACCCGACACAGCCGTGTACCGAGCCGGGGTGCAGCTGCAGGGGAAGTGGGGGCCGGGGAGCAGACAGAGGGCCCCTCGGTGAAGGTGCATTTCGGCTGGGACAGAAAGTGGGTCAGGGTCTTAGGGGGGAAGGACAGCTCGTGGGGAGACCCAGAGAGCCGGGAACACGGAGGGTTCTGGGCAAATCAGGAAGGAACAGAGAACACGGAGCAAAGGCGAGGGGCGGGACGGATAGGGCGGCTGGGGAGCCCTGAGTCAGAGAGTGAGTTCCCTGTAGGCGGGTGAGTTCCCGAGCCTCTCAGCCTGAGCCCACGCCCCTGCTCTGCTGCTGGGTCCAGACCCCCGTGGAGAGTGGTCCAGGCCTGCCTCCCGGGAACCCACGTGCAGGAGGGGAGCCAGTCGATGATTCTCAGGGTCCAGAGGAGGGAGGTCTCAACTCTAGCTGAGCTCTGACCCCTGGGGTAAAAACACCCCGGGTTTCCATCTGGGCTTTCTTTGCAATGTGCTTTGTGAGGGGCTGGGCCGGGCCTCAGTTTCCCCAGCTCCTGAGAGCGGGCTGTGATTCTGGGGTAGGCAGGGAGGACCCTTGGGAGCACCCCACGCCCCCCTCGCTCTAAAGGACGCTGAGTTAGTGCGGGGCCTGGTGGGGGGGGGTCCAGTTGGGGGCAAATAAGTAAGTAATTGTATTAGACCCTCCCTGGGTCTCCATCAATGTGCAGAGCTCAGCAGAAGGGGCTCCCCCGGGGCCTGCCTCGTGACCCCTCACACTGCCGACTGTGAAATTCCCGAATAACAACGACCCAAATTCACTTACCCGTGCAGATGGACCCACGGGCCCTGGCTGTCAGGACCCTCCACCCGGCTCTTTCCTGGACCCACCGCCATTGTGCCGTCGTCCCCAGAGGGCCAGGAGGACGCTGGCCTCACCCACCCCCCCTGCCGTTTACCACCCCCCCACCCCGATCGTGTGTCCATTCGTGTACTCATGCACCCACTTACTCGGTCCCTAGCCGTCCCAGGAATGACGGCTCCCAGACTCTGAGGCTGGTAACGCAGCGCCCGCGCACGAGTCTCTGAAGGTCTGAAGGTGCCCTGGGAGAGGCTGGCACGCCCCACGCCGCGTGACAGAGGAAGAAACAGGTTCCAAGAGGGTATTTGCCGCAAGTCCCACAGCCGCGAGGCAGGGTTCGCCTCCGTTCCCAGAACGGGCCCGGCTCCGGAATGTTCCTGACTGTTCGTCACAGGCGCCCCGTGTACTCGGGTGGGGGCTCCCAGGAACGCCGGCCGCGCTCAGGGCCGGGGCTCCCTGGCGGGTGCTGGGGTTGCTGGAGAAGTGGGTGCAGGCCGGGGAGGGGGGGGTGTCGGCCCTGAGCCTGCCCGTGCCCGGGGAGGCTGCAGGAGCCGGGGGCCTGGCCACCCTCCAGGGCGGGGCAGACCGTGTGGCTCCCGGGTTCCTGCTCCGCCGGCCGTGGGTGGGGGGGCCCAGGAGGCGGAGGGGAGCCGCGGGGGGGCGGGGGGCCGGCCGCTGAAGACCAGCACCGCGGCCCCCGCTTCGCACTTTATAAATCGGCACTTGTCACGGAAGGAGCCGTCCTGCTGCCATCGCAGGCATGAGGAGATTCGCCTTGAGGACACCCCCTTTGTCAAGAGCGAAAGGCCCCACTCGGCGGCCGGGGATGGACGCTGGTGGCACTGAGGCGCCCGGGCTCGGCCGGGACCCGCGTCCGCAAATGGCCTCGTGTTTTCATGTGAAACAGGTTGTCGATAACGCGCTCTGTGTTCTGTCATTAAAAACGCGAAGCAAGGGCCCCGAGCATCCATCGCGGGGCGGGTGCGAGCGGGAGCTTGCGTGCCAGCCGCGCACCCGGCAGACGTGGCCTCGGGCAAGCATCTCGCTGCTGTCCTGCCGCCCGTCATTGCCCACCCAGGCATCACGCTCGCCCGCCCTAGCTCCCCACTCACTCCCCTCCCTGCCCCAGAAATGCTGCCCGTCCTCCAGCCCGGGGGCGGGGGGGCGGGGGGGCACCTTCCTCCAGGAAGCCTTCTGACTGCTCTGTTCCCTGGGCTCCCTCCTGCCTTGCTCTGCTGCAGGGTCTCCCCTGAGCCCACGACCCATGTGTCCACCCCCTGGCAGCGGTCCGCTGCCTCTCCCTCTGTGCCAGCCCCCAGGTGAGTGTGGGACGCAGGGCCTCAGCCCGTACGGTGGGAGAGGCCCTGACGATGCAGCTGGAAGGCAGGACGGGGCATCAGGTGGGCACCTGGGGGGCTGGGACTCGGGCCCACCCGCACCTCGGACCCGTGGGTGTCGCGGGCAAACCCCTTCCCATCTCGACGCCTCGGACTCCCCAGCCGTCACTGAAGCCTTGTGCACTCAGGCGGGGGTGGGAGCAGGTGGCACAGGTCCCAGAAGTGCTGCCTGAAACCCCACGTCCGCGTGTGTGCGTCTGGGCCGCCCCAACCAAGCACCACGGACGGGGGCCCGAGACAGCAGAAGCATGTGGGCGCACGGCCCTGGAGGCCAGAAGCTCAAGGTCGGGGGGCCGCGTTGCAGGCCGTGGGGAGCGTCCATCCCAGGCCTCTTGTGGGCCGCGGGGATTTTCCCGGAATCCCGGGGGCTCCCCGTCTTGTGGAAGCACCGCCCCTTCTCTGCCTCTGTTGCCGTGTGTCCGGGTCCGAATCCCCGCTTTTATAAGGACACAGTCCCACGTGAGTTAGAGCCCACCCTCTTCCAGCAGGACCCAGCCTCCTTTAATTCATTGTATCTGCAGCAAACCCATCTCCAAATGAGGTCACGTTCTGAGGTGCTGGGTATTAGGGTTCGAACGTTTGAATTTGGGGGGCACACAACGCAACCTATAATGTCTGGAGACGTTGCCCTGGGTCACCCGGCCCCTCAGCCGGCTCTGTCCACTGCACGCTGGCCACAGGCCCTTGACACAGCCCGGTGGGCCCGGCAGAGGCCCGGCCTCCAGGTGGGGAAGGGCCATGTCCCGGGACCCGGTAGTAGATGGACAGACCATCTCAGCTCACCTCGAGAAGCCAGGTCAAGGCAGGGGACCCAGGCTGGGAGGCCCTCAGTGCTGGGGTTTTGCAAATGTAGCAGAGGGTCCATGTGTGGGGGAGAGAGGAGCCCTTACTTCAGGGTCTGACGGGCTCCCTGGGCTCAGGTGGCCCCGGGGAGACCCCCACCCCGAGCAGCAGGGGACCTGTCTCCCAGGTAACTTGGGGCCAGAGAGAATCCCCAGAGACCCTCGGGGACCCAGTGCCTCCCTGGTGGACCTCCCGTCTGATCTCGGGGGGCTCGGCTGAGGTCTTCGTCCCCCACTGTGGGGGCAGCCATGGCCTGGGGTCCCCGGACTCTGCACTCGGTGACCCTGGGCACACAGGGAGCAGGCCCCACCGCCGGGCTGGCGCAGGTGGTGCAGGGCGGGGCCGACAGCTTCCCCTCCTTCCCCTCCTCCTTGCCTCCCTCCTCAAACCTCCGCACAGCAGCCTGGAGGAGGCTCCCCGGCCCCAGGGGTCACTGCTGTCCCTCCAGGGGCTCTTAGCCTCCCCATTACGTTTGCTCAGCTCCCCCTCCAGGCGGCTTTCTGCTGTGTCCCAGCGCAGCGTTCTTGGGGTGGGGGTGGGGGGGACCGGGGCTGGACGGGGCACTGGCGTTGGCCTCCTGGAGTCGACACTGAATAATTAAGAGCCTGGTAATGAAAGGCTCATTGGGTATTGATTGTGTCCTGGGGCTGGCGTGCGGGGAGCACTCGCTTTGTCCCAGTCCCAGCCGAGCATCACCCACAGGCAGGGGGCCCGCAGCGGCCGGCCAGAGGCGCCCACGGGGGCACGGCTAGCAGCCGGACAGGGCCTTGGGGCCTCGTCGCTGCGGTGCCTGCCCCCGGGAGTGCCCAAGCTGATAGGGGAGGCCCAGGAGTGAGGGCGGTTACGTGGTGGGGCTGTAAAGGCTGTGAGGACGGGGTGCCTGGGGGCCCCTCTGCCTGGCAGTCCTGGGAGACTTCCAGGGGAAGGTGCGGCTGGGCCTCCTGCAGAACGGAGGGGCGAGGGAGGCAGGCCAGAGACAGTCGGGGCCGAGACCCCTGGCAGGAAGTACACGTGACGCAGGGTCGCTCCCGTGGCCCACGCCAGGCGTGGGGCCCGACTCCCTCCTTCATCCTGGTCACCTGTCTACAGGGCCTCCCTCCCTCCCTCCTGGGCAGGCCTGGGTGGGGGTCCTGGAGTGGGACAGAGGCCAGGTGAGAAGGACTCATTGGAGAAGCAGGGTGGCCGGGAGTACGGCCCGCACGCGGTGGCTGCCCCCAGAGGTGCACCGCCTCGTCCCTACCTGCCTGCTTGGGGTGGCCCTGCCGTCTCGGTCACAATCGCCTGCTCGGCGTGCCCACTGTACCTGTGGTGCCCACTGTGGGCTGCATCTTCACAGGGGAAGAGAGGTGCGGTCTATCCGTCCGTCTGTGAGGGGAGCTGCACAGCTCTGGCTCCCGCTGGGCCGCAGCCAGGAGCTGGGGGGCCCGGGCCGCCCCCACCGAGCACCGCTTGGCACGGGGCCGGGCCTGGGGGCCTCACCCACACGCGTGCCTGTCCGCCTGCTTCTCCAGGGCCTGGAATCTGGCCAGTGGCCCGGAGCTCCCAGACCAGCACGGGCCCTCCGGACCATGCCTTCTCTGCCAGGGCGGTGACACTTCCACGGGGGTCCCCGGGCAGGACGGGTGAGAGGGGGTCACTGCGTTTCTACCGCGAGGAATGAGCTGTCCTTGTCGGGGATACAGATGTGGTCTCTGGCTCCTGCAAGCCTGTGTGCCTCCCACACTCACGGCTGCTTTCCCTCCGGCCATGTCAAAGGGGCCACGCGTCCAGGGCTGGGCTGCAGGGGCCTCTGAGAAAACGCCGGGGAGCGGGGGCCGGGCGGGGGGGCCGAGCCAACGAGGGTGGGGGCCGGACGTCACCCACAGGCGGTGAGACAAGGACAGGACAGGTGGGCGGCAGGGAAGGATGTGTCCCTGTAACGTCGGCGGGGCCGTGGTGGCCGGAGCAGGGGCGCCGGGGGAATGGCTGCCCCTGGCTCTCCTCTGGGGCGCCCCTGCGGCGACCTCCCCACCGGTCACCGCGGCTGTGGCCACCCTGGGCCCCTCCCCAGGGCCCCATCTCTCTCAGGGGCAGCCCGTGACCAATCCTCTGCCTGGCGCCTTGTCAGCCGCTAAGGGGCCACAGGTCTCGGCTCGTGATCCGTCCCGACAGGCGCCCTGGAAACAGGCTCCCTTCCCGGAGGTCCGGCTGCAGGGGAGGGGGGTTGCTGCAGCCCTCGGGCGCCCCCTCGCCTCAGCCAGCGAGCACCTGATCTGGCTGGTGGGTGAAGCCACGGCCCCCGGCCCCGTGGAGGGGCGGGAACGGTGTCCCTCAGGAGAGAGAAAAGCAGGACGCACAGACGGGTGAGCCAACAGCCCCCGGGGTGGGAAAGACTGTATAGTTCAGGCTTACCTGGTGCCCTGGGTCAGTCCCAGGCCGCGTCACAGACTCCGTGCGGTGACCCCGGTCTGCCACGGACTTCTGGAATCATCTCTTCCGCCCCAGGCATCCGGATGGGAATTATGTCAGTGCGGCACTCGGAGAACCGCACCCAAGCGCTTGGAGGGGCCGGTGGGAGCCACAGACTGTGGAGGATTTCCTGGTTGTCGGGGGCCGGAGCCTGAGACTGGCATCTGTCAGCAGGAGGGTCCAGGGGAGGGCGGGGGGGGGGCCTGCTTCACGGGAAACAGGAGGAGCCGACCACACCCCCTCTGGTGGCCAGGCCTCAGCGTGGGAGGGGCTGTGCTGGGTGGTCCAGGGTGCCTGTCACTCGCCTTTGGGCTTTCTCACCCCTTCTGGGTACGGAGATTTCTCCTCGCCGGGGTGGGGTGGGGTGGGGTGGGGTGGGCCCCTTCCCCAGCCTCTGTCCTCAGGGTCTCCGAGCTCCCTCGTGACCACTTGTACTGACCCCGGGGCCCTGGCAGCACCGTGCCCGACGGCCCAAGCCGGTGCCATCGAGTCCAGGCTCCGGGGTGCCCGGAGCTCAGTGTGGGGCTGGGCTGGCGCAGGGCAGCTGCTGGGGACGCGGGGACAGGCAGTCGAGGAGGCGGGGGCACCGCTAATAAGGTTGATATTTGAAAGCCCCGCTCGCTGGCTGGCTCCCTTCCTGCGGCCTCATCACCCTCCCCCCCCCCCCCCGTCATGAATATTCATCCAGCCCCTGCTGGCTCAGCACTTGGGCCACTTTGGCGAGGGGCTGTCCCCAGGGGCGCTTGTCCTAAGGGCTGGAGCTGCGAGGGGGGGGGCTCAGGCCTGGGAAGCGCCCCCACCAGGTTCCCCCCACCCCCGAATCCCAGGGGAGGTAGGTTCTTCTACTGCACTCTTTCCAGGTCATCCCCACATCTACAGAGAGCTCGGCTTGGCCACGGGACCCTCCCCTCCCCCGTGGGACATCCGGTAAGTTCTCACTTGCTCAGCAGCAACACCATGCAGACCCTGAAGGCGCGGTCAGCAACGTCTCCAGGAGCTGGGAGACCACACTCACACCCTGCGCAGAGAGGGTGAGCGGCTCACCCAGGTCCCAGAGCGGAGCAGTGCAGCCGGGATGCGGAGGCCGTCTGCCTGGGGGGTGGAGGGCACGGGCTGGTGATGGTAAGCCAGCACCCCAGGCCTCCGGCTGGCCCTTCCCTGAGGCGCATTTGCAGGAGGGGGGAGGTGCATTCCTGAGCCAGGCCCCTCGGAGCTCGGAGCTCCCCTCTGCAGCCCTCTGCAGTGGCGGTGGTGGTGCTCCCAGTGGGAAGGCCCTGGAGCTCATCCGAGGTGGCCCTGGGCGGCAGAGCAGGGGCTGGTCGGGACGGCGGCCACCAGTCCGAATGCCCCTTCCGTTGAGCGTCCGAGGGGGGAAGCAAGGTGGCCAGACCCACCGGCTCAGGCCCAGCCTCTGCCACTTGCTCCAAAGCTGGGGACCCCCAGTGCCCATGCAGAGGGGCTGGACGCTGCCCTCCCCACGTGGGGAGCGGCGGTCACGGGGGGCGCACAGTGTGAGGGGTGGTGCGGGCGGGGGACGGCAGCCTGTCCTGCAGGAGCTCTGGCCCGTCAACCCACCAGGCACACGGACGGTCAGCTCCCCAGGCCTCGGTTTCCCCCCCCCCACCCAGAGATGAGGGGCACAGGGGAATTCTCAGAGCCTCCCGCCCCTCCTGTGGCCGCCCCCCCCAAACCTGAGGGAGGACGGTGTGCGCGGATGGCGTCCGGGTGACCTCCCCGCCCCCACCCAGGCCTGGCAGTTTCGTCTCAGAAATCAAGTTATGGGGCACCGGGAGCTCTGATTCGGGATGAGAGGTGAGCCCTGCCCTCCCTGTGTACCCACCCGCCCCTCCAGCTCCTGGGGTCACCTAACCCAGACCTCGCCGCAGAGGGGGTCACTCAGCATGGCTGGCCCTGGCAGCTGAGACACCCCGGCTCCCCGGGAGTTTGCTCCGGCAGAGACGGGCCCCACGGAGGCCGCTGGGCCCAGGCACCCCCGAGGCCGAGCCCCGCAGCCCCTGCTGCCACCAAACCCCCTGCTGTCCTGCAGGCTGCTGTGGTCCGTCCCCAGCCGCGCCCACCCTGCCGCACACGCGCACACGAGGACACGTGCCCTCTCGCACACGCACACGCACGCACTAATGCTCACACGGACACGTGAGCCCTCTCACACGCATGCTCAGGACCGGGGATTCCGGCTGTCACATGCATCACAGGCACAGTCAGCCCGTTGTCCCGGGGCCGCGGCCCCCGCACCTGCCACAGACCTGGCCCCACAGCCTTCAGCAGGGGAGAGGCCCCGCCTCAGAGACCAGAGACGGCCCCTGGGGCCCCTCACGTCCCCCACGTTCCCCACGAAGGCTCCTGGGTCTCCTGAGGTGCGTGCGGGGAAGTGACCCTCTGCCAGGTCCTGTCCGTGCGGCTCCAGAGGCCACGGGGCACCGGATCCAGGCGGCCGGGCCGCTCGTCTCCCTGTGCTGCCTGGGGCCTCACGGGGCACCTGCCTGGGGCGCTGCAGGGTGGAGGCCGGGCAGCCCGCACGCGCCCCGAGCGCACAGTAGGACCTCAGTCAACGCTGGTGGCGCGGGAGCCGCTGGTACTCGGCCGGGACTCGCCACCGAACGGAATGGTCCCAGGCGGGAGCGACAGCGCTGGGCCACACCGAGTGCCGCCTCTGGGGAAACCTCCTCACTCGGTGAGCCAGGCCTCGCCAGGGGCCCGCGGTGCTGCTGGCTCTCGAGGGAGGGCGCCATCACCGAGGCCACGCGGAGGGGAGACGCAGACCCCTGAGTCACGTCGGCAAAGGGAATTTACGGGAGGGGCCTGGACTGTGCCCACCGGGCAGGGAGGCCTGCCCTACAGGGCGGCCGGCGCTGGGGGCAGGGCCTTGGCAGCCACAGCAGATGCATTTTCTGACCGTCTGTCTCCGTGTTGGCGCTCCCCAGAGGGACACCTGGCGTCAGGTTCTGTGAGTGTCTGTTCTTTGGACTGGGATCTCCTTCTCTGGGCCCCTAACGAGGGTCGTCAGAGCAGGGCTTTGCTAGAAGCCAGACGCCAGATGCTGAGCCCTGCTTTCCTGGAAGCCGGCGCTGTGGGCAGGTGGGTGGGGCCGGCCCTGGAACCAGAGGGACCACAGCACCGGTCGCCCTGCCCAGGGTGGCCAGCTCCCTCCTGCCGGGAGCACCCGCCAGCCCGTCTGGGGCCTGCCTGTGCGGTTTCAGTCTGCACACGGCGGCCGCTGTAAACACGACCTGGACAGCTGCCCAGAGCTGCTTGGGGGCCAAGGTGTGTCCGTCCAGGGCCGGGGGCCTGGCCGGCTGTGCCTCAGGGCTGCAGCCTGTGGGTTGGAGGGGGCGAGGACGACTTTGGCAGACAGAGAGGCAGCAGGGAGGGGACACCAGCCTCAGAGACACCCTCCCCGGGAGTGCCCACCCTCAGGGACAAGAGGGGCAGAGGCAGGGCTGTCTGCATAGTGATCTCTGTTTCCGTGATCTTGGCACCCCCCCCCCCCAAGCCCCCGTGCAGCTCAGCCCGGCCTCCCTGCTGCTGGGTCAGGGGCTAGCTGGAACACCTCTGGGGACGTGTGTGGGGCTGACTCCCTGTGCGCAGAGGTTCTGTCCGTCTCCAGGTCTCTCTGGCCTCCTAGCCACTGTGGGGCCCCGGCAGGCCCTGGTCCCCAGTGTCCACACATCCCCAGTGCCAGCATCTCATTGAGACCGGGCCACCAGACGTTTGCTGTCGGCAGGACGGGGATCTGTTTTTCTTGGCCCTGGCCCTGGCCCAGTGTGGCCCACACACCCCCTCAGGCTGGGGCCTGGCCTGAGCCCCTGCCCGGAGGGAAGCGCCTCGCTGGGGACCAGGGGCTGCAGGCTGGCCTGGTGGAGCCAGCGCCCAGTCTACTCCAGCAACCAGCCCCTCGGGAAGGGCAGCACCTTCCCACGCGGCCGGAGGGCGGGTTCTGCTGTTTCGGGGCATCTCCACACCTGGGTCCCTCGCAGAAGACCTTGGAGGAGCTCGGGTGTTTCTCTGGAATTGTCCCCAGGGAAGCTACCTGAAGGTCTTTAGTGCCCCCTGCGGCACCCGCCCCCGCTCCCCTGTCGCCCGGGCAGGCGGCTGCTGGCACTCCCCCAGCAGGCAGGCGCTCCTGTCCCCTCCCCTGGTTCAGGCAGAGGCTGGCACGGGGACATCCACCTCCCTCCCCCATCCTGTGCGTACCTGGGCCCCTCTAAGCCCTGCACATGGCCACGAAGTAGGTACAGTCCGCAAGTGCCCTCTTTACAGAGGAGGAAGCCGAGGCCAAGGAGAGTCACACGCCGGAGAATGTCGGAGCCGGGGTCCTGCCGCGGTTGTTGGAAACCCCTCTGTCTGCACCCCGGCCCCAGGGTTGGCCCCCACCCCCCATCTGGCTTGGTTCCGGGGCCGTGTCTGAGAAGGGTCCTGGGAAGAACAGGGAAGGCTGCCTGGAGGAGGAGAGAATTGGGCTGGGGCGAAGGGAGGGTGAGGAGGGGTCCCGGGTGCACCTTCCCTTGCGGCCCGGACCAGGGGCGACACCGGGCTAGCCGGCTACCTGGGAGCGGCAAAGGTACAAACCCAGGCTGGGCTGTTGTGGGTAGGGCTGTACAAACCAGTGCGCAGCCTCTTTGGGCTTGGCCGCTGACCTCCGGCCAAGACAGGGAGGGTGGTTTGGGGGGCCTCCTGCTGCCCCCCGGACCGGGCCCTTCACTCACTGGCCTGCCTGCACCAGCTGTCCGCTCCTTGGGCCGGCACGGCATTCCCGTTCTGCAGCTGGGGAAACTGAGGCACGGGAGGCACAGCTGGGGAGGGAAGGCGGTATATGACTGGAGCCTGGGGACACGTCTCAGTGGTCGTCACGGTGCCCTGGAGGTCAGGCTCCCCTCCCATTCAGAGCTGGGATCTGAGATGTGGAGGGACCAGCCGAGGGGTGTGGAGCCGGTCCCCGGTGGGGGTTTCTGCCTCCGATCCCGGGCTCCGAAGCAACCCCCCCCCCCACGGCCTCCCGGGAGCTGGGGCTGTGTCCAGGGCTGCTCCCCAACACGCAGAAGGGCTGAGCAGAACCACCCCCCCGGGGCCACCCCAGGGAAGAGGGGATCAGCGCTGCCCACGGGGAGGGGAGGGGCAGGTGGCTTTATGTCCCATCGTCCCTGCAGGTAGTGGTCACCCAGCTAACCACCGCAGGACCAGCCCCTGGCCCCTGTGCTTGGGTGCAGAAGGGGCCGTCGGGCCCCACACGGGTGCACGGGCTGCCCGCTGCCCCAGCAGGCCACAGAGGCCACCTGCACTGTCCCCTAAGACGTAGGTGTGTCTGTGCTTTGAGCGTGTGGCTCTGGGGGAGGGGGGCTCGTGCGGCCCCTCCATGGGGTGGCCCCTGGGGCAGAATTTTGTCTGAGGACGTCACAGGCTGGCCGTGCCCGAGGGAGGCAAGCTGCTGGGTTGGCTGCTCTTGGGGGGGCCCTCGGGCAGGGTGGGGGTCTCAGCCCGCACCCAGGAACGCTGGTCTGCGCACGTCTGCAGGACGGGGTGAGGGGCGGGCCGGGCGGACGCCGGGGACACCGGGCACGGATCCCGGAGCTCCAGCAAGGAGGGCAGGGCGCCAGCTGGGGACGGGCCTGGGGGGCCGGGCTGAGGCCACGGGGAGCAGAGCAGGCCAGGCACAGCCCCTCCCTGTGGGCCGCCCCCCTCCCCGTGGCCACGATCCACTTAGGAGGGAAAAGACAGCCGGGCTTCTCATCAGGGAGGGACGCGCCCTGGCTGCGGGTGCCTCCGAACCTCCCCCTTCCACCCTGAGCGGCTGGTGGAGGCCCCCCAGCACCCCCAGAACCACAGGCTCCTTCCCCCCGCTTCCCCTCCTTTCTGGAGGCTGTTCCTGAGCCGAGCGCCTCCTGCAAACACTCGGGAAGGGAGGGAGGCGGTGGCACGTGGAGGCCAAGTGGGACCACCGGCCGGCTGCTGTTCCCGACGTGTGCCCAGCCCCATCTGGCCTGGCCCAGCCTCCCGGCTGAGCCCGCAGACCTACAGTCTCCGGCTGCCCGGCTGCCCCGCCCCCGCCTGCAGCCTGTGGCCTCGGATGCCCTCGGCTCCCAGGACTCCCAGACGCTCTGGATCCTCGCAGAAGATTCTTGACTCGCCCGTCGGCTCCCTGACCACCCTCCCACCAGCCCTCCTCCGTCGCCGCCCCACCCCTGCGAGGGTCGTCCCCGACCCCCCAGACTCCTGCTCTGATCCCGGACAACCAGGGACCTAGGCTGTGCACCCCTCTCGCACGTGGCGCCCGAGAGGGGCAGTCAGAGCCTGTCCTCGGGGGTCAGGGTCACAGCACAAGCCGCGCTCAGGGAGGAGGCACAATTGGCCGACAGGGCAGGGGGGTCAGAGGGGTGACCTGGGCAGTGGTGCCGCCTGACTCCCGCTAGAGAGTCTGGGGCTGGGGTCCAGGAACTGCTGGGAGAGGTGGGTGAGGGGCAGGGGGGCATTCGCGTGGGGTCCTGGGTCTGCAATCGAGGGCGGGGGGCGGGGACGAGGACAGGTAGAGCAGCTGTCCTGACGCATGGAGGCCCTGCCTTCGCCTGAAGCCTAAGAAGTTGGAGGGGGGAGAGGAGGAGGGGGAGGAGGGGGAGAAGGAGGAGGGGCAGGGAGAGAGGAGGGAGTATAGGAGAGGGAGCAGAAAGGCTGAGGGAGGAGGAGGAGGAGGAGGGGGAGGAGAAGGATGGGGAAGGAGGGGGAGGCGGGGGAGGAGGAGGGAAGGAAAAGGATGGGGGAGGTGGGGGGGAGGAGAAGGGGAGGAGGGAGAAGAGAAGGGAGGAGAAGGGGAGGAGGAAGGGAGGGAAAGGAGAACAGGGGAGGAGGGGGGCTTCGCTGCTTGGGCTTCATCTGGATGTACCCCGTGGACGGCCCAGGCCCTGCCCTCCCTGGGGCGCTGCCTTCCTTCCGCAGATGGATCCAGTTGAAGCCTGGACGGCCCTGCCGGGCCACTGCCCTTGTGGGAGGACCAAGGTGGCGGACGGCCTCTTCCCAGGGCGGGAAGCCGGGCTCTGAGAAGGGAGGCCGTCTGCTCCATCGCCCCCCAGTGGTGCCCGTGGCATCAGGGGGGGGGGGGGGGAGGCAGCCGTCCTGCAGACCCCCTGGCTGAGGACCCAGGGTCCTGGTGCAGCGTGTCCCCAGGGGACCGGGCGGGACAGTCAGCAGGGAGGGGCGCAGGGTGCGGAGCCTGCCTTGTCTGGACCTGGCTGGGAGGGGCGGGGCAGGGCGGCCGAGCGGCTGGGCCCGTTCAGGGACGCTCCCTCCTGCGCTGCGTCCCAGCCGTCACGCTGGAACAGAACGGGTGGGGAGCAGTGCAGGCCCTGGGCTTGGGTCCTCGGGTCCTCTCCGAGGGGAGTGGGTGCTGAAGGCAGACTGCTGGGTCAGGTGGGGGCCCGTTTACATCAGGGGGCGCAAGTCTGGACGGCAGGCCCATCTGCCTGCCCCCGGTGCCCTCAGGGGGTGGGGTGCGCGCAGCTCTCCTAGTGAGGGGCACACGGTCACGTGACCTCTAGTCACTGGGCCGGCCGCACAGCCCACGTCCAAGACGGGGGTGCCGTCGGCTCAGCTCCCCAGGGCCCTGCGGCCTCGCCGCGCACTGCGCAAGCTGGTTTCTCCTCGAAGAGCAGGTCCGCTCCTGTGCCTTTTAACAGAACCGGGAAGGCTGCCCCCCGCACCCCCCGTCTGTCCCCCCGGCCGCCCCCGCTGCAGCCAGACTCCGCCAGCTCGTTCGCTCAGGACCATTTTAGGGAGTCCCCGGCACGGTCCTCGAGGAGGGTCTCGGAGGACGAGGCTTCCGGGCCCTCCTGGAAACGCCGCTGTGCCCGCATCAGACGTCCGCACATCACACTGCCTCCCGCCTCGACAGCCCCGCGCACTCGCGCCCCGCCCTCACCGGCTATTAGCAATTAAGTGATCACGTTGAGCGTCTTGACAGCGCTATCCTGTTATTGCCGAGAGAGCCGGCGATTCCACCACTCTTTCCCGAGTCTAATTTCCTCCCGGAGAATCGTTCCACTTCAAAGGGCCCCGCGAAATGGCAATTCAACGGTTTTCCTGGCTGTGGAACCGCGGAGCGCCCCCGGCGGCCACGTTTGGGGCTCCCCTGTGCTAATCGCTCTTTTAATTTGGGGGCCGTGGGGCCCAGAGGCACGGGGGCCGACCCCAGACCAGGGGCTCTTGTGGCCCGATGTGGGCGGGGCGGCCGTGGGCACCGAGGGCCTGTCGGGGCAGGACTGCGGAGGGCAGGGTGGGGAGGGGACCTGTACAGTGAGACCCGCTCATGTACGCTAACGAACGAGCTTTGCTGAGTGGAATAAAGTGTCTCGAAATCAGGACGGTGGCCAGAGGCCTGAGGTATGTGGGCCCCCGAGGTGGCCCCATCTGGCGGGAGTGGGGGGAGGCGGACGCCGGCCGGACCGGGGTAGCAAGGGCGCTCAGGGGCCCCGGGCCAGGGGAGAGGCGGGCGGGAGCGGGAGCCCTGGCGGCTCCGGTGGCTTTGGTGGCTCCCGGGCACCCCGGCCTGGCCGGCTGTGCTGGTGGGTCAGTCGGTGTGACCTGCAAGGAGGCGGCCAGGAGGCCTGCAAAGTGGCCTCTGCGGGAGCTGCTGTGCGCGGGTGAACCCACGGGGAGGCGGGATGACCAGTCGCAGCTCCGGCCTGAGGCTGCAGGCCCCCCGGGCGTCCCCCAGGCATTTTGCAGATGGGGAAACAGAGTCACGGGGGAGGGGGCTCAGACGCACCAGAGCTCACCCGTGGGAGACTTGGGGCCTCCCCCTCCGACCGAGGCACGGCCGGCCCACTCGCCCCCTCTTTCCAAGCTGGGGACCCTGGCGATGCTCGCTAATAGCCCCGGGACTTGGGGGCAGCCCTGCCTGCCAACAGCCCACTGTGGCCGTGCACCCCTCCCTCCCGGGGCCCCCGAGGCTGCCTCGGCGGCTTCAGCCGCTCTTGGCCGGCAGGTGTGTGTGGCGCTTGGATGCACTGGGTGCCCGTGAGCCCGGGGGTGGGGGGCCCAGGTGGGGACCAGGGACGTGGAGAGCAGGAGGACTGGCCCCGACCCCCCCAGCTGTGTTCTGATTCTGGGGCCCCCCTCCCGTGGGTGCTATATCACCGTGCCCCTGCTAACAGCAGCTACCTGCTGCTTCGTGCCGAACTTACTCCCCGGAGGGCGGTTCATCCAACACGGTCCGTGCGGACACCTGTCGGGACCCCCACGGCGGGGGTAGCGTCCGAGACTCCAGGGGACTCTCCACCCCAGACTCCGCCTCAGCCTCTGCCTCCTGACCGCTTCCCGCCAGGCTGACACTGGACGAGCAGGGTCCGGTGTGGGGGTGTCTGACTTTCCCTTTGGTGGCCTTACCAGTTTTAGCCAAGGCCCAGGGACCGACTGGTCCAGAGGCCCGACCCTCTCTGCTCCGACCGTGGCCTCACCATGCCACAGAAGAATTCCTACTCCTTGTTTCTAGCACATACTTTCCTGACGTTGGGGCTGCCGTCCTCACTGCCGTCCTCCTGGTGCCGTGGCTCAGGGCCCAGCGCCGAGACCAGGCATCGGGCTGCTCTGCAGAACCACCGGGCAGAGCCTCCCAGGGTTGCGCAGTGCACCACCCGCACACCACACCCAGTACTTCTGCCTGTGATCTGAGGTCACGGGCCTGGGCGTGGAGAGGTGCGGCCTGGCTTTCGTGGCCCATGTCCTCTCTATCACTCAGAAATCTCTTTAGGAAGTTAAAAGCAGACTCTCAACTTGCTCCCTGCCGCAGGAGGAAGACGGGGCTTCCTGCACGGAGGGGCTGAATGCGCTCACCTGCCCTCCCCTTGTTCTGGGCGCAGATCCGCAAGTCAGCGGCGACGGGTGCAAGTTCTGAGCTCTACAGCCAAGGCCGTTAGAAGGAGGAGGGGAAGCCCAGCCCAGGGAAGGAAGGAAGCAGCTCAGACCTGAAGGCAGCTGAGAAATATGTAGGGACAGACGGTCGGGGGCGGGGTGGTGGGCAGGGGACAGGGAAACCCCCTTCAGTGTCTGGGAGGCTGTTGGCTCTTGGTCAGGGGGCTCTGAGCTCTGGCCTTTGTGGGGCGAGCCAGAAGACACGCCCTCAAGCTTCCCCTCCTGGGCCCCTCCCCAGCTTCCCATCTGAGCGTGATCATGTCTGATCGTCTCTGAGCCCGGCCTGGGGATGGTGTTGTAAAAGCCTCCCAGGGGCTCCATTCCCGGATGCAGGTGTGGATGCGATGCGGAGCTCCTGGGGCACACGGCAGAGGGGTTTCTACATTCACCCTCCCATCTCACCTCCATGGAAACCCAGAGAAGGCGCAAAGCTCATTTCCATTTCACAGAAGACGAGTCTGAGGGTCAGGGAGGTGATCGGCTGACTGGTAAGCAGAAACGAGATGTGGGCCTGGGTCTTTCCAGACCCGGCCCGCGAGCCTTTCTATCTGGCAGGCCCCTCTCAGAGACAGCACTGGGCCTGGAGGTGCCCTTCCCTCAGACCACACTTGGCGCACAGGCTGGTGGCTGAGCCCCTGTCACAGGAGGCAAGGCACTGGGTGCAATTTCTCCTTCTGACGTGATCCGTATTTGCTCAAAATTTCATTTTGCGAACAACTTATTTTGTCTGATTAGAAAAACATTATATGTCGTCAAAGAAAATTTGGGAATTCTGGGTGAGAATCAAGGAGAAAACCCAAATCCCTTGTAACCCATCACTCAGACCAGATTTGATGCATTTGTTTTGAATTTGTTCGTATGACATTCTAACTCTGTAATTATTTCTGCACTGACTGGTTGACTTTCTGGGAAATTCTGAGGAATTTGTCTCTTCATTTTTTATTTATGTTCATATGGATTCACACGTTCTTAGTGTGTGAGGTTCCTACCCATTGCTACCACTCTTTATTTGTGTGCTCACATCGTCCCCAATTTGGCCTGTGGGAGCCTCAGGAAGCCCCAGTGTCCTTCGTGACAGGCCCCTCATTCTTCAGGCACGTTCTTACCTTCTGGCACCAAAGGTGTTTCAGGTCCATTTTCATGTTCCCTGGAAAGAGCCATATGAGAAGCCTTGGTTTCTTTTAGTGGAAAATGGTACGTAGAAGCCAAGATCGGGACCCTAAGTGTGCTTAGCACTCTGGGAGTCCTTGCTCCCGGGCTCTCTCTGCCAACACGGCTGGTTAATGTGCTTTTCCACAGACCGTGCGTAGAAGGACGAACCTGTATCCAAATACCTTGTTGGGGGTTCATAGCTGATAGCTGCATTCCAGCGCAATGCTGCAGCGACCCATCTTTGTTTTGCAACTTGTCATAGCTGTAGCTTACACTGTAAAGGGAGAAACTTGGCTCACCGGATCCCCAGTGTATTTTTTTTCCTTGAGCCTAGAATATAAGGAAATAGTTTCTGAAATGAAATGAGGGGGAAAGCCCTACTAACTGGGATTCAATATTTGTTTTCAAGGTGTAGGAGACAGAGAGAGAGATGGAAGGAGAAGGAAGGGGAGGAGAGGGGGAAGAGGAAGGGGGAGGAGGAGGAGGTGGGAAGAAGAGGAGGGAGGAGGAGGAGGGAGGAAGTGGGAAGAGGAGGGAGGAGGAGGAGGGAAGAGGAAGGAGGAGGTAGAAAGAGGAGGAGGAGGGAGGGGGTGGGAAGAGGAGGAGGGAGGAGGAGGAGGAGAGAAATGAAGAAAAGGAAGAAGAAGGCAGTGAGTCAGGAAAGAAGAGTATTCACACCTAGTCCAATGCTCAGATCTCAAGGGCAAAGTTTGAGGAGTTTTGTCAAACACGTATACCTATGTGTTCGTCCCCCTAATTAAGATATAAGACATTTCCATCACCCCAAAACATCTCTCGTGCCCCCTCCAGCAAGCCCCCGGCCCTCGGGCAACCACCGTTCTGACTCCTATCACCATGGGTGAGTGTTGTCTGTTCCTGACCCTGATTTGAACGGAAGGATACGGCCTGCACTTCTGTTCCTGGCTGCTTTGGTCAACATGATGATTCTGAGACACAGCCACGTGGCTGCCCGCGTCACGGCTGACTCAGTCCTGTTGCTGACAGCACGCATCGCCGAGTGTTCCCCATCCCCCTGCTGATGGGCACCTGGGCCGTGTCCAGGGTTTGGCCGTCATGAATAAGGCTGCCATCAGCACCCTTGCACAACCTCTCTGGGGACGTGTGTTTTCATTTTTCTTGCCTGTGGACACATACCTGGGAGCGGACCAGCTGAGTCACAGGATAGGTCCACGTTTCACTTCATAGGAAACTTCCAAGCTGTTTTCCCAAGTGCTTGCCATTTCCCCTCCCACCAGTGGTGCTCCTTCCTCGGCGATGCCTGGTCTTTCGGTGTTTCGTGAACCCGGGGCGATGGGAGGGGTAGCTCCCATCACTGTGGCTCCCGCTCGAACCTCCTGATGACTGATGGCGTCGAGCACCTTTCCTTCCCATTGTAACTGGCCGTTTGTATTTTGTGTCTGCCAAAGTGTCTTATAGTATTTTGCCTATCTTATTGTTCTTTGTCTTTTTGTGAGTGATTTTCAGGGTTTCTTTATTCTGGATACAAGTCCATTGGCCGATTCATGAATGGCGAGTTATTTTCCCCAGGCACGGCCCTTGTCTTTTTTAGTTCCTTAGTTTTATGTCTTTTGAAGACCAGAAGCTTTTGTTTTTGCCAAAGTCAAACGTAACTGTATCTTTTTTCTTCCGGGGTTGTTGTTTTTTGTTTTCTGTCTGAGAAAGCTTTGCCTTCCCAAGGTCATGAAATCATTCTTATGTTTTTTTCCTAGAACCCCTACACCTGTAGCTCTTGGGTTCACCTGTATAACCCATCTCGAATAATCCCCGAACGTGGTGTGACCTGGGGACCGAGGCTTTTGTCTCCGCATAAATTCATCCTGCTGGTTCAGTGCTATTTGTTGATAACCTCCTTTCCACATTGAACTGCTGGGGTATGTTATTCAAAAGTCAACCGAGCGTGCAGATACGGGTGTGTTTCAGGACTTTGTATTTGGTTCCATTGAATGATTTGTCTACACTTACACAAATATACATCAAACGCCTCCTGGTCTCCGTTACTGCAGCTCTACAGTGAGTTTGAAACGTGGGGGTGCCGCTTCTCCAGCTTCACTTTTCTCTTTCAGAATTGCTCTCCTGTTCTTGGTTCTTTGCGCTTCCAAACGAACTTTTTAAGATTAACTTGCCAATTTCCACATAGACGTCTGTGGGCTCTTGAGTGGGATGGCATTGAATCTGTCATCCAACGTGGGGAGAACTGACCTCACGATATCAAATCTCCAATCTGTGGTCATGTTCCATTTTCCCATTTATTCCGGTTTTCCTTAGGTTCTTTCAAGATTTTTTTAAATTTTATTTGGGGGAGGAGGGGCAGAGGTGGGGGTGGGGGGTGGAGAGAGAGAATGCCAAGCAGGCTAGCAGACTTCACGCCCGTTCGGAGCCTGAAGCGGAGCTCGACCTCACGACCCTGATCGTGAGCTGAGCTGAAATCACGGGTCCTGAGGCTTAACCGACTGAGCCACCCGGGTGCCTCAAGATGTTTTTTTAATGAAAAAAGTGGGATTACGTTCAGTTTACAGTTGTAGAGGCCTTGTTTAACTTTCAGTAAGTTCGCAGCCTACTCATGTTTAAATGCCACTGTAAGTGGAACTGTCATTCTAGTGTCATTTTTCTATTATAAGTTGAAAATCTACGGTCATAAACTAATTTTGGTGGGTTGACCTCGAATTCTGCATTTGACAAAATTCACTGATCAGTTCTTCTAGTTAATGTTTCCCAGATTCATTACAATTTTCTGCATAAGAAACTATCTGTGTTTAAATAGCGTTGTACTTCTTTCCAAAGGCACGCATTTTCTTTCTTTTCCGTGCCTCAGTGCCCTGCGAGGACGTCTACTATATGATAAATAATAGCGTTTCTGGCTCTGGGCGGGGAAAGTGTCCCACACTTCACTATTAACAATGACGTTGGTCATCTCCACATTTTTAGCAGGAGGTTTCTCAGCAGTTATCTCCAGGTTCTTTATGACGCTGAAGAAATTTTTCCTATTTGCACTCCGTCCAGAGTTTTTCATTTTATCCTGAACAGGTGTTGGATTTTGTCAAACGCTTTCTCCATTCCCGTGAGATGATGATACAGTGTTCCTCCCCTGGAGTGACCAAAGTGAGCTACATGGGATGGGCAGGGCTTTTAAATATAAACCAACCCTTCACCCCTGAAATACTCCCAGTTGATCACAGTGTCATGTCTTTTTTTTTTTTTTTTACTTTACTATTCATTTGCTAATATAGAATTAATATAAGTTGCTAATATATGATTGCTTACATTCATTTTGCTATTATATAATTCGAGACATGCACCCGGGTTTCATAAGGAATATTGGTCTTTTTTTTTTTTTTTGTAATGTCTTTGTCACATTTTGGTATCAGGATAACGTTGGCCTCATTAAATGAAATTGGAAGTGTTCCCTCCTTTTCTAATTTCTGAGACGCTCTGTGCAAAATCGGTGTTAATTTTTTAAAAATGTTTCGTAGAATTTGAGAAAACGTATGAGCCCAGAGCCTTCTTTGTGGGGAGGTTTTTGGTGATGAACTCAAGAATTAAAATACATATAGAGCTATCAGATTTTATTTTATCTTATGTCAGTTTTGATACGTTTTCTGAGAAATGTGTCTGTCTCACTATATTGTCGTGTTAAGTTGTTCATGACATCTCGTTATCCACGGTCTCCTTGGTGATGTTCCCTTCTTAATTCCTGATTTTACTCGTCTGCTTTTCTCTTTTTTCCTTGGATTACTCGAGTAGGGAGGAGTTCATTAACCTTCTCAAAGAACCACGTTTTTCTTTGTTGATCATCTCTACTTCTTTTAAATTTCATTTCTTTATGTTTGTATCTTTATCCTTTCCTTCTTTCTCTGGGCTTAAGATGCTCGTATTTTGTCAGCTTCTCAAGGTGGGAATTTATTGGCCAATGTTTTCTGCAAGGGAGGAGGATTTTTCCTGACCCCAAACAGGTGGCGTCCCACAATTCAACTCAGTTCTGCCGCTGTCTACCTGGAGCTGGCACCAGATCCCACAGGTTAGGGGCTTGGCCCCACGGGGCTGTCACCTGCACAGCTGACGAGTCAGGGGTTCCCCCGACCCCCGCCTTGGGTTCGGTACTTTGCTAGAACAGCTCCCAGAACCGAAGAGGGTGCTTCATTCACATCTACCTGTTGGTTATAAAGAAGAAAGTGAGCAACCAGAGAAAGAGGCATACCCCGTGGACTTGGGGTGTGCCACCTCCTGGCACTGGGATGTGTTTGCCACCTCGTAGCTTCTCTGACCTCCTTATCTGGGGATTTGTATGGAAGGTCCGTTAAGTTGGCACAAATGATTAAATCATCGGCCGCTCCTCCCTGGAGGTCAGGGCCGGGGTCTTAAAATCCCAAGCCTCGGGATGTCAGTTGAGCATCCAACTCTTGATTTCGGCTCAGGTCTGATCCCAGGGTGTGGGATCGGCCCCCGGGGGGGGGGGGCTCCACACTCTCTCCCCTCGCCCCTGCCCTGGGTGCCTGCTAGGAACCTCTAACAGGGCCCCCAGCTTCCAGTCCTTAGTATACAAAAGACACGCTTAGCACTCCGGAAATCACAAGAGACTTAGGAGTTGTGGGCCAGGAATCAGGACAAAACCACAATGTTTATTTCTTTTTATATCGCATGGCCAAATAGCAAATATTTTGGGCTTTGTGGACCATCTTGTCTGTTGCAACGACTCCGATCTGCCTTTGTAGCGTGAAAGCAGCAGGGATAATACATAAATGTATGAGCATGGCTGTGTTCCAATAAAGCTTTATTTGAAAAACGTGTGGTTGGCCCACAGGACGGAGTCTGCCAACTGCTGCCTGGCTTGATTTTAACCTCTTCCTCTCCTCTAACGTAAGAATTTGACACTTCCCATCTCCCTCCCTGCATTGCTTTAGTTGGTGCCCACAAAACCCCGCAGTTTCGTGAGTACTCTGTTTGAGGTACTTCCGGGTCCCCCTGGGGATTTCTTTTCGACCCACGGGTTATTTTTGAAGGGTGTTACTTCATTTCCATGTAGTCGGGGGCTTCTCTCGATGTAATAGCGTTATTATTGATTTCGAATTTGATTGCACTAAACCGTAGCCTCACAACCCGAGACCAAATCCTCCGCCTGCAATCTTTTGACGACTTGTGAGCGCGATCCTGTATCCCTTCACACGGTTTGTCCTGACGAATGTTCCAGACGCTCTGGAGGACAGCGTCTTCTGCAGTCGGTGGAGGAACACCCACAGATCTTCACGTCGGTCGAGGGGCTCGGTAGCCGCGTGCAAGTCCGCCACACGCTCGCGGAGCTGCTCCTTGGGCCAGTGTCTCAGAGGGCGGGGTCAAAACCTGCCCTGGGGGTGTCCTTTTCTCATGTTGGTTTCGCTGGTGTCTGTCCCATGGGTTCCAAAGCCCTTGGCAGACGCAGGCACACTGTTGGCCGTGATGTCTTCCTGATGAGCTGACCCTGTGTCATAATGGAATGTCCCTCCTTCTTCTGCTGACAGTTACGGTCTCGAATTCCACTCTATCCAATATTCTGCAGGCCCCTCCACTCTCTTGGGGCTATTGCTCTTGGGTGTTACATCGCTTTCCGTCTTTTTTCCTTTTACTCCATCTGTGTTTTTACATCCAAAGTGGGTTTCTTGCCCGGGGCGTGTAGTTGGGTCTTCATTTTATCGTGGCTGACGATCGTGGCCGTTTAATCGGACGGCTTAGTCCGTTCACCGCGGATGCCTTCGTTCACGTTCTGGGACTTAGTTTACCGTTTTGCTCGTTTTCCGTTTGTCTCCTTTCTTTTACGTTCGGCCTTCCTCCTCCTTTGGGGTTAATGGAATTGTCTCTTATGTCCACTTACTTCCTTGTGTATGGTTTTCATTCTCGTGTTTGTGTTCGAGCTCAACCTCCTTGTATTCCATTTCATGTTTGCTCCAGGGACTTCAGTCCACATCCTTAATTTGCCAGTCTGCTGAGCGTTAATGTTGTACATGTGTATACGGTGGAGGAAGCTGTGGCCGTCATTCCCACCCAACCCCCGCCCCCGACACTTGTGTGGTTGTGATTACTGTCATCTACCTCATATCCGCGTATGTTATTAACCTTACTGCGCACCTTTTGCTTTAAAATGTACAGAAATGGAAATACAGGGAGAAGACAGTGTTTTGTATTTCCCCATAACTTTGCCTTTTTGTTCCTTCCAACTTCGCTCGCGACGTCCCTCTGCCGCTATTTCCCACCAGCCCTGGGAACTTCCATTAGCATTTCCTGTAGTTCACTAGGGACAGATCCTCTCTACTCGGTTGTCCAAAAATATCTTCACTTTTTCTTCGTTTTTGATGGATAAGTTCTTGTGGAATTCCGGATTTTGCTTTGCTTTCTTTCTTCCTTTCTTCTTTTCTTTCTTTCTTTCTTTCTTTCTTTCTTTCTTTCTTTCAGCACTTAAAGATGTGGATCCATTCTGTCTGTCGAGTCTCTACTGTGAAGGGAAGTCAGCCATGATGAACACCCCTGTTCCGTGCGTAATCTGTCATTTTTCTCCAGCCGGTTTCAAGATTCACTCTTCACTTTTGGTTTTTAGCACTTTGACTATCATTTCCCCATGGTGGTTTTCTTTGGGTTTTTTTTTTTTTCTTACTTGAAATTTTCTGAGGTTCTGATTCTATAAGCTGATATTTCTCATCGATTTGGGAAATTTTTGTCGTTAAATTTTTTTGCTCCCTTCACTCTTTTCTGTACTCCTGGATCCCGGTCATGCTTGTATATCTGGGCTTTTGTGTGGCCTCATGTGGCATTGAGGAGCTACTCATTTTTAAAGATTGCTTTCTTCTCTGTTCTTCAGACTGGATAGTTTTTACTGACCTGTCTTCAACCTCACGGTCCTCCTCTCTTACCTTTTCCCTTCCACTGTTACGTCATCCAGTGAAGTTTTCATTTCAGCTACTGGAGTTTTCAGTTTTAGAATTTTCATTCGGTGCTTTCATGTATTTTCCACTCTCTTGCCGAGATTCCCCATCCGTCTCCTCATTGTGTCCGTATTTCAAAGTCCTTGACTATATTTTAAGTCCTTGACCATATTTATAATGGCCACTTTTGTAAAATTCATTTCTGCTGTTTCCAACATTTGGGTCCTCTTCGGGCCGGGCCCTATTGGCTGCTTATTCTCCTCACGATTCTAGTAATTTTTATTCCATGTTGGACATTGTGCGTGCTACGTTGTAGAGCGTCCAGATTCCGTTTTCTTCTGAAGCATGTTGATGTTTGTTCTTGAGAGCGATCAGTTTTGCTAGACAGAAACTGCAAATTCTGCTTCACTGGCAGTGGGTATCAGCTGACATAACGTATCTGCTTGGTTATCTCAGCCTGTCAGCTCGAGCTTTGTGCTGGGCTCCTTGGCGCTGGCTTTGAGCCTATGCGGTGAGCGGTCAGCCGACGTGAGCAGCGCTTGTCTGCACATCTGGAGGCTTCTCGCTCTGTGGTTCTCCCCCCCCTGGGGTTCCACCTCTATGTCTACCTTCTCTGGCTCCCCAAACTCTGTTCTCTAACCCCTCAAGCCAGAACACTTACAGCTTTCCGTTTCAGTGTTAGCTGCCCCGAACCACGAGGATTAGGGATTTCGCTAAAGCCAAAGGTCCCCCAGCTCAGCTCTCTTCTCAAAAGCCAATCTTCTGCACTTTGTGTTTGCTTTTGGCTATCCTCTGGTGTCCTCAAATAATAGGTTTTTTTATACTTTGTCTAAGTTTATATTTGTTATTTGTAAGAGGATTAGGCTGAGACAAGTTCCTTCTGGCGGTTTTCAATGCCTATGTTATCCCACCTTGTAGGTAAAAATGGCAATGTATTTCTTTTTCGTTTCTTTGATTATAATATGGTCGGACACCTTTTAAATAATTTTTTGTCATTTGTAATCATTCATTTATGAGTTGTCCTTTGCCAATTTAATTTGAAATGATAACGCCTTTGTGGAGGGGTTTTAAAAAATCTTTTTTGGGGGCACCTGGGTGGCTGAGTCGGTTAGGCGTCCAACTCTTGGTTTCAGCTCAGGTCACGATCTCATGGTTCGTGAGTTCAAGCCCCAGGTTGGGCTCTGTGCTGCCCATATGAAGCCTGCTTGAGATTCTCCGTCTCTCCCTCTTTCTCTGCCCCTCCCCTACTCTCTCTCTCTCTCCAAATAAATAAATAAAACTTAAAAAAATATTTCATGTGTGTGTTATATTTGTTGCAGATATTTTCAAAATTTGTTGTTTGATTTTTAGTCTTGCTTATTATGTTTTTAATACATAGAATTATTAAGTAGTTACACGGGCCATGCTTTTTTGCATTTAAAAGACTTTACAATTCACTAGGTGTTTTTTATCAGGAATACATTTTCAAATGTCCTGAATAATATTTCAACATTTATTTAGGTAATATTTGGAAGCCTATTAATGTATTATATGTTGCTAACTAATTGTATTATATTAACTCATTCTTCCTTGCCTATAATAAACCTTCAGAGATTGTTGGTTAAACATACAGCTGCGTTTCATTGGTTAGTATTTCATTTTATTTTTAGGCTGAATTTTTACATTTGATAGCAGACCTTCCTGAAGGATATTCCCCAGAACACCACTCCCAAGGGATGCCTCCAGGTTGACAGTGTCCTTTGATTGACAAACAAGATTGGGACACGCTGCAGATAAAGTTTGCAACACACATGTGCCTGCTACAGACTTTTAACCATTCCACATTCAAGCTTCTGTTGGCTTTGTTGAACCCGACTGTTTTCTTTAACCCTCATGAGATCATGGAATCTTCTCTTTTCATATTATACCTATTTAATATAGCTTGAAGAATACATGGTGGGTTATATAATATTTGTCAAAATTACTTAGCGAGTTTTCCAAGTTTATAAATGTCTAATACTGAGTATCTAATTTTGGAATTAATGGCCCTGTCATATTTCACAGTATCTCACCAATGAGAGTGCCTGAGTCCAGAGGTAATTCTATTTTCAACATTTTCCCTCCCCCCAGGGATAATGACTTATTCATATTGCTTAGCACTTTCAGTGTCAACTTTGATCATTTATCTATTTCATTCAGATTTATTAGCATACAGCAGTGCAAGTAATTCCTTGTTAATTTTTAAAGGTGTCTGTATATTTGTTTTATTTCTTACATGATTTAAATTTGTTTAATTGTGCTTTCTCACCCCCCTCCCTTTGTAATAACTAGATTAGCCAGAGTTTGGTCTGTTGTGTTGGATTCTTCAAAGACTTGGCTCTTTAATTTGCTTATCTCGTAGGTCTTAATCTACTTATCAGGTCTTACTTGTCCCTTTTCTAATTTAATATTTTCTGCTATTATCTCCACTGTTTTAATCTTTCTTGGAACTGGTTTTAAAAAACTCGTTGACTTCAAAGTTTTGATCTTTTTTTTTTTCTTGTTGGGTAATGAAAGCATTTAAAGATGTGACTTTATCTTTGAGAACAGCTTTATAGAAACCCATTAGTCATTAGCAATTTCATTATTTTTTTGATGGTCTAGTATTTAAATAATATTTTTTCCTCAAATATTTTAAAATTATTTTTTAATTACCAATTGGTAAGAATTTTGTATTTAGAATTTGGTTAGTAATTTCTAGTTTTTATCCTTCAACACCAACTGATGTCTTTGGATAATCTTAACTTTTTTCCCATTTTGAAGTTTTATTTATTTATTCGTCCAGGAAATGTCGTTTTTGGAAATCTTTCATTGATCCCTTGAAATATCTTTTTATTTATTTATTTATTTATTCTTGAGAGAGAGAGAGCAGGGGAGGGGCAGAGAGAGAGACACACAGAATCCGAAGCAGGCTCCAGGCTCAGAGCTGTCAGCACAGAGCTTGACACGGGGCTCAAACCCATAGACTGTGAGATCATGACCTGAACTGAAGTAGGACGTTTTACTGACTGAACCACCCAGGTGCCCCTTGAAATATCATTTTTAACTACCCAAGTTATTATGTTACATTGTCACAGTAGTAAATAGCAAACGTATTTGAACCTAAAACACCCCTGCCCTCTGCCCCAGCGCCAGTCGTCGCTTGGTCACTTTATCTGATAGAGCAAATCCTCTGTTTTGTTCTTCTTCAAGATTGTTTTACCCTCATCAATTGGTGAAAAATCCCTTGGATCTTAACATAATTCGTGCTGCCTATAGATTATTTTGAGAGTTGACATTAAAATGTCAATATTTAATCTTCCGATCTACGAACACGAATATTTCCCGTTTATTTGGGTCTTTGTTAATTCCTTGCAAAGATACTCTGTAGTTTTCAGTGTGGAAGTCCTATACGTCTTTGGCTACAAACGTCACAAAGATGTCATCTCGAGGTTGGATTTTTCAACACTGTTATAAATAGTATGGGTTTTAAATGTTTATCTTCCAAAATTGTGTTGCTCACATATAAAGATACAGTTGGTGATTTTGCTAAATTCACTTCTTAATTCTCAGAGTTTATGGTTAGATTGGCTTGGCTTTTCTGTGTAGTACCAGTAGTCATGACATCTGCACATAATGAGTTTGATTTCTTTCTTTCCTGTATTTCCATTTATTTTTCTTGCCCGAATGCACTTACTACAGACCACAATATCATCTTGGGTAGAAATATCGATATTGGGGACCCATCCAGGTCCTGCTTGTGATACCCACTCTATGTCTGCAATGTATTCTCCTTATCAGTTTAAGGAATACTAGTCAGATCTCTTTCAAATCGTTGAGAATTTTTTCACGACTGTGTATCATGGGATTTTATTAAATCCGGTACTAATTGAGGTGAACCGGCCATGTCTCTTTTATATACACTGGCTTTTGAATTCTCTTTGAATTGGTCGCATCCCTAGAATAAACCCCGTATGGTTCCAATATATTATTAGCCTTCCGTATCATTGGATTCACTTTGCTAACACTTCCCCATCTTCATGAAGGCAGTCGGTTTGTTATTTCCCTTTCTTCTCATGTGGAGTTTCGATATCAAGGTTATACTGACCTCGTAAAATGACTTAGGATATGTTTTCTTTTCTACTCTTTAGGACGGTCTATGTAAGATCACTGTTGTCTCTCCCTTACACGTTACACCGAGGTAACCATTTGAGATTTGGGTCTTCTTGGTGAGAAACATTTTAATAATGGGTACAATTTACTTAATGAATATCAGATTATTCAGATTAAGTCAAAAACCGTGTGTCAATTCTGAAAAGTTGTGTTTTAGTTGGGGCATGTGCCCATTGAATCTAAATCATCAAATTGGCTAACAAAGTTATTCATAGTATCTCCTCCTAATTTTGTTAATGCCTTTTTTTATGCTACTATTTATGTTTTCTCCCTTTCCCTCACTTTGATCACTTTTACTAAAGATATATCCATTTTACTCATCTTTTAAATTTTTTAAATGTTTATTTATTTTTGACAGAGAGAGACAGAGCGTGAGCAGGGGAGGGGCAGAGAGAGAGGGAGACACAGAATCCGAAGCAGGCTCCAGGCTCTGAGCTGTCAGCACAGAGCCTGATATGGGGCTCAAACCCACGAACCTCAAGATCACGACCTGAGCTGAAGTTGGATGCTCAACACACTGAGCCACCCAGGTGCCCCTATTTGTCTTTTTAAAAAACCAAATTTGGCTTGGTGCGTTTCCTCTGATGTGTGTTTTTTCTCTATTTCATCAATTTCTTGTCGTGTCTTTATCACTTTGTTTCTTCTACTTTCGCTGGGCCTGGATTTTTTTCAGTTTCTGGAAATGGAAGCTTAGATAATTGGTTTCCAGCCCTTCTTCTTTGCAAATGTACATATATGAGGCTATAAATTTCCCTCTGAACACTGCTTTAACCGAATTCTATTTTGATATGGTGCCTCTGTTGGCAAGCAATCACACTGTGTTATTTCCTTTGTGACCCGTGATTTAGAGGTGCGTGGCTTAATTTCCAAGCAGCTGGGGATTTTTCAATTGTATTTATGTTTTTATTTCTAGCTCAGTTCCGTGGTGGCCAGAGAACACACTCCTCGATGATTTCGAGCCTTTGGAATGAGACTTGCTTTATGACCCAGCACATGGTCATCATAACGAGTGCCCTGATGTCATTAAGAAGAAAAATGCTGTTGTGGGGGCAGAGGTGTGTACCAGCCTGCAGAGAGCCAGGTCTGTCAATTGTATCATTCAGAACTTCCAGATCTTTTCCGATTTTTTTTTTTTTTGGTCTGCTTAGTAAATCATCCATCAAGAGAGGTGTATAAATCCTCCCTCTAGGAGTATGGATTTGTCCTTGAATTTGGTCAGTTTCTGTTTCCTACATTTCACGTCACTGATGCTCATCTAGGGCTGAAATATCTTCCTCGAATATTGATCCTTCCGACGCAGGTCTGCACTACCCTCCAGCACAGCATTGCAGCCTAACGTCTGCTCCAACAGTGGTGCATATCCACCGGCTTCCTTCTGGTTCCTGGTGGCACTTTCTATCTTCTCTCCCTCTCTCTCTCTCTCTTTCTCTGTCTTTTTCTTTCAACCTGTTTCATGCTCTTAAACTCAAGGAGTGTCTTTTTTTAAGTGGCTTATAATTGGGTTTACATTTTTTGGTGACCTGTCTGACATTATGTGTCTTTTGCCTGTTCTGTGTGATTCAACCTCGGTATTGTCGGTTTGTTCTTGGTCATCTGCTTTCCGATTTGCCTACCTGGTGTGACACCTTCGCATCCTCCCGTTTCCCATCTCTTGCCTCGCTAGTTACACACTCTTTTTCCACTTCGGGTGGGAATCCTAGCAGTTCCGGCTTTCCCCCTTGACCCCTGTGTACCCATTCGGCATGAACGGCTCTGCTCGATCACTGGAGCATTTTCTCCACTTACAGTGCAGCTTTTTCCTTCCCGGTTTCATTGTGTTTAAATCTCACATGTATTTTCTGTGCCAGAATCCGTTGTTGCTGCTGTTACACCGCACATGCCTGTTGGTCTTTACCCAAGTGCCTTCCTTCTCCACCCGCTGCTCTCATTCTGTCTGACGTTTCCACGTTTCTGCTGGGATCATTTTCTTCCCTCCTGAAAAACTCATTTACATTTTTTTTTAGCTCAAGCCTTGGGGTGATGAATTCTCTCAGTGTTTCCCTGCCTGAAATGTCTTCATTTTTGAAGTGTCTTCTTACCGTCGTGGAACTCTAGATGGGAAGCTTTTTAAAAAAATTCCAGTGTGGAAACCCTGTCAGCCCAGCGCCGTCCAGCTGCCTTCTTTCCGGCGAGGACTCAGCTCTCAATCTCATTCGTGCTTTTCTCAAGATAATGCATTATTTCCCCCTGGTTGCCTTTAAAGTTTGCTCTTTAACTCGTGTTTTCAGTGCCTTCACTGAGATGTGTCAAGTCATGGCTTCCTTTGTATTTATCCTGCTTGGGGATCACAGAAGTTAGACGCTCGACCGACTGAGCCACCCAGGCTCCCTGAAAATACTTTTAATTTTGCTAATCTGGCAGTTGAACGATAGCCCATTTCTGAACAATGTCTATGTCCCTAATGAATGGACAGGGTCACTACTTGTGTGGCCCGTATGTTCCCTCGACTCACAGACCAGTGGGTCGTGTGTGAGACTCTGGGGTAAATGTCACATGGAGGACACGGGTGCCCTCCTTGTTCTGACACATCCAGGGCCCAATTGGGCACACGCTTCAGACGCTGGCCTGGAGCTTCCGTCACAACTGCCCCTTGTGTAGACAGCACCCCCGTGTTCCCGGTATAGACAGCACTGCCCTTAGTGTGTTCGGATGTTACCTGTTGCACACGCGAAAGCTCAGGGCCGTTACAGCTTCTTGGGCGTCATGTCCCTTGTTAACACACGTGGGTCTCTGTCTCTCCGAGTGACCGGTCCTCCCGAGTGTCTCAGACGTGGCTCCTGCGTTGTTTGGTGGATTTAGGCACAAACCCTGCGTGGATGTGTTTTAAACCGCGCACCCCGCGAACCGTTCGGGGCCTCCCGCAGGTCACGTGGGGCGGGACGCCGTGTGTACATGCGGCCCGAGTCCTCCCCTGCTGTGGGCGGGTGGGTTCTGACCCCTCCCCCCCGCCGAGTCCCCGCACCCCGGCTGTCCGTCTAATCCTTCAGCTCCTCTCCCTCTGCTCCCCTCACACGGCTCCTGGGCCGGCCGAGGCCCCCACACCTGGAGGGGGGACGCCTCTCGTGACCCCATAGCTGCTCCCTCACTGCCAGGACGCTCCCCAGAGGTCATCCCTGACCCGCTCATCCCCAGAAGCAGGGCCGCCCCCGGTGCTCCCGGGCAGGGCCTCTGACGTCGGGGGACAGCCCGTCGCTTCCCTACCTGCACGGAAGTCTCCCCACCGCCGCCACCCGATCCCTCAGCCCCTCCCGGAGGCTTCCCTCTCCACACCCTCCGTGGCTCCCCACCTCCCTCTCCTCCTGTCCGTGGCCGGGGCTGGTCCCACCACGACAGTGGCCCCCGACCTGCCTTTCCTGGGGCCCCGTCACGCTGTGCAGAACCCCAGACGCGGGAGGCGCCCCGTCCCCACCTGGACCCACCCCCTCCGCGACGCGGAGCTGGCTCCTTCCCCTGCCGACCCGGCTGGACCCGGTCTTCCCAGCGCCGGCAGGTGGCGCGTGCGTGAGCCGTGGCCGTGGTCGTGCGTGTCACTCTTGGTTCCACCATCTCAGGACCCTGGACCTTGGGCAAACCCCTCCCCCCACCCTTGCCATCAATAAACAGGGGCTCGATCGGCACCCTCTCCATCCCGTTCTGGGAACGCCGGGTGACCGAGCGCCGCGTAAGCCTCACGCACCGCCAGCTTCGTGTCCTTATTCCTCCCGCACGCTGGTGGCTGGGAGACGCTGGGCGTTCAAGCAAGAGTCTGAACAGACCATTCTTAGCAAACCGAGTTCACTTCTCTCCTCGCTGGAGAGCCCCCCGCCAGCGTTTCCGGAGTCCTCCCCCGACGCCCCACACGGCCTGTTCTCTGTCGTGTCTTGAGTGGCACGAAAGCTGATCGTGTGGTTCTCAGACGCAAGTCGCCCGTCACAGCCGCTTCCCCCCGCAGCCGCTTGAGCTGTCTTTGTGGTCGTTAGGGCTAATCAGCTCGGGCCACACATTCTTCCCTCGAGGAGCCCGGTCCTCTGACAGCTGGGGGGAGGGAGCCACAGCCGCCCGCCCCCCCCGGCCTGCAGGGACGCGCCTCCGTTGCCTGGGAGACGGAGGGGGCCCCCGCCACAGGACGTGGGGCAGAAAGCCAGGGCCCGGGGTCGACATGGTGACGGTCGGTCGCCGGGGCGGGGGTCGCCGCGGAGGTCGCTGGGTCTCCCTGCTCCGCGCGCTCAGCGCCAGCCCCACGGGGGTCTCCGCGGGCCCTGCCGGCAGCGAGGCCCTCGCCAGCAAGGCTGCCTCTGGGCGTTGGTGGGGGCCTCGGGCCAGGCCCGAGTCCTGGGACCCAGGGAGGGGAGTCCACAGTCGGTCACGGGCCAGGCGCTCGAATGCCGTTAGAGAGAAATCCAGTTCCCGTGGGCCCTAGACTTCTCGTGGGACCGCGTTCTTCAGAGCAGACCCCGAGCCAAGGACGCACGGCAAACGATTTCTTAAGAAGCCAGTGCTCCCGGAGACGGGGAGGCGGGCCGTGGCCGGGGAGCACAGCCCAGCCCCGCCTGAGCCCGAGGGAGCCCCGGGGGTGAGTGGTACGGTCTCCGGGTTCACCTCCCAGGACTCCCACGCCCCAGGGCCCCCAGGTTCAAGGACCGAACACCACTGGTGCCTCGTCCCCATCGGCCACGGAGGCGGTAAAGGTGGGGGAGGCTTGGTGGAGAGTGTGCGTCTAGGGTGGGCGACGCTGACTCTGAGCCCCGCCTGCGGACCCCACGGGCTGTGCCACCATCGCGTGTGAGCCCTGCACACCTGCAGCCTTGCTCCCAGCGCCCTGGCTCGGATTCCCTTCTGCTCTTTGCCTCCTGGCCGATGCCCATCCATTTCACAAAGCACTGGGGTCGAGCGGCACCCTCGATTCACGAGTGCGTGTGGCAAGGCTGGTTCCTGGTTCAGTTTGAACAGTGGTCGTAGGACCTCAGCTGACACAGAATCCCCCGCTCCTCCTTCTGTCCCTGAGGACGGCGTGGGCCTGGTGT
The DNA here is from genome assembly GCF_007474595.2 of Lynx canadensis. NCBI lineage: Eukaryota > Metazoa > Chordata > Mammalia > Carnivora > Felidae > Lynx > Lynx canadensis. The sequence goes on along the minus strand of NC_044308.2, from coordinate 145,076,208 downwards.
CGCGCTCTCCCAGGGCTCAGCCCGCGGGTCCCGCCCTCTGCCTTGGGCGCCTCAGTGTCGTGGCTGAGGCCACACTGGCCGTGGCGTCCCGCGATTTCTTCCCCATTTTCTTTTCTTTTCTGCCATTTTTCTTTAATCCCCCGAACTCTGTTCTTTTCGGTCGTGTTTTCCTCGCTCCGTCCGAGCCCACCCGCGTCCGGCTGTGTCTCAGCGCCGTCTCCCCACTCTGGCCCCACCCGGCCGGCGTCTTAGGGCCCTTCTTTTTCCTACACCTGTTTCTTGAGCCTGTTCTCCGTTTCTTCTTGTCTGATCGCTTCTTATCTAAGCCCGCGCTGGCTTCTGCGGTTCCTGATTTTAAGCAACAAGGTGAAGCGTTGGTGTGCCCTCTTCAGGGTCCCTCCCCGAGTCTGTGATGCACCCCCCCCTTCTGTGTTTGCTTTCTTTTTCAGGCAGTATTTTTTTTAAGTTTATTTATTTATTTTGAGAGAGAGAGAGAGAGAGAGAGAGGGCAGAGAGAGAGAAGGAGAGGATCCCAAGCAGGCTCCACACTGTCAGCACAGAGCCCGATGCGGGGCTTGAACTCACAACCATGAGATCGTGACCTGAGCTGAAACCAACGGTCAGATGCTTAACTGACTGAGCCCCCCGGGTGCCCCTCAGGCAGTATTTTTCATGGGTCCTTGTTTGCTTTTGTGTGAAGGGAGTCCTCCCTCAACCAGCCATGTGCAGTGTTGAGGGCAGTGGGTCTGGGACAAAGCACCCCTACCCCGGGCGGGGGCTCCATCAGTGCCCGTGACCTGATGGCCGTGGCGGGTCTGCCTCGAGCCCCAGAGGGCCTGCGGCTGCCGTATTTCCTGTTTTCCAGGAAGATAGAACTCTCACCTCCAGGGAGGAAAAGGGAGACAACTTTGTTAGAAGTTCACTTTAACATGACCAGACCGGTTCTGTTGAGTGGGTTTTCGTGGCCTGCCTCGTTCTATTTGCCGGAACGAAAACAATAACCAGGAAAATACAAACCCTTCTCTCCGTCCTGCTTCCCACGACGTTTGCCGCAGACACGCACGGCCTGTTCTGGGGCCTCCGTGGCAACTGTCGTGGACTGAACACGATCCATATGTCAGAGGCCCAGCCCCCGGGGTGGGGTGGGGGGAGCGGGAGGTGGTTAGGGTGAGGGGTCCAGTGTGTGGGACCCCACGGTGGGCTCAGCGTCCTTATAAGGAGAAGGCGGGACCAGAGCTCTGTCTGCCATGTGAGGACAGGGAGACGTGGCCACCGTGGACGAGCCAGGAAGTCCTCCCCAGACAGCGGTCGGCCGGCAGCTTCCTCTTGGACGCCCAGCCTCCAGATCTGTTAGAAATGAGTGCTGACGGGGCGCCCGGGTGGCTCAGTCGGTTGAGCGTCTGACTTCGGCTCAGGTCACCATCTCGCGGTTCGTGGGTTCGAGCCCCGCGTCGGGCTCTGTGCTGACGGCTCGGGGCCTGGGGCCTGCTTCGGATTCTGCCTCCTTCTCTCTCTGCCCCTCTCCCGCTCAGGCTCTGTCTCTCTCTCTCAAAAGTAAATAAACATTAAGCAATTTTTAGGAAGGAATGTTGTGCCGAGCCCCCGTCTGTGCTACTCTGGTGTAGCGGCCCGTCCTGGCCAGCGCTCAGCTCAGCCCTTAGTCCGTTCAACACCGCCCTGGCGCACGGCCTGGGTGCGGTGGCCACAGAGCTCCCGGCTCCGGCCACACGGCACGGGTGGGTCACGCCCGGTCCTGCCCGCCGGGAGTCCTCCGTCCTACCCTCAGCCTCCTCACTTCCCAAGACCGAGACGTCCACACCGCGGCCCCTACCAACAGCACCACATCCGTGTCCTGGGGTAAATACCAGCTGGGGCCACCTCCGCCAGGGCGCCAGCTCGCTCCCGCAGGTACGTCCCGTACTCACTACTCTTCAAGAACATTTCCGGAACCTCACCACTGCTCCCCACCCCCGCCACGGCCCCAGGCCCAGCCGCCTCCCCCAGCCAAATCAGTAGTGCCCTCACTGGGCTCCAGCCCCCCTCCCGTTCAATCAACTCTGCCCTCGGCAGCCAGAGCGACCCTCACAGTGGAGTCGACCCTCATGCCTCCGCACTCGGGTGTAGAATAAAATCCACATTCCTCAGAGCTTCACCGGAGCCTGCGGATTGGGCCCTGCCCGTGCCTCCAAAAGCACCACAAAGCATCCACCACGCACCGTGTCAGCCCCATGGGTCTTCTTGTGTTCAAACATGCTGAGCTCCTACCGCCCCAGGGCCTTTGCACTTGCTGTTTCCCCCGCCGGTGTCCTTCTCTAGACTTTTGCAAGCTGCCCTCCCTCTCTTCAGTCTCTGTTCAACTGTCACATTCTAAGAGAGAGCTTCCCAGATCTGGAGTGGCTCCCACCACCCCCCCATTCCTGCCCTGCCTCTTTTTTGTTCATCACGCTCAATGCCTGAAAGTCTATTCCATTCTATTCCCTTCTCTTCCTTTCCTGTCCCTCTTTTTTCCCTTTCACATTACTCTTCCCTACCTGAGTGGAGCCTGTGCACCCCCCGCCTGCCTCCCCTCCTCCAGGACGTCACCCCCGGCAAGCACAGCCTGTCTGCACCGGCAGCTGAATCCCGCCGGGCCAGGGAAGGTGCCCGGCACTAGCCGGAGATCTCTTGGCATTGGCGAACGAAAGGCATGTTCAGGAGGAACCATAGCTCATCTGGGCTTTGCTAAGAACGACGGAGCCCACGGCCCAGCAGAACTGCCCCAGAGGCACGGCTGACAGGAGCACCCATTGGAGACGAGGGACAGAAAAAGGGAGACTCGTTTAGACAGCGTGATACCCTGGAAACTTCCATGTGGTTCTCCGGACCTACTCACCGTTCTCCAACCTGCTCTGGACCCCCAGCGGCTGACCTGCATGGACCACACGAGGGACCCCCATGTCCTTGGCCGGTGTGAGGGGTGGCCCCACCCCAGCGGGACAACTGGACAACACTGAGGCAGTTTGGGCTTGAAAATCACAGACCCCGGGGGCCCTAACATACTTCCTAAGCCGCTGATTCTGAACAGTTGGTTACCAGGCCGTTTCCGGCTAATTTGCAAATCCTTCAGATGTTAATCCCATTTTTTCCACTAGGAATAAGCGAGCTTTTAAATTAGCTTTGTCTTGTGGGGTGGTGACTTTTATTCATCATCTTAGCTTTCGCACCACTTCCCGGAGTCAGTGGGGGGAACCTGGATGTAGAATTTTCCAGAAGATTTCAGAGGCCGGTGTTTCCAGGGACCCTCCAGTACACCTGCTTGGCCTTATTTTCCAGGGATGGTGCCCCTTCCTCACCCGGCCAGGCATGGGAGGACAAGAGCAGTGTCGGGGGGCGGTGGGGGGGACCACTGGCGGGTCACAGGACTGGCCTCTGGCCCTGCCCCTGCATGGCTACGGAGCATGTGACATGTGGGAATGGCCCACCGGTGACCGGACCTCACCCGTGACCTGGCCCACCTACCTTGCGAGGCTGGGAGATGCTAACTGGGGACCCGTACGGGGCCTGCTGCCTGTGGGACTCTCCTTCCCCTTCGCCGTCAGGAGCACAGACAGCCGAGTCCCAGGTCCCCTCCCTGCAGCAGCAAGGGGTGTGAGGTGGGCGACACTTCAGCACCTGGGGGCCTAAGGGCAGACCCCAGGGCTGGAGGTCGTGGGAGGGGTCCAGAAGGCCAACCAAGAGGCCCCAGCAGGGCTGTGCAGAGGGCGGGGGTGGGGGGAGATCTGAGAGGGAGGCCACAGAGGGGTCATTGTGAAGAGGTCTCTGGAGACCCTCCACACACGCCCAGGAAGGGAAGTCTGGGTTTGGGAAGAGCCCTGGGCCCCAGACGTGCCGTCAGCCCAGCGGCCCAGAGGCTGAGGTCACACTGTGTGCTCAGGCTCGGGGCCGCTGGGGGCTGGGATCGGGAGCCCTGTCCCCCACCCCTCATCTGTACATGGATCATCACCCCTAAGGCTTCCTGGGGACCACAGTGACACCAAAGCCATCACCACGCGTGGCTGGAGCCGAGCCCAGGCGGCAACTGGGGACAGAGGCGTGGCGAGGACGCACCTCCGGGCCCCGGAGCGGAGTTCCAGCCGGCGCGCTCCGTGGACGCCCAAGAGGGCCAGCCGGAGGCCGGTCCTGACGGTGGGGTCCAGACGGGACGGCCTCTCCCAGAACGTCAGGTCTTCAGGCCCAGGCGCCTCCGTGGCTGCTCTGGATGCCGGCGTGGGGCGCGGAGGGCGCCCCAGGCTCCACGGAGGTGGGTCCCGCGTGCTGGCCTTCCTCCCGAGCGCCCCACCTCCAAGGTGGGGACCCAGCCGGGAGGGGCGAGGGTGCCCAGATGGGCGGGGCGGCCCCCGGGCTCTTCCCACAGCGGAACAATGCCTCCCTGAGAGACAGATGCTCCCAAGCCTCGGGCCCTGCAGGCCCGGGCGCCTGCCTCCTAACACTGCCCGGCAGGACGTGGGCTCCATTAACTCCGCGGCCGTCACCCAGTGGGGTCAGCGAGGGCTGGAGAGCCAGGCTAGGCCAGCTGTGGGCTGTCACAGGTCCCACAGGTCAACCGAAGTGGCTGCGAGGTTGATGGGGGCGGGGCACCTAAGACCCCAACCCCTCTCTGGAGCCACACCTCTCGGAGCCACGCCCCCTGGCCGCACCCTTCCCACACCAGCTCCTGCTGCCCACCCAGACTCCCCGCCCGGCTTCCGGTGTCCACGTCACGCAGGCCAGGAGCCGGAGGGTCTGGTGAAGGCCACCTTGGCCGGGGGTCACAGCATCAGGGCAGAGGTGGGTCTTACTCAGATTTTCTGGCCCTGGCCCAGGCTGCAGCGTCCCCAGAGACCCCCCACGGCCCAGGCTCTACCCCCTAGAGGCCCCCACGGCCCGGGCTGCACCCCCAGACCACCTGGTCCTTATCGAGGCGCACAGTCTCCCCCCTTGTCGCAGCCTCCTTCCACACCCAGCATTGAGCCTAGCCTCTCCTCAGGAACCCCCCAACACCCCCAGGGACTTTGCACGGCTGCTCCTGCTGCCTAGAGACTTCTCTGGCTGCAGGCCTCGCTGGAGCCACTTGCTGCTGGAGGCCCTCCCGCCCCCCTCCCCGCTCAGGTTCCTCCACCACACCCCAGGCCCCCAGCCCTTCCCGTCAGAGCACGTCCGCAAGAAACTTTGCCCGCTTTCCCCTTTAGACTGTGACCACCTCCCCTTCTGCTGCGGCCCGGGCGCCCAAAGGAACGGGGGGGGGGGGGGACCGTGGGGCACGGACCGCCCTTCCCCAACGGGACGCTGCTGCCAGGTGTGGGCAGGAGGCGAGGGGAGCCTGGGCCCAGCTGGGGCACCACGGCGGGCAGGGGAGGGGAGGGGCAGGTGGCCGAGAAGTCATCACAGGCACGGGGATAGATAGGACCCTGCGTGAGACCGGGGTCCGGGCCCCTGGCACCTATTTCATTGTCCTGTTGAATTTGGCTGACAGAACCCAAATCCAGAGGTAGAATTATGAAGAATTTCAAGCTGCCGTCTCCCGTCCAAGCGTGGGACCCCGCCGCATGCCCGGGAGGGTGGCCCCGCTCAGGCATGTCGGTGAGCGGGCCACACGTGGTCCCCCTTCGGGCCCTCGCCTGGCCCTGGCTGTGGCCCAGCCGCCTGCCTCCCGACAGGCCCCCGGCTACTTTTCGGTCATCTCTGGTTGCTCTTAAACCTTCTGGATGGTTCCAGGAAGTCGCTCTGGGGGCGGACGGATGCCACAGACAGGCCTGTGCCAGCTGGCGGGCCCGCACCCCGTTCCCTCGGCTCCCGTAACAACAGCAAAACGCGCAAGAACAGCCTGCCGTTGACAAAGAGGTTCTTGTGAGAACGGCCAGTGCGTCATGTGCGCTAAAGCCCTCGAGCCGTTCCTGCCGCAGTGAGCGTGCACGGTGGCGCCTTTCCCTGGGAGGGGGGCCAGCCAGAGGCTCCCGTGAAGGCAGGGGGCTCGGCAGGGGGGCAAAGCCGCCCTGAGCATTGCCGCGGTGCCGGCCCCGAAGGTGACCCCACGCAGCCCCCGTGCCGTGCCCTCCGCCGGGTCAGGCCTCCGCGAGAGCTGGGCACGGCCTCATCAGGCAGGCGTCCCGGGCTCCTCTCCCGCTCACTCACTCGGACACAGCAGCCGCCTCTGGGGACCCAGACTCGGAGAGTGTTAGAAACACAGGCGCAGGATGTCCCGGAAGTTTCCAGAAACCACAGCCTTGACCCAACTGCAACGTGTTGAGTGCTCCTGGGTGCCAATGCGGTCCTCCTGCCCCCGGCGGCTGTGCCCCCGCCCCCTTTGGAGGAGGGGGTGGATGGGGGTCTGAAGGAGCCCAGGCCACAGGGCTGGCGAGGGGCAGCCGGGACGTGTGGAAGGGAGGGTCCCTTCAACCATCACCCCTCCCCCAGTGCAAGGCTGCAGCAGCGGAGTCAGGCTCTCCAAGTCCTGGAAATAGGACGCCCCGAACCCCAGCTGGCCCACCCCAGAGGAGATCCCCAAGGGCTTCTGACCTCTGGCCTGAGCCTCCCTTTCAGGGCGAGGTGTCCGCTCATACAGAACTTTCCAGAAAAAGACCGCAAAGCCCGAGCATCCCTTTCAGGGCGAGGTGTCCGCTCATACAGAACTTTCCAGAAAAAGACCGAAAAGCCCGAGCGTCCCTTTCAGGGCGAGGTGTCTGCTCATACAGAACTTTCCAGAAAAAGACTGCAAAGCTCCGTGGTGGCCACGACCGTCCACACGAGCTCCTGAGGGCCGCCAGAGTCCCCTCTTCCCACAAAGCTCCTGGAGGTGGGCTCATGGCCCAGGGCCCACATAGGCTTCTGGAACGTGGCGCAGGGGCCCCAACAGACCCAGCCAGGGCCAAGGACACCAGGCCCCACCACAGCTCTGAGGACGCAGTGCCTGAGCGGCCCGGCATCGGGGGTGAGCCCTCGGATTGGGGTCTCGGGTAGACTGCTGCCCTAGGGCTGGGTGTCAGGCCCGGTATGAGATGCAGGGGGCGGTCTGCTGGCCTCTGCTCGCATGTGGCTGCTGGTGGCCTGTCTCCCATGGAGCGGAGCCGGCCAGGAGTCTGCCCCGGCCCAGCCCGGCCCGGGTGTGGGCGGCCTTGCAGGCAGGTGACCCCAGGTGAGCGCCAGCAGCCATCCCCAGCGGGGACTGCCTCGCGCCTGGACGCGGCAAGCCTGCTTGTCGCTAATTTATTGCAAATTGTTTGGGAAAGCCGGTTTAATTAAAATCTAAATGAGCCTCCCAGGAGGGCCCGCTCCCCCGGCCCCAGCCGGCATTAATGAGGAGAGACGGGCGTTTCTGGACTGGCGTGGCTTTCATGTTTTTGTCATCCGAAGCCCCCGAGATAATACAATTTATTCATGGAATTCACACTCCAGTGGTGTGAGTAAATGGTGGGCTGGGGTACATAGAGAATGTCGTGCAATCCCAAAGCAGAAGCGAGCAGTGACTCAGGGACGGCTCTTCCCGTCGTAAATTGGGGCGCCGGGGAGGTGCTGAGGGGGAGGCAGGGGCCCCCTGGGCAGCGGGTCGGGGCGCGGCCGCTTTCTGGAGGTGCCCAATAACACCCCGGGAAAGCATTCTTCTGGCTTGTCTCGGGAGGACACCGATGGACCGAGAAGCAAGGTGTCCTTCAGCGGCCCAGGCCACGCCAGGGCCAGAAATAGCCCACGGGCAGGTGCCCTCCCAGGCCAGGCGGGGGGCCTCGCCGTGTGCCCCCCTTCTCTGGAGCCTCGGTTTCCCCATCTGCCGTGGGAGGTGCCTGGACCAGCGATCCTGCAGGGCCCGTCTCCCTCCGAGCGTCTGTGTTCTGTGAAGCAGATTGGCAAGTACCCAGCACTGTAGGGAGGGATGTGCTGGCTTGGGGTCCCACCAGACCCACCGGTTCTTCCTCCACCCGGCGTCCACCCGGAGCTGACGTGACCCAGGGAGCGGCTGTGTGGGGCTCTGAAGGCATACACCCCTACGTGCCAGCCACTAGCGCATAGCAGGGGACAGGCAGGTGGCACGGCCTCCAGGGCGGAGGTCAAGGAGGCCTGCTCCAGAGACAGACAGCTAGGCACAGGTCCCCAGCCCTCGTCCGCGTCTCAGCCGTCAGCCTCAGCTGTCGGCTGGGGAGAGTCACGTGGCCCCCGTTCCGGCGACCCTGACGCGCTCCTGTGCAGACAGCGAGTCCGGGACGGGCCCCGTAGCGGCCCCTTCCTCATTGCCGGTGCCTGTCCCTTCCCCGGGCAGCGCCCGGTCTCACGGGCCTCGCCTCGCCCACCCCCACTGCGAGCGGGTGCATGGGCGGACGGGTGCACGTGACACCCGGCAGGCTGGGGGGTCTCAACACACCCGAGGAGCTCGGCCACCCTGTTTTGTCCTGGGGCCCCGTGGGTTTAAAAGCTGCAGCTGCCGAAGGGAAGAAACCCGCCTCGTCTTAAGATCCCGTCGCCAGCTCCAGGCTCCCGGGGGCTCCTCGGACGGCGCGGGAACAAGACGTCATCTCCAAGCGTGGCGAGGCGTGGCACCTCCGTCACCGCCTGGGGGGGCAGCCGGACCACGCGGCCCGCCCCAGCCCGCTCCCCTCCGCGGGCCTGCCCCACCCATCACCCAAGCCGAGGCTGCGGCTCAACACGCTTTGGCGCTTTGATCGGGGCCTCTCCGGCGTCGCGATAAATAATTGAAGCTACACCGCGTGTGTCGAAGTAGGTGAGCCTCGTGCGGAGGGGAAGGAATCCGCACAGCCTGAGCCGTCGTTCTCCGGAGACGCCGTAAAACGAGGCCGCAAGTGAGGACGGGGCCTGCCGCCCGCGCTGCCAGAGGAGGGGGGGCCCGGAGCAGACGCCGGCCCCCTGGAGGGGCCCGGGGGCCACCTGGCAGGCGGGACGCTGCGGCTCTGCCCGTGGCTGCCTGGGGCAGAGGAGACTTACCAAGCCCACCGCTGGCTTCGTCTCCCGCCGGGGCCAAGGGCCGGGCCTCAGGACCCACCAGCCCCGTGGGGCTTCGAGCTGGCTGCCTGGCACACGGGCGTGGCCCGAGAGCCGTGGCACCGCTGTCCTGGGACGCGGCCGTGTTTGTCCAAGCAGACGGCGCAGCGAGCGGCTTCTCCAAACGCGGTTCCAGCTGCCCGGCCAGGCTGGGGACGCGGAGAGGGCCCGGAGGCCCAGCCACAGCCTGTGAGCCGTCCTCTCTGCCTGGGCCCGGGGACGACGCGGGCAGAGGGCCCCGCGCAGGCCAGCCGACCGGGAGCCCGGGCCGGGGTCGCGCCGGCCGGGGGAGCCGCGAGCCCGGTGGGCGGGAGCGCGTCGTTAGACACTGATTTACACTTACTGCCACGCGCCCAGGTGCTCCTCCGCGTTAAGTACACTCACCGGTTTTTATGCAAGGTTGAACAACTTAACGGCCTGAGCGAGTCGGATGACAAGACTTTAATTGCTATTTATCTCCCCCCGTCCCTCGGGAGAGTAATGTGCAGGCATTCGGAGAAGTTCATAAAACAGGAAAGAAAGCAATTCACAAAGTTCTGTGCACGCTCACTTCCCGAGCATAACACGGAACCCCCCCCCCAACGGGGAGGGCTGTCACCATCTCCAGGGTCCCCAAGGCCTTGCAGGGAGCCCCCGGGGGGCAGGGAGAGGAATCCCAGAGGGCAAGGCCAGCTGACCAGGCAGGGGCGTAGCTCTGAGAATCCAACAGCCTGTCTCCGACCCCCCCAGACTCCTGGTTTCTCGTTCCCCCATCCTGGCACCGAGGGACCACAGAGCGACCAGCACGTGCCAGGCCCCGCTGCCCGCTGCCCCCGAGGACGCCGACGGCCCGCTGAGGAGTGGGTGCCGGGTGGGGGGAGGGGCGGGGGCCCCTGGAGCCCCGAGTGTCTCACTTCCTGGGCAGGGGGGGGGGGGGGGGGATCCCAGTGCCGCGTGATCAATACCGTCGATACTTGGCCGCGGTAAAGACATGGGACGCCTGTCTGCGAGAGCGTTTTGTCTGGAAAAGGCATAAATTCCGGCGTGGGGGATGGGAAGGGACGCAGAACAACAGCGATCGTCATTTGTTAGCCAAGGCCCCCACCTCGCCTTCGGGGCCGCGTGACAAACAGCTTCTTAAGAACTCGTACATTCAGGAGGCCAGTGGAGATCAATCTCCTCTCCTCTCCGGCTCCCGGCGACTCCGAGGGCTGCCTCTGCGGCTCCGTCACTCGTCACTCGGACGCGTTCAAAGGACTCCGTGAGGCTAGACTTTCCCGTTTAGAAATCGCTCAGGACGGCAGGTTCCCCAGAAGAGCCTCCCAGCTGACACCTCTCATTAGCCGCCTCCAGGAGGGCCTCCGGGCCCGAGTGGAGGAGGACAGAGGAGAACGCTGTGGGGGGCGCTGCTTCAGAGAGGGCGGGGGGGGGGGCGCCGGCTGGGGTGCTGACCCCCCGAGGCAAAGTCGGCCTGACCTTCGGGCCTGTGGCTGTGCTCTGGGCACAGACCTCGGGGACGGACGAGTTTGTACAAACGTGGAGACTGAGTCTGCAGAGGGCCTCCGGAGCTCAGGACCTCCCCCCCCCAGCGCCCCCCAGATCCTACCCCCCACCCCCCTGGGAGCCTTTGCTCTGCAGCTGGGCCTGGTGCTGGCCCCGCACGGTCCGTGGAGGACGGGAGCGCCAGCTGCCTAAAGGGAGACAGGAACCAGGCTCAGACCTCAGGGGCTCCCACAGACGTGCCTACATGTGCACACGCATACGCGCACAGGTACACGTGTGCATGCACGTGCCGACCACACACACTCGCAGGCACCGATGTACACGCGACCTCGCACCCCCACGCGTACCATGCACCCCCACGCGTGTGCACAAGCACGCACAGACAGCCTCACACGCGCAGTATGTGTGCACACAGCCCCGTACACACGAGCACCGGGAGCAGAATCAGGCAGGCGGGACTGGGGCCCGCGAAGGGTGACCCGGCCAGCAGAGGCTGACAAAAGCAGGGAGGGACGAGCTCCGTGTGACATCATGTCTCAGGGCGGGCGGCTCCTCACGCAGCCTGGACCTGCCCCGGGAGGGGGGGCGGGGCACGCCTGGAGAGGGAGCTGCTTGGCCAAGGTCTGGGGTAGGACCCAGGGCGTGCGGGCGGGAGGCCAGGCTGGCAGGATGCTTGCAGCTGGTTACCAGCCGCAGCTGGGCCAATGGCTGGGGGGGGGCGGGGGGGGCTCTCTCAAAGGCCAGCCGCCACCGCCGCCCCTGGCCCAGCCTGGCCCCTTGAACAGGACGCCAATGAGAGGGGAGGGGAGAGGCCCCTGGCGGGGGACGGGCCGAGCCACAGATGAAAGGCCTTTGAGGATGGGGGAGGGTGTCGCGCTCGGCAAAGGAAATATTGAAATGAAATCATTTCCCAGGGTTGGGGGAACTTTCCGGCCTAATTAAATAGCCGAGACTCTCGCGGCCTGCTGTCAGAGAGACGCGCCCGGGGGAGGGAGGGAGCAGATGCCGCCCTTGGAAGAGGGGGATTAGCAGGCTGCCTCCCTTTGATGCCCCCCCACCCCCACCCCGGCTCCCAGGGGCGGAGGGAGCAGCCATCGCGCACTAATTAGGGCCGGAGCCTGCCACCGCCTGTCCTTAGGCACAAATCCATATTCACGTGCTGGGGCGGCGAGGCCCCTCTCACTCCTGGGCCACCAGCTCCACGGCCACCGGCCCCTCACGCCTGTCTACAGAGGAAGACATGGCTGGTGGCCCGAGGGGGCAAGAGGAGAGGTCAGTGCAGGCCCGGGAGGAGCGGCCCGAGGGCCTGGGAGCTGAGCCCTCGCCCCTCTGGCTCTGCCCGCCCTCCCCACCCCAGCCTGCGCCTGTCCCCAGGGTGCAGAGGGCAGGCTTGCGGTCCTTGGCTTCTTGCGGGCCGACAGCGCCCTTGACTTAGACCTGGAAGTTAGGGCTGAGTTCCCCGCGAGTCAGAGAGGCGGAAGGAAGGGATTTGCAGACCCAGTGTGAGCATGGAGAGGGGCACGCCTGGTCACCGTGAGCGGTGGCTGCGGAGTGAGGCAGGGGTGCAGAGAGCAAAGAAGCCCCTCCCCCGGCCTCTGACGCCACAGCCCTGACCCCAGACTTCTCCCCTGGGAGAAGCCAGGGGGCCAGGACCCCACAAGCCGGCTCTGAGAGCAGAGGCCGCGGCAGGGCAGAGAAGAACCCTTCCTGCCCCGTGGATGAGACGAGGGCTGGGACGTGGGCACCGTGGCTGCACGCAGCCCCCCTGCCTCAGCCCCTCATCTTTCTGTGGCTCCGAGAGCCAGGGAGCCCCAGAACCCCAAACCTGCCGTTCCCAGACCTCCAATGCCAGAGGCGCCTCGAGGCCTGAGGCCCCAGCTGGTCCCCGTAATCGGCACGCAGAGGCACAGGGGTGAGGCCATTGGCCCAAGGTGGCACCACTGGGCCCTGAGGCTAGCCCCCGACCCCCCACGCCGGGAGCCAGAGCCCCTGGGCCCCTGGCACAGCCTCCGGCATGACCGCCAACCCCTCGCTCTGAGAGAGCTGCGTGAACGAGCTCCTCCTCCCCTCCCCTCAGACCGTGAACCTGGCAATGGGCCGCCGTGTGCCCAGGCCGCGTCCTGGGGGTAGGGGGACACTGCAGGGCCGGGCACAGGCACCCCGCACCCAGCGGGCGTTCGTGTTCCCCACACGCGTGGCGAGGCTCCTGGGGACAGGTCCCAGGCGTCCGTCTGGGGTCATCTCACCCGTTAGAAGGGTCTCCTTCAGCATCTATGTTGGTGAAAAATTCGCGTTTTCTTTTATCTGAAAATGTCTTTCACTTTCATTCTCGAAGAATAGTTTTTCTGTTTATAGGATTTTTTTTTTTCCTTTTAGTACATTAAAAATATCTCCCGCTGCCTCCGGCTCTGTTCATTTCGCACGAGAAGCGAGCATTTACCCAAATTATCGCTCCCCCGAGTGCCGTGTCGCTTCTGGGCAGCTGCTTCCAAAAGTTTCTCTTTGTCCTGCTCTCTGGCTGTAACGGGCTTTGACATCATTTCCCTGACTTGGACTGACCGGGGTTTCCTGAGCTCGTGAAATCTGTGAAATCGGTGTCTTCCGTCAAATTCAGGCAATTTTCAACCACAATTTCCTTAAAAATAATTAAAATGTAGGGGCTCCTGGTGGCTCAGTCGGTTAAGCGTCCGACTTCGGCTGAGGTCATGATCTCACAGTTCATGGGTTCGAGCCCCGAGTCGGGCTCTGTGCTGACGGCGCGGAGCCTGGAGCCTGCTTCGGATTCTGTGTGTCTCCCTGTCTCCCCGCCCCTCCCCCCTTCACTCTGTATCTCTCTCTCTCAAAAACAAACATTAAATTTTTTTTAAATAATTAAAATGTAAACATTTCTGCTCTCTGTTCCCTCCTTTCTGAGCACACGAATATCACACGTGTCAGATTTATTCCATGGGTCTTGGAAACACTGTTTTTTATTGGGTTCCCCCCCCCTTTTTTTCCCCTCTTCTTCAAATTAGACAATTTCTGTCGCTCTCTCTTGAAGTTCGCTCTTTCCTTTGCTGTTTCCATTCTGGTATTGAGCCCATCCCATGAACTTCCATTTTGGATTTACATTTTTCAGTTCTAGAATTTCCACTTAGCTCTTTCTATCAATTTCTATTTTCTACCACAATACCCAATCTTTTTATTTGTTGTGAACATATTTTCTTTCATTTCATTGGGCACAGTCATTACAACAGCTTTGAAATCCTTCTCTGCTCAGTTCAACGTCTTAGTCACCTTGGGGTTAGCCTTTATGATTGTCTTTTTTTTTTTTTTTTTTTTTTTGAGAATGAGCCACATTTTCTCCTTTCCTCTTACTCCGAAATTTTGGATTGCATCCTGGGTTTTGTAGACATTCCGCTGTGGGACCTCCGGACTGAAGTGCATTGGTATTCATTATCTTAACAGGCAATTCATCTGGGGTGATTCAAACTAGAAGATGTCCCTCTAGGGTGGATCCCACATGGCCGTGGCCGGGCTGCTTGGGGTCCGCCCCGCCCGAGTGTGGTTCAAGAGCCGTCCGGAGACAACACGGGGGTTTATACACACGTCTTCGGACCCACCCCTTTCTGGGATTGTCTCTTACCTTTCTGTGGTTGAGGCTGCCTTAAACTCAGTTCTCTGGTTTTCAAGCCATGAATACTGCACACTTTTTGTTGGACTTTGGACGATGTTTGTGACCTGCGTGGTGTGAACTCGGGGCTGCCCTCAGGCCGGAAGCTGTTAAAATGGGAACGTTCCTCAGTTCTGGTCCTTTCTCCTAAAGGCTGACTCCTGCCTGTTGTTCTCCCGCGACTTCAGCTACTCGCTCTAGTACCTGTTTGGTCCAGTGTTTATACTTGTTGCCTCTGGGAGAGTCGGCCTGATAGGAACTTACCGGCTGCTACCAGAGTCAGAGCTCTGAGGCTTAAGTCGAGGCTCCCGATCGAGCCCGGCAGCCTTCCCCCAGGGCTAATCTAGTCCTCCTGCTGAGATCCCGGCCCTTCGGGAATCTCTCTGAATGCCTTGCGTGTTGCTGAGACGGAATCGTGTCTCCCACAACATCTGGAGGTGGAAGCCCCCGTGTGGCTGGACCTGGGGAGAGAGTTTTCAGGAGCTTAAATGAGGGCGTAAGGGTGGGGCCCTGATCCTACAGGACGGTGACCTTACAGAGGAGGAGAGCGTTTCTCTCCCCACCTGCCACGTGAGGACCCAGTGAGAAGGCGTCTGCAGGCGGGAGGAGCCCTCAGCTGAGCCCGACCACACCAGCACCCGGAGATGGGGCTCCCGGCCCCCAGAGCTACGAGGAGCAGAGGTCCATCGTCTAAGCCACACGGTCTGCGGCGTTTCGTTCCGGCAGCCCAAGCCGGTTAATGCCGGTGTCGGGAAGGTTGTCCCCCTCCGGCTGCTCAGAACTCACACGTGTCCGGAGAGATTTCTAGAGCTGTTCCGTGGACAGCCCCTCCTCTGTGGCCCTCTTCCCCACAACACCCCAGCCTCTCAGCCTCCCCAGCCCCAGTCCGTGCCTCCTCACCGCGGCGGACGGCTTCCCAGCGGAAAATGGGGCTCCCCTCCCGCCTCCCTCCCCCCCCCCAGGGGCCCTGCGCTGCCCGGTACCCAATGTCTGTAAACGCTCGCTTTATGCCCTTTGTTTGGTTTGCGGTTGTTCATGGCAAAGTCCCTTCGGCTTCACTGAACCTCGAGCGTGACGCGCGCACCCACGGAACACGGACACGATGTCAGGTGACTCGCGCAGGTAGCGCACAGACAGCGCCCACCGGTGGCCGGAACCCGCCCGGAAAAGGACACACCCCCCCGCACGCTGCAGGCGCCCCATGTCCCGGCTTCGAAGGCGGGCGCTGTGTTCACTTCCAGCACCACCGACCAGTGTCCGTGGCTTTGACGTTCATGGAACGGGGTCCTCGCGTCCGGCCTCTCACCCGCTCTGTCGCTGAACTTCCAACATGCTGCTGCATAGAGCGAGGTAGCCGCTGGCATGAATGGTTTCCGGCCTTCCGCTGGACGGGTGCCCGGCCTGGGCGCGTGCTCACCCCACCGCGGGCTTTGTGGTTACTTCTGGACTTTAGCCATTGAAAACTGCTGGAAACATTCTCATACGTGTCTTTTGGTAGAAACACGTGTGCACTTCTGTTGGGTCCATACCCAAGGTCGTAGAATTTTCCCAAAGCTGCCCAGCACGTCACAGTCCTCCTCGCCAACGCTCAGCCCTTCCTCCCTTTCCTGGCCTCCTTCGGGGGAGGTGACATCACGTGGCGTCAGGACTGCCTCTCCCTGCGAACTAGGAAAATCGAGCAATTCCCTTTTCACGTCCTTAGAGGACATTCGGGCACCCCTCTTGCAAAATGCCAGTTTAAATAGATGGCTTGGGTTTTTTTTATTTTTTTTTTAATGTTTATTTATTTTTGAGACAGAGACAGAGCTTGAGTGGGGGAGGGACAGAGAGAGAGAGGGAGACACAGAATCCGAAGCAGTTCCAGGCTCTGAGCTGTCAGCACAGAGCCCGATGCGGGGGCTCGAACCCACGAGCCGCGAGATCATGACCTGAGCTGAAGTCGGACGCTTAACCGACTGAGCCACCCAGGCGCCCCAATAGTTGGCTTGTTTTTTCGTCCATTTGCTCACCCCTTTTTAAAATCGTTTGAGGGTTTTATCCGGTTGTAAATCTTTTGTCAAACGTGTATCGCAAATATCCCCCTGACTGATGTCTCTTAATTGTAATGTGGCCCAATTGATCAGTTACCTCCTTTATAGGTAGCGCTGTTTCGGTCCTGTTCAAATTTTCTTTTTGAGTCTTAAATCACGTCCACATTGAGAGGATTCTGAATTACGATTCCTCCTTGCAACGTACCTCCTGTCCTTTGTTCTAGCAGCAAAGTGACAGGCAGACCTTTTATTTCTTCATATAAATCATTGATAAGAACGTTCGACAGCCCAGGACTGATGTCAGAGTCCTGCGGGAGCCCACTGGAGCCCTCCCTCCAGGGTGACACGGGGCCATTAGCTAACTCCCTTTGTCTCTAATTCCCTGTAACAGACAAAATGCACCTAACAGTTCATCTGGGATGTACTTACCATTTCATCCTCAAGGATAACACAGCACATTTGGCAAATGCCGTGGAAATCACAACAATAACGGGCCCTCATCCGCCGGGCTAAGGACCATGACAAGAAAAGAAAATGAGGTTAGTCTCACACGATCGCCTCTTGGAAAACCCATGCAGTCAGAGGGCAGATCTAAGGGGCCTTCCCAGCGACCTGAAGCTGGCTGGCTTCTCCCCTCTTCTCTGGGACTAAATGTGCTCTGAGGTCTGATATTTTAAGAAACTGGCAGGGCCCTTCCAACCACAGAGCGGTCCCCTGACTGCGGAGGCCGGTTGCCTAGTAACCACCTCTGATGATGTCATCACCTCCAGCAGACCCAGGCAGTGAGGGTCCCCGGGAGGGTCTGCCCCCGTGGAAAGGAAGGAAAGGGTCACTGCGGATGCCAGCACAGGCCAGGGGGAGCTCCTGGGGGGGGGGGGAGGCAGGGTGTGATCTAGGCTCAGGGCTGCGTCAGCCCCAGCAGAGGCTCCGGGACACGGCCAGGAGGTAGGTGTGTGAGGGCTCATGTGGGTGGGCTGGGAGGAGGGGCCGCCGCCCTAAAGTCTGGAAGAACGGAAGGGGGCCCCCAGGAGAGAACCCCCCCATCTGGCAAAGGAGAGATTCCCCCAAACAACAGAGCGGGCGACACCGAGCACCCCAGCTCGCTGGGACAGGCCCGAGGACCCCTGTGGTCCCGGGCCTGTTGTTAGAGTCTCCATCGCTCCCGAGGGCCCAGGGCGGGCCCTGAAGACGTGGTCTCTGTACCGTGAGCGCCAAGCTTGGGGCTCCAAGTCCCACCGCCTCCGGGGTCCTGTGGCAGCTCTGAACAGGGCCCATCCCAGTCCTAATGGGCCCACAGGCAGCGAAACAGGTCACAGAGCTGCAGATGTGTCTGAGGGCCGGTCTCCGAGGCTGCAGACAGAAGGGCGCGGGCGGATGTGACCAGGAGCCCATTCCACGGCGCCTCAGACAGACATCCAGGCCCCGGGCGGCGTGGCGGACCGCGGGAAGGGGTCAGACAGGAGACCCCTCGTGAGCAGGGCTGGACCCGGAAGCCCCATCCTGCGGGACTGGGAGCGGGGCGGCGGATCAGAGAGGGCCCCGGGCTCAAAATCATGCAAATAATCCAATTACTTCAGGCAATTTACTGATCCGGCAAATCGAAGGGGATAATGGACATAAGTAAAGCCACGTTCCGCTTCCTAAGGGCTTCGCCTCCTGCTTCCCCACGCCCCTGGCTCCTTCCAGGCTCCCCCTGCACCCGTCCCCTGTCCTGCGAGGGGGACCCAGGCTCCCCCTGCACCCCGTCCCCCGTCCTGCGAGGGGGACCCAGGCTCCCCCTGCACCTGTCCCCCGTCCTGCGAGGGGGACCCAGGCTCCCCCTGCACCTGTCCCCCGTCCTGTGAGGGGGACCTCCTATCACCCCTGCTGAGCTGTGTCCACTTGTGTCACCTTACCCTGAGGCCTGAGTCTGCAGCCTGGCCCCCCCCCCCCCCACCCTTCCTGAGCCCTCTCGCAGACACGCCGAGCCGGGCCCTCCATCCACACACCCTCCTCTCTGCCAGCCGGTGTCCTTCACATTTAGGGGGTGCGGCAGGCTGGTTCGTGGCCCCAAACGTCCTGACCCCTGTCACCTGTCAACGGAGGGCCGTCCATGGCGAAGTGAACCCTGGCTCACTGTGGTCACAGGGCAGGAGGGGTGAGGACAGACGTGGCCGCTGGCTCTGCGGACGGACGGTGGGCCTCGGGCCAAGGATGCCTCCAGGAGCTGGAAAAGGTGTGGAAATGACTCCCCGGGGCCCTACCAGCGAGGCAGACCCTGACCTCCAGACCGAAAGGCAGTCACGGGCTGTGGCTCCAGGGCAGAAAGTTTGCAACAACTCCTCACAGTTGCTGCAGGGACCTCGTCCGGGACCAGCCGCCGTCCCTGCAGGACGCCTCCCCCCCACCCCCCACCCCGCCAGCCCCCTGGCCTGCCGCCCTCCCCGGGGCTCCCTGCAGGGCCCGCCCGCGCCCCAACTCAGGACTCAGCTGGAGGACGGACGAAGAGAGGAGCGGCCGCGTCACGGCTCCCCGCTCAGGCCTTAACTGACAGCAGGAAAACACACATTTGCTGTGGTGACCTGTGCGGAGTTAGACGCTTGTGTTATTTTAATTAAGGCTCGTGACGGATGAATCTCAATAAAGCAGCTGTTCTGGACGATGCAGGTGTATAAGTAAAGAAAACATCAGGAGGGGTGCCGGGCTCCCGGAGCTGCCGCGGACGTGTTGGCAACAAACCGTCAGAGGAAAGGGATCCATCCTGGCTGTCTGCAGGTGCGAGGGATCTAGGCCCAGGTGAGGACGGGAGCCCAGGGGAAGATGGGAGTCCAGGGGAGGACAGGGGCCCAGGGGAGGACAGGGGCCCAGGGGAGGACGGAGCCCAGGTGAGGATGAGGCCCAGGTGAGGACGGGGCCCAGGGGAGGATGGGGCCCAGGTGAGGATGGGGCCCAGGGGAGGACGGGGGCCCAGGGGAGGATGGGAGCCCAGGGGAGGACGGGGGACCAGGGGAGGACGGAGCCCAGGGGAGGACGGGGGCCCAGGGGAGGACGGGGGCCCAGGGGAGGATGGGAGCCCAGGGGAGGATGGGGGACCAGGGGAGGATGGGGCCCAGGGGAGGACGGGGCCCAGGGGAGGACGGAGCCCAGGGGAGGACGGGGTCCCAGGGGAGGACGGAGGCCCAGGTGAGGACGGGGGCCCAGGGGAGGACGGGGGCCCAGGGGAGGATGGGAGCCCAGGGGAGGATGGGGGACCAGGGAAGGATGGGGCCCAGGGGAGGACGGGGCCCAGGGGAGGACGGAGCCCAGGGGAGGACGGGGGCCCAGGTGAGGACAGGGGACCAGGGGAGGACAGGGGCCCAGGGGAGGACGGGAGCCCAGGGGAGGATGGGAGCCCAGGGGAGGATGGGAGCCCAGGAGAGGACGGAGGCCCAGGTGAGGACAGGGGCCCAGGGGAGGACGGGGGCCCAGGGGAGGATGGGGGCCCAGGGGAGGATGGGGGACCAGGGAAGGATGGGGCCCAGGGGAGGACGGGGCCCAGGGGAGGACGGAGCCCAGGGGAGGACGGGGGCCCAGGGGAGGACGGGGGCCCAGGTGAGGACGGGGGACCAGGGGAGGACGGAGCCCAGGGGAGGACGGGGGCCCAGGGGAGGACGGGGGCCCAGGGGAGGATGGGAGCCCAGGGGAGGATGGGGGACCAGGGAAGGACGGGGCCCAGGGGAGGACGGGGCCCAGGGGAGGACGGGGGCCCAGGGGAGGACGGGGGCCCAGGGGAGGACGGGGGCCCAGGTGAGGACGGGGTACCAGGGGAGGATGGGGCCCAGGGGAGGACGGGGGCCCAGGGAGGATGGGGGCCCAGGGGAGGATGGGAGCCCAGGTGAGGATGGGGACCCAGGTGAGGACGGGGTCCCAGGTGAGGACGGGGACCCAGGTGAGGACAGGAGCCCAGGTGAGGATGGGGCCCAGGTAAGGATGGGGCCTAGGGGAGGACGGGAGCCCAGGTGAGGATGGGGACCAGGGGAGGATGGGGCCCAGGGGAGGACGGGGCCCAGGGGAGGACGGGGGCCCAGGGGAGGACGGGGCCCAGGGGAGGACGGGGGCCCAGGGGAGGATGGGGCCCAGGAGAGGACGGGAGCCCAGGTGAGGACGGGGGCCCAGGTGAGGACGGGGACCCAGGTGAGGACGGGGACCCAGGTGAGGACAGGGGCCCAGGTGAGGACAGGGGCCCAGGTGAGGACAGGGGACCCAGGGGAGGACGGAGCCCAGGGGAGGACGGGGCCCAGGTGAGGATCAGAGCCATGTGCAGGTATGGGGGCCTGTGTGAGGATCGGGGCCGCATGCACCATCAGGACCATGTCGGGGGTCGGGGCCGTGCCTGGAGGGGAGAGTGGGGGAGGGTGCAGGGCAGCCTGGCCTTGTCACGTGTGGCTCCGAGGCCTCAGCCCCAGCGAGAGCCCCGCTGTGGACGGGTGGGGGACGATCCGTGGGGAGGGGGGTCCCGCACGCCCAGCCCTTCTGCCCGCCCTCCCCGGGACTCCGGCCAGGCCGGCCCAGCAGAGCACCAAGCACCGAGGGGCCGTCGGATGTGCAGTAAGGGTTCCCCTGCGCCGTAGACGGGGTGAGAGGCTAGCAGGTGACGGGAAAGCTGAGCCCGACCCCCAGAGTCTGAGGCCGGACGGAGTACGTGCAGTTCCCAGCCCACCGTGTGCGAGGGTCGTCACCACTGTAGGCGACACGTCAGGCAGTACGACACCCACCCGACGGGGAGAGCAGCCCCCTCCCCAAGGCTGTCCTTCTCCCCTCCCTGGGATTCTTCCCAGACGTCTGGGGCGGGCAGGGCCTTGGGGAAGAAGCCCCCCCCCCCCGCCAGGATGGGCTCGCCACCTGGAGGCACAGGGGTGGAGGTGACCTGACAGAGGTAAGGGAGGGGCTCTGCCCGGGCCCTGCCCCTCCGTGGGGGGGTGTCAGGGGGAACGGGCCGACGGGGACGCGGGACGGTGCAGCCAGGCTGTGACCGAGGACATCCTGGCAGGTGACCCCTCCAGAGACAGGCAAGAGCGGGCACCCAAGAGAGGCGGCTGGGTGGTGGGGGGGACCCAGGAGTCCAAGCCCTGAGCCTCCCTTTCTTCCCGCTCTCCCAGATGGGCGGACCCCTGTCACCATCCCCTCCTTGCCAGTAGAGCCCACTTATATGGGGGGAACCTGTGCCCAGCTCGTGACAGGGCTTATGATTGGTCTGAGCCAATCAGAGGAATCTGTCCTCTTTGCTATGGACTGGCCCAGGGTAGCCACATGGGCTTGGATGGACCTCGCCTAGCAGGTGCCTTGAGATTTCCCCCCAGGTGAAAGAACCATACAAGAAGTCTCCTGTGCCTCACCCTTGATCCCTTCCTGCTTTGCACTGTCCTGTGAGGATGTGATGCCTGGAGCTGCGGCAGCCAGCTTGTGGCCATGAGGTGACAAGCCACAAGACAGTCCTCGATGGCATCATTGCCTCCTTCTCAACGCTGGCACCCCACCCACCTGTAGACTTCTTTCAGGAAGGTATCGGTTTCCTTTTGCTGCTGGAAAAAAATTACCACCAACTTGTTAACTTGAAACCACAGGAGTTTTTCTCTTGCATTCCTGGGAGCCAGGAATCGGAAACCGTTTCTCCAGGCTGAGAGCAAGGTGTCGACAGGGCTGCGCTCCTCCGGAGGCTCCCCTCTTCCCTCCCTGGTGGCCGCCTCACCCTGGTCTCTGTCTTCTGTCCTCATCAGATCCCCCCCTGCCTCCCTCCTGTAGGACAGAAGGGATCACATCTCCGGCCCGCCTGAGTCATCCAGGGCCATCTCCCCATTTCAAGATCCTTGATTAAATCCCACCTGCAAAGCCCCTTTTCCCTGTAAGATCCCACCCACAGGTCCCAGGGGTGGGGACCCGGTCCTCTCTGGGACGTGTCTCCAGTGGCTGTGGTGATGGAGCGAGTTGCTCTGCTGGGCAGAATGGGGCGTATGAGGAGCAAGGGAAAGAAAACACGGGAAATAACATCCTGTAAAGGAAGAGAGTGGGGCTCGAGGGTCCCTAAGACCCGCTCTTGGACTTGTGGGTGACCGACCAGCCGCGAGGTCATGGTGCCG
Source organism: Lynx canadensis (assembly GCF_007474595.2). Classification (NCBI taxonomy): domain Eukaryota; kingdom Metazoa; phylum Chordata; class Mammalia; order Carnivora; family Felidae; genus Lynx; species Lynx canadensis. The sequence goes on along the minus strand of NC_044308.2, from coordinate 145,053,946 downwards.
GGAGGGCAGCCCTCGCACGGGTGCCCTACCTGGGGGCCGTGTCCTCTGTGGCCTCCCGCCCCCGCCCTCTGCCGTCGGTTTGCGGCCCTTCCCAGCGCAGGGAGGCTCAGGGAGGGGCTCGTGCAGATGGATGGACGGACGGACAGACAGCCGTCCATCCGCGCAGGGAAAGCCCTCCGGCCGCCCTCGGCCGCCTCCCCGCCCTTCCTCGCCAGCGTCCCCAATGCCACCGAGAGCAGCTTCGCGGGCCGTCATTAATTGCCTCCTGCCCGTTAACTGTGAAAATAATGATTTGCAAAATTGGGCGGAAGTTATACTAAGCAGCTGGGTGGTCACATGTGACGCTGTCGCTGTTTCTCTGACAACTCGACACCTCTCTTGTTGAGGAGCTCACGTCCCGTGTCATGGGACACTTAATACTTTTGTCACAAGCCATGTAACTTGGGGTCTTGCTTGAATTCCCCTCGACCTGCAAACCTCATTTGAGGGACTGGGGCCGGACACGCGGTCACGCGTCTGCGAAGATCGACCCCGGGCCCATCAGGGGACATTTCCGAGGGCCTGTCAGCCCATTCCTCACAACCCCCGAGAGCAGATCGTTATCACCCGGGAGGTCGTCCTCCAGCCAACACCAAGGATCCATCTATAACCTCGGCGGCTGATGGACGGCTGACCCTGCGGGTCTCCGCGGGAGAAGGCAGGGTTCCCCCCCCCCCCCGCAGCCAGCTGCCCGCTGGCCACGTCGGTTCCCGGAGCATCTGCCCGGTCCGTGGGCAGTGCACCCAGACGCGACCACTCCCTGGGGGACTTGAAATGGAACATTACTCCCTGACACCCCAGAGGCAAGAATCCAAAACGTGGGAGTCACCGTCCGTGCTCCCTCCCGAGGCTCCAGGAGCTGGTCCCTCCTGTGTCTGCCGGCCTCTGGTGGCCCCAGGCGTGCTGGGCTGGCGGCCACCTCACTGCAAGCTCTCTTTCGTTACGTGGCTGCCTCTGCTGTGTGTGTGTCTCCTATAAGGACATTTGTCGTTGGACTTAGCGCCTGCATGATCTCATCTGGGGATCCTTACCTTAATTACATCCACAGAGAGCCTTTGTCCAAATAAGGTCACATTCACAGGCTCTGAGTGGTGGGTTATGTGGCCACTGATGCTTGGGGCCACCGTTCAAGTCACTGCAGGAGAGGTACGATATGCACTTGGTGAACGAGCAAATGAATGAATGAGAAGTGACCAGGGGACCACGTGCGGGCCTTGGATTTCTGTGGCCCCGTGATTCAAGAGAAGGGAAAATCTAGTCCCCCCACCGTGGGAGGGGGAAACAGGCTCCTCGAAGGGAAGTGTCTTGCTCAAGGTCGCTCTGCAAGTTGAGGTGCGGGCGGGGTCAGGACAGGGGCCCTGTCCCCTCGCCGTGGCCGTGGGGTCCAGTCCAGCCCAGGTCTGCAGGCCGAAGAGGCCAGCCCCCGCTGCCCCCACCTCACCGCACTATCTCCGTCCTCCCCCGGAGCCTGCAGACGGCGGCTTCCCCAGGGCGCCTACCCCATCCACATTCCTGCCCCCCAGGAGCTGGGAGATAATACAGGTGCTCAGTGTGGGGCCGCGTGCCCCCCCCAGCACCAGGCTGCAGGCTGCACGCCCCCCCAGGCAGGCCCGGCCCCGAGGGGCGGCAGGGCGCGCTCCGGGTCACTGGGGAGCCTCCCCCTGGGTGCCTGCCCTGCCCGGGGCCATGTGCCGGGGGCTGTGGTGGCCGGCAGGATGGGGCCACGCCCCTGCGCCGTGTCCATCCCGGCAGGGGAGGGCGGACAGGGCTGGCGAGGCGCTGCTGTCCCCGGGCAGGAGTCCCCGCGGACACTGGCACACGCGGGGCTCCGTCAGGGGCTGCCCGGGCCAGGGGCCACTCACCCCTGCCCCTGCAGCCCCCCGTGTGCCCACCGCCAGCAGCCGTCGCTGGAAGGCCAGCCCAGACTGTCCTGACTTCGGCAGACGGTCACACATTTCATGGTCACAGGGCCCCCCCACGACTGGGCCCTCACTCCGCCCACGCGGTGCAGCCCCACACCCCAGTACTGTCTCGGTGGGCACCAGAGCCCCCTCCTTAGGCGTCCGTTCCCCTGGGAAACTGCTGTTGGCTAGTCCCGGCTCAGAGCCAGGCGCAGGCAGGCCGGCGTCCAGAGCAACGGGGAGGGGGATTGGTCCCCATCAGCACGCTGTCACCACAGAAACCAAGAAGCTGCCTTTGTCCCCAGGCGGGTGGAATGAGCCAGTGACGGAGAGGCCCCGGGTGACCGGGGAGGGAAGGTGCAGGGGGCCCTGGACAGCCTAGCAGCAGGACGGGACGGTGAGCAGAGCCCACCCCCGCCCAGCCGCGCCGCCGCTCGCCCAGTCACCCAGAGCCGCAGGGTCACGGCCGGCCTGGCTCTGGGCTCCCTCTGGGAGAACGGGGCTCTGCTGATTAGGAATGAGATACTGGGGACAGACCGAGCTGCAGTGGGGCGGGCGCGCTGCTGGGGACATGTCTGCAGGCCTATTAGCTGCATAATCACATGTCTCTTGCACTAACAGCGGTGTTTGTCACATTAGTTGAGGGGCGGGGCTCCCGGTGAGGGGCGGGTTCCCAATGAGGGGAGGGGCGCCCGGTGGGGGGCGGGGCGCCGGTTGAGGGGCGGGGCTCCCGGTGAGGGGCGGGGTTCCCAGTGAAGGGCGGGGCGCCGGCGAGGGGCGGGGCTCCCGGTGAGGGGCGGGGCTCCCGGTGGGGGGCGGGGTTCCCGGTGAGGGGCGGGGCGCCGGGTGAGGGGCGGGGCGCCGGGTGAGGGGTGCGGCGCCCAGACGTACAAGGCAGCCTGTCCCCGACAAGGAGACCAGCGCCCGCGTCTCCGGTTCCGGGGCCCCGCTGCCCCTCGGAGCGTGGCCCTCCCGAGGTGGACGCAGCCTGCGGCCTGTTCCAGTCACCTGCTGCTGGGACCCGACCCCACGCCCGGCCGCTGAAGACCACACCCGCCACCTCGCGGTGTCCACGCTCAGGAATCGAGTCACAGCCGCGGGCAGCGCTGGGCAGGGAGGCCCACGTCCCTCGCAGGGAAGAACCACCACTCGGCGCCCCCCACCCCTCCACCACCGGCTCCAACAGTGTCGTCCAGCAGACAGGAGCCTTGGACACCACTCTGTCCCTGGGCCTCCCTGCCCTCCCGCCCCCCCGGGCCGAGAGCCTCGCCCTGCCCTGCCGTCCGGGGAGTCCCCGTCTTCTCCAATCGTGGGGCCAAGGAAGGAGGAGGGGGGACCCGTGGAAAAGTGGGAGGCAGGGAAAGCAGAGGCCGTGGTGCGGCTGGTGAGGACCACCCTGCCAGGACTCCGGACGACCGTGTCACCGCGGGAGAGCCTCAGCAGGCCGCCCAGGAACACAGGCTCTTCCAGGAGGAAGCAGCCAAGCAGGGAAAGGCCTCCTCGGGTGACCCGGCTCCATTTGTCCTCGGGCGCGTGCTCACACTCGGGGTCACGCCCGCCTGTGCGTCCGTCACATCTCAGGTGATAACTGGGGCATCCCGCGTGGGCTGGCCTGGCTGGGCTCAGAGGACCATTTGTCTGGAGAGGTAAGACCACTTGGAGCTGACAACAACGTGCCTCCCCGAGTCGGTGCCTCCCGGGGCACCCCGCTCACCTCCAGGCTTTCTCTGGGAAGGTGCTTCGTGGGCAGGGAGCCCAGGGCCCCCCCCCCCACACTTTGCCCGGAGGCCTCAGAGGTAGCGAGAGGCGTCCTGCCCCTGCACCCCCCTGCCTCCCCGCCGTGCCCACCCGGGGCACGAGGCAGAGCCGGAGCCTGGAAGACGTGCCAGGAAGAAGTAAGGGAGACGTGTGTGTGGGTGGGGAGGGGGCCTAGAGGCCACCTGGGGGCAAACCGAGGTCCCCGTGGGAAGCCGTTCTGGCCAAAAGGGGCTGGAGGGTCATGGTGTCCAATAGAAGAAGGGGAATCGGTAGGGGCCCCCGGAAGTCCTGAGGGTCATGCTCGCAGGGTTACAGGATGCTCTCTCCTCCCTCAGGGCCTGGACACCCCCTCACGGGCCCTGGACCCGCTTGTCCTGCTCTCTTACAGGGTCCACTCTGGTCCGATGCCCTGGGGGCCACCGGCAGGGGCTGAGGACAGAAATGGCACTCGGGATGGTGAGTTTACACGTGAAAGGAGCTGAATGTCTGGACAAAGGCCTCCCACCGTGGCGGGTGGCCCCCCACCCCGTCACCACCCCGTCACCACGATGATCTGCAGAGCCAGCCCGGCCAGCTGGGCGTCCAGGGCACTGGCTGCTTTGGACTCGCCTCCCTGGCGGACCAGCTGGCCCTTGAGCACCCGCCGTCTGGTTTGCGGAGTGGTGGCCCTGAGTCCCCTCGGGGTGGTCGGTGGGAGATGTCCACCCTGTGTCCCCACCCACACCTGTTTCCAGCCTCCTTTCTTCTTCTGTGTCATGTTATTCCTTGTCTTTCACTTTTTTTTAATCTGAGAGAGAGAGAGAGAGAGAGAGAACCCAAGCAGCCTCGGCGCCCAGCGTGGAGCCCAGTGCGGGTCTCAATCCCACAACCACGAGTTCATGACCGGAGCTGACATCGAGCCCAATGCTTAACCAACTGAGCCACCCGGGCGTCCCCTGGTCCTTCACGTTTTAAAATAAACTGGAGAATTTCCTTGACGTGTCTGTGGAGACCGGGGACGGGGGCGGGGAAAGGGAGAGAGATCTGCTGGGATTTCAAATAGGGATTGTTCTGAAATATTAGATCCATTTCTGGGAAATTTAAATGTTAAAAATACTGAGCCTTCCAACCCATAACCATCATCTTCACGGTCTTGAGGTTCTAACGAGCCCCTGTCAGTAATTAACGCTCTAACGAGCCCCCCGCGAGGGGGTCGACTTTTGAGTAGAGGCTCCACCGTCATCAACTTCGTCCTGAACACTCAGGATCTCTGATGCTACTACAGATAGTGTTTTTGTTCCAACTTCATCTTCTGTCTGTCGACTGCTGGACCGTAGAAACACCACTGAATTCTCCATACTATTTTTTATCCGACGACGTTGCTAAACTGTCTTATCGATTCCAATAACTAAGCTAGAGGCTACGGTATTTACTTTGTACTCAACCATTTAATCTGCAAACAAATGACAGTTTGTTTCATACTCTTCAGATCTTGAGGCCTTTCCTGCTTTGCTCTTACAGGGCTACCCGCCTTGTTCCTGATCGTACTTCACCAGTAAGTGTTACGTTGTTGTATAAAACATCCTCAGCCATAGAAAGCAGTTCTCCTGGGGGCGTCTGGGTGGCTCAGTCGGTTGAGCATCCGACTTCGGCTCAGGTCATGATCTCACGGTTCGTGGGTTCGCGCCCCGCGTCGGGCTCTGTGCTGACAGTTGGGAGCCTGGAGGCGGCTTCAGGTTCTGTGTCTCCCTCTGTCTCTGCCCCTCCCCTGCTCATGCTCTGTCTCCCCAAAATGAATGCATGTTAAAAAAATAAAAAATAAGTTAACAGACACTAGTGTCTATGTTTATTAGCAAGATTTTCCTTTCTCGCCCTTTCCCTGTGGGTTTTGTCGTGAGGTCGCGCTCACCTGACAGAAGAGGTTGGGAGCAGCCCCTGCTCTCCCGCCATCTGGAAGTGTTTATATGCAGTCGTCATCAGCGTTTCCTCAAACGTCCAGTGACACTTGCGAGTGAAGGCCGTCTGGGCCCAGAATTTTCTTTGCGGGAGGGTTTTAAATAATAAATTCGATCTCTTTAATGGTCATAGACGAGGACTTCCCAGGGTTTTTTTCTTCCTTCTGTGTTAGTTTTGTTAACTGTTCTCGAAAGGGTCCTAAATCTTACCAAGCATCATGTCATGAGACAAGTTATGCCAGTAATTGGTCTATAATATTCACTTGGGTTTTTCCCTTCCTCCGTCTCTACAACCTGTGGAGAGTCTCTGCGCGGTCAACTCCCGACGTCGGGCGCTCACGCTCTCCCGCATCGTTCTTGGTCAGACTTAGCAGAGCTCCGAGGCTGCGTAAACCCTCTCAACACTTAGACTCGGGTGTTATTGGTCCCTTTGCTGTGATTTTCCTCTTTCATTAACTTATGCTCTTACTTTTATCATTTCCCTCCTTCTATCTTTGTTCCTCGTTCTCTAATTTACTGAGCCAGATGCTCAGCTCACTGGTCCCGGCTTCCTCGCTGACCGAGGGGCTCTGTTCTTACTTCCCGGTCTGGCCAGTGTCCCGGGCGTCTTTCTGGCTTCGCAGCAGTCACATCATGAGCACTGCACGGCTCCCCGGTCCCGGCCTCGCTTCACGGCTCGAGGACGCTCCAACCCACCCCATGACGTCGGTGTCTGGGGGCTTGTCTCGCTCACGTGGACACAGTCAGGGTGACGGTGTTTCCCTGCGGGGACCCCTGCCCAGCCTGAGGCCTCGCCGGTTCCCCCACCGCGGTCCCAGTGGTCCTGGCGGCCACGTGACTTGGAAGAGGGACGGGCTGTGGAGAGGAAGGGAGGGAAGCCACCTTTCCCCCCTCTGGTCCCCTCTGTATGAGCAGAGACGAACCCCTTGGTGAAGGAGTCAATCACTTGCAGAGACGGTGGGCAGGTGCGGCCTTGGCGCCACGGGTCTGCTGTACCTGTGCATGGCCCAGAGGGAGGACAGTCCCGGCAGAGGAGGACAGTCCCGGCAGGGGGAGGACAGTCCCGGCAGAGGAGGACAGTCCTGGCAGGGGGAGGACAGTCCCAGCAGAGGACAGTTCCGGCAGGGGGAGGACAGTCCCGGCAGGAGGACGACAGTACCAGCAGAGGACAGTCCTGGCAGGGGGAGGACAGTCCCAGCAGAGGACAGTCCTGGCAGGGGGAGGACAGTCCCGGCAGGGGAAGGACAGTCCCAGCAGAGGAGGACAGTCCTGGCAGGGGGAGGACAGTCCTGGCAGGGGGAGGACAGTCCCAGCAGAGGACAGTCCTGGCAGGGGAGGACAGTCCCGGCAGGGGGACGACAGTACCAGCAGAGGACAGTCCTGGCAGGGGAGGACAGTCCCGGCAGGAGGACGACAGTACCAGCAGAGGACAGTCCTGGCAGGGAGAGGACAGTCCCAGCAGAGGACAGTCCCGGCAGGGGGAGGACAGTCCCGGCAGGGGGAGGACAGTCCCGGCAGAGGACAGTCCCGGCAGGGGGAGGACAGTCCCGGCAGGGGGAGGACAGTCCCAGCAGAGGACAGTCCCGGCAGGGGGAGGACGGTCCCGGCAGAGGACAGTCCCGGCAGGGGGAGGACGGTCCCGGCAGAGGACAGTCCCGGCAGGGGGAGGACGGTCCCGGCAGAGGACAGTCCCGGCAGGGGGAGGACGGTCCCGGCAGAGGACAGTCCCGGCAGGGGGAGGACGGTCCCGGCAGAGGACAGTCCCGGCAGGGGGAGGACGGTCCCGGCAGAGGACAGTCCCGGCAGGGGGAGGAGTCGTGGCTTCATGGCTGAGTCCACCCAATCAGTCACAACCCTGCTGACCCAGCGACTTGGACAACACTCATCCCATCCTTCACCTGCTGGGAGTCCCTCCTGGGAGTCGCCGGATGGTCATTCTGGGGCCCGTTCACCTCCCTCTCTGTCCCTGCCGGAATCCCACTGAATTGTTCCCCGGGACGCACTCTCGGGCGGAAAGTGCCGCAGAATGAGGACGAGGTGACCCACAGCATCTCCTAACGGAACCCTCGCCTTCCATGTTCGGCTGAGGAAAGAGGACGGGACTGGGCCCCAGCCAGGGGGTGCGAACCCCGGCCGGGAGATCCCTTCCAGCCCAGCGCCGTGAGCAGCGAGCCGACCGCCAGCCGCTCAGTCCCCCGAGGCACAGCCGAGGGCAGGAGGCCCTTTCCCCTCCTGTCCCCGGGCCCCAAAACCACTGAGCCCAATAACTAACCGCTCTGCCCTGCGCTCTGCACCATGAAGTCTGGCCTTACAGAACACCCAGCGACTTCTGGGGAGGACAAGATCCCACCTGCGAGAAACGAGGGTGCGGATGGTCAGGCACCGCGACGGGGTCGCAGAAGCAGGGGCTGGGGGGTGGGCTTCTCCTGCACACGGGGTCCCCTCGCGGTGGGGGCGGGGGCAGTGTTCTGGCGCTGTGTCCAGGGAGAGGCTAGGGCACAGACTCTGGCCAGGATCTGCTGATGCCCCAAAGGCCCAGGGTGTGACCCGACTTCCCGGCCAGCCTTACCGGTCTCCAGACTGGGGTCAGAGAGAGCTGGGCTCGCCATGTGCTTCCGGGGGCCCAGACAAGCCGCGGGAGTCTCCGAGCCTGGGTCCCCTTGTGCCAATCGGAGGGGAGGGGGCATGAGGCCCGCCCAGCCTCTGGGAGCACCAGATGTGGTCCGAAGGGCTGTGTGTATCCCTCACTGGACAGTCATCCTCACCACGGTCTCCATAGAACCCAGCCCGTCCCTCCCAACACTCAGCTCTCAAGCCCGGTGAGTTGCTGTCAGTTTCTCCCCGGCCAGCGTTCTCCTGGATTCCAGAAGCTCCAGCAGAGATGCCAGGGGCTTCAGAGCTCATGATGTGGGGCAAGCCCCAGAGAAAAGGCAGGAACATACTGACCTTGGTCCCTCTCTTCTACACGCAGCCCTGTGAATCATGGAGGGCTTCCCGGAGGAGGCAGCACCTTTGCTGACAGCTTTGACCCAGGGGAGGGCTTGCTGGCTTCCAATTCTACAGTAGCCTCTACCCCCCCGGGGCCCCGTGTGCGAGCCCCCACTCCCTTCCAGAGCAACCCGGCATCCACCCCCAGGCCCTCGAGAGCCCACCACACACTCTGGTCCCCAGCCCCCCTCGTCCTGGCCGAAATCAAACTTTCCCTCGGGAACAAGGCAGGTCAAATTCCAAGAAAATGCCGAAGAAAGGCCAAGAATCCCCCGTCCCAGACAGACCCTGCCCGGCCTGGGACGGCAGATCCAGGAGGGCTCTGTGCTCCGTGGAGCCGGGGGCCGGGGGGAGGGCACGAGCCGGGCCCAGACAGCTCCACCCTGACCCCGGCGGATCCCCTCCCAGCCCTGTGCCTCAGTTTCCCCATATGTACATCGGAGGGCCTGGACTCCATGGTTTCAGGCGTATTTTCCTGAGAAGCCCGAATCCCAGCCCAGGCGTGTGGGCCCCCGGAAGGGAGAAGGTGGGAAGGGCCTTGGATCCCCAGGCTCCTTTCCTGGGGACCGGGGACCCCGATCCTGGAAACATGGCAGCCCCAGTGAGGGTCGGACAGGAACCGCTCAGACCCAAGGCGTGTGAGGGCACCCGGGACCCACAGCCACTCACCCACCGACTTCCTGCGCCCGGCACTGTGGAGCAGGGGAGACACTCGGGACCCGTCTCCCAGCCCCAGGGATGTGGGTGGAAAGCCAGGGAAGCTCAGCTGGTTGGGGCGCTGGCTGAACACTGGGGACAGGGAGGGAGCCCCGGAACAGGCCAGGCCAGGGGAGGAAAGGCCCCGGGGGGGCCCCCCCAGGTCAGGAGGCCCTGAGGTGTGAAATGTAAGTGTCCCGACCCCTGGAAGGTGTTGGAGCAGGAGGGAGGGAGGGAGGGGAGTGGCATGTGCTTCCGCAGGGCTGAAGGGGGCTGGGCAGGCAGAGCAGCTGGGGTCGGGGGCACCGGCCTCCAGCCCAGCCCCAGCACCACCAGTTCCGACCATCCAGGCTCAGGTGGACGCAGGGTCCCCGCTCTCCAGGGGCCCGTGACAAGCGGCCTGTGAGCAGGGCACCAGTGGAGTCTCCAGACCCCGCCCCAGAAGGTGCCTGCCGGGCCTCGCAGACACTCCCCTCCCCGCAGCTGCCGCCTGGCTCTGTCCCGGCCAAGGGCCCCACCCCTGGCAGGTCCCCTGGAGGCGGGGACGAGGCCCCACGGCCCAAGGAGAGCCTTCTAGACCCAGGTCAGGGGCAAGCAGGGAAGTGGGGGACGGCCCCCAGAAGGAGGGAGCTGGGAGGGGCCCCCCCCTGAGCCTGGCTCCCGTCCCTCCCAGCGGTGCCTCTTCGGGAAGCCCCTGACCCCCCGGAGCCCCTGTATTCCATCGGCCCAATGCGGATGCCGGCACGCTGCCCTCGGGGCACCGAGGGCTCCCCGTGGAGGTCATGACCCCCACCCCACCGGCGGGAACAGCTGCCTCCGTTCCGCCAGCTTCCCGGCGCTCACTGCACCAGGAGCCCGGAGCCAGCTCGCGTCATCCCACCGCAGGTGGCCCCACGGGGTGACCCAGCCCCTCATCCCACCGGGGCCGTGGGCGGTTCCTGGCGCCTCTGACGCGAGTCCGGTGACACCCCACCCCATCCTCGGCACACATTTCAACTTGGGGCGGGTTCTGGGGACACCTGCTCCCATGTGGACGGCTTCAAGTTGTCACAGCCTCCTCCTGCAGCCGTCGGCCGTGGCGGCTGACCGTCTCTGTGCTCGGCAGAGCCCGGAGCCAGCGGCACCGCGGCCACGTCCTGCCTTCACCTTGCCCCCACCCGAGGCTCGGGGGACGGTCCCTCCCGCCTCTCCAGCTTCCGGTGGCCATGGGTGTCCTGGGCTCGTGGCTGCTGGGCTCCCGTCTCCGTCTCCGACATCCCACGGCTTCCTCCTGCCGCGTCCGTTTCTGTCTCTTACACGGGCACCAGTGTCTGGATTGGGCGCCCACGCAGATGATCCGGGATGATCTCATTTTGTGATTCTTAACTTATTCCATCCACAAAGACGCTTTTCCTAAACAGGGTCCCATCTGTAGCTTCCCAGGCGTACGTGGGACATATCGAGGGCTAACATTCGACCCACAGAGGCATTTGAGGACCAGCTGGGCCAAGTGGGATGCCCGGGCTCAGCCCGTGGGCAGCACATGGCCGCCTGCTGGCCTTCTAGAGGCCACGCTGTCAGGGGGGCCTTCGAGGTGTGTTTCTAGGGAGTCTGGGGGCAGAAGACATTCCGGGGATGGGAATCTGGCCAACCCTGTCTTCCTGCCCTGGGACCTCCAGGAGCCTGTGCAGCCCCAAGGGGGTGCAGGGCCATTTCCTGGGCCCCAGAGCCGCAGGCCCGCCTGCCTCACCTGCCTCAGGCCACAGGAAACCTTGCTGTGCGTCTGGGGTGCAGGGTCAGGAACCTTCCACACCAGGTTTCCCAGCAGGAAGAGAGGGTGTCTCAGCAGCCAGGCCCGGCCAAGGCAGCTGCTGGCAGGATTTTAACACAACAGTTGGCCATTCCTTCTTGAAGGCCTGGGTTGGAGGGCGGAGGGTGTGAAATGGGAGGGAGAGGGGATCGTGAAGCCCCCCTGTGGGGTCTGACCACGGCAGGGTGGGGGGCTAACCCAAACTGAGCCCCGAGGACCCTCTCTCCTCCAAGCAGCTCCCCCTCAAACCCCTCTCTGCCAGGGCCATGGTGCCCATCAAGGCGAGGGGGCTGGCAGGCCTCCTGCCCTCACAGACACCCCGACGGCTCACCCAGAATGCCCGTGGCCCCCATGCTGGCTCTCCAAACCCCCAGCCCCAGCGGAGGGGCCTGGGGGAAAGGCCTCAGGTACACGGTGGGCGGGAAGAGGAACTTCTCTCCACGGCAGTGTCTAAGGAGGCCAGAGCCACAGCCCAGGCAGGGGCAGAGGGCCTGGCCGCGGCCAGAGAATGTGCTGGAACCCTGCCACGCCGAGCCCATCTATTCTCCTGAAACAAGGACTGGAGCCATTGGGACCATTCTAACAGCCTTCTCTCTGCGATGATAAAATGCACTTTTAGTGAAAAGCTCTAAATTATCTCTAATTTCTTTTCTTTTCTTTCTTTTTTTTTTTTTTGAGTGGAAATGGGAGAAAACAAAGACGGAAGGAAGAAAGAAGCCTCTTCCAGCTGCAGCAAAACCCCAGCGGTTGTGGCTTCAGCAGCTGGGACCTCGAAGCCTTGTGTCACCCGGCTGCCCGGGGGGTGGGGTCCGGGGCTCTGGGAGGAGAGGCCGTCCCATCCACCCACACCTGCTGCCACGCCGCAGAGAGCACAGGCGGAGCCGGACTCACCTCTGGGAGGGGGAGCGGGAGGGGGACCGCCCCACCTGCCCGTGTCCTAGCGTCTGTCCCCAGGGTGGGGACGTGGGGGCTGGGCCCCTCGCTCGCTGCGTGATGCCTCATGACCCCTCTTCCCTCCATCACAGGGCTGGCAGGGAGGGGTGCAGGGCTGGTGAGAAGGGGAGTAGGGCTGGCGAGGAAGGGAGAAGGGTCACAATATGGGGCCTCCTGGGGCCCGGCTGGGCCAGGAGTGGGTGGGGACGGGGGGGAGAGGGGAGTGACCCTCCAGGTTGGTGGCTGGAACTGTGAGATGTGAGGGCACCGGGCCGGTCAGGCAGGTGTCTGGAGCGGCCCACGGTTGGAATCTTGGTCCTCAGCTCCTGCCCAAGGATCACCGAGCAGGACTCGAGAGTGGGGCTCAAGTGTCCCCCGGGCCATCTCGGTCCCAGTGTGTGAGCCCCACATGGTGGGTGCACCCGGCTCATTCTGGTGGCCACATGTCCCAAGCCCATGGACACCCTGGGGCAGGCCCGGGGCAGGGGCTCCGGCAGCCCCAGGCCCCCCGCCCACCCTGCAGAGCCAGGCACTGGGCCCCACGACAGTCACCTGTCGCCTCCCAGTCCCAGACGCAACCTCTGGGTTGCCACCCCTCCCAGCCCTCCTGCGTCTTGTGGTTTCCGTAACACAAAGTCATTCCAAACCCAGATAGCATTTTAGCTCCGCTCCGGCACCGTTAGGGTTCGCTTGACAGGCAGCGGCAGTAACAATGAGTTTCCCTGACACCGAGTGTCACAGCCAGAGCCAGCAGAGCACGGTGACCGTGCAGGCTGGTGTCCCAACAGCCCCCAGACCGACTCCTGGATGGACCAGGGCCACCGCCTGTGTGGTGGCAGCAATGGAGCCCAGCGACCCAGGCCAGCTCTTCCCGGCACAGAGGACCGGGGACCGCAGGGAGGGGTGCAGCGAGGCCCACGGCAGAGGGGACACCTGGCCCCTGAGGCCTCTGGCACCTGTGATCCCCGGTGTGCCATGCCAGGGTCCCCTGTCCTGTCCCTTGTCCCCTGTACAGACCCCCAGGCCCTGCAGCCAGCCTCCCTGCCTCCCCTCCACCCTCCGGTCCTATAGCCCACTCAGCTTGGTGACCTTTGGGAAAACAGACCGGGGGTCGTGTCACCCCCTGGGACCGTGGTGGTTTCCACAGCTCGACACTCCATTCAAGGACGTCCCCGGCCCCGCCCTGACCCCCCAGCCTCACGTTGCTCTCCCCCACCGTGCTCCGGCCACTGACTTCATATCTGTCCCCAAGCACACGGAGCACGCCGGGCTCTGTCCTGCCTCTATGCACGTGCCCTCGGCTTCCCTCCACCTGGAAAACCTGTCGCCAGAACACGTGATATCTGATCCCTCCCGAGAACCTGTCGGGAACGCAGCCCCTCAGGTTTACGCCGTTGCAGCCTCCTGACTGTGGGCGCAGCCCTTTCATCCACTTTACAGACAGATAAACTGAGGCTCGGAGAGATGAAGTGGGTCGGCCGAGGTTGGAGCCGGCAGCCAGCCTGGCAGCCTAAACTGGGTCCTCCCGTCGGCCGCGGCCCAGGCCCTCAAACGGGGTTTCACGTGGGGCCGGCCGCGTGCTGCCCACGGTCCTCCCCGCTGGGCTCTGGGTGCTCCAGGAAGCTCACTGCCCTTCCCAGGTGAGGGCTGGGCCCGGCACTGCCCCTGAGTCATTCTGTGGGGGGGCACAGATGGGGAGGGGGGTACCACGGAGGCAGCGACAAGCCCCCACGACGCTGAGGCCCGAGCTCTGAGTGGGGGGCAGCCATATTGGCCAGTGGGCCCTGCCCACGGGGTCCACAGCCTCGCCCGCACCGTGCACGCCCCACCCCCACCCCGGCACCTCTCAGCCCCACCCTCGTCCTCACCCGTGAAGACCCCTTGACCTCCTCCTGGGCCCGCTCTTCCTTGGGACCCCAGCCACCCCACTGGCCGTCCAAGCGCCGACCGCTCCCGTGCCCCTGACCGTGGGCTGCCCCTGTGGGCACCTGGGGCCCAGAGCCGCCCAGGTTGGGAGTCAGTGACTGGGTCCCCCCTAAACCCAGACCCCAGCACAGAGGCCCGGAAAGATCCACCGGTCTCCTGGTGGGGACTCAGGAGCTGAAAAAGGCCTGGTCTCCTGGAATCTGGTGGGGGGCCAGGGAGGCACAGGGCTTCGGGCGCCGGGGCAGTCAGGATGGGAGCAAATCTTTGCTTCTCTCCCTGGAGGAACGGGGTCTGATGTGCCTGTCCCCCGACCCCGGAATCTGCACTGGCCTTGAAACTGGGCCCCGCAGGGTGGATGAGGTTGAAACGCACAGAAAGCCGAAGGCCTGTTGGTCAGAGAACTGTCTCCCCCTAACCAGGCCCACTAACAAGTCCCCTGACTGTCTGCAGCAGCCTGGCAGCAAGGTCAACGGATGTGGCTCCAGCCCGAGGAGAAGCGAGGCCCTGCACCTGGGTTACATGGGCCCTCCAAGCGCGCCCACAACCCTCTCCTAGTCCTGAGATGTCGTCCTCATTTTGGGGAGGACGGTGCCTCGTTCTGGACCCGCCCACAGCCCTCTCCTAGTCCTGAGATGTCGTCCTGACCTCGGAGAGGACGGTGCCTCGTTCTGGTGTTAGGTCTCCGCCCCCAAAGTGAACACAGGGTGTTAAGTTCCTTGCGTGTTCCCTCCACACACACTCTGAGTTTCCTCACAAATCATCATAACCCACCCCCCCCCACACACACACACACACTTTCATGACGTGTGTGTAACCTCAACCCCTGTGATCACAGAAAACCTCTCTCCCTCTTCGGGGAGGAAGGTTGGAGGCTGGCCCTGCCGTCTCCTCGTCTGGCTGCCTCTCGAATAAACCCTTTCCTCGCTGCACGCTTGGTATCTCAGGGATGGGCTTTGCTGCACGTCGGGCAGACGGACTTGGGTTCTGTTCCAGCCTCAGGGAGGGCTTGTCCCACGGGAGGTGGTGGAAGTGACATGTGGGGCTCTCGAGGGCCTGCAGCTCGGCCAGGCTCGCCTGAAGGCTCACCCCGGGGAGAGCCAGAGAAGAGAAAAGGCGATCCAGAGCAGCAGGTCGGCCAAGGAAGCTTCCGGACTGTCGGCAGAGCCTGACGCCTCACCTAGCGGCCCACATTTCGGTGCAGAGCTGAGCTCAGTCAGGATCGGCAAGGCGTGTGCAGAATTTAGAGGAAACGTCAAGGACCCAGGACAAGTCAGCCCCTAAAAATAAAACCCCGCGAAGGTTCTCAGTGGTTAAACATGACTCCCGCCAAGACACATGGCGGTCACCAGGGCCGTCAGACATTTTGTTCAGACCCCAGAAAGATTCAGGGTCATGTCTGGGCTGCGGTCCCTGTTAAACAAAGAGGCCTCTAGGGACCAGCCCTCCAGGCCACTGGGAGTACAGGCCGTCTCTTGCACATCAAAGTGAACTGATGGTGAATTTTATGGTACGTGAATGGCATCTCAGTCATTTTTTTAAGTTTATTTATTTCAAGAGAGACAGCACATGCGCGTGTGTGTAAGCAGGGGAGGGGCAGAGAGAGAGAGAGAGAGAGAGAGAGAGGGAATCCCAAGCAGGCTCCACACTGACAACTCAGAGCCCAACGCGGGGCTCCATCCCACGCACTGTGAGATCATGACCTGAGCTGGAGTCAAGAGTCGGACACTTAACCGACCGAGCCCCCCAGGCTCCCCTCAATCATCTTTTTCAGAAGTGCATGAGGCAGTGCCTGCCAGCCCGGCTTGCATTCCTGCCATCAGACCATCAAGGCAGGCCGAGCCAGAGGGCCGGGTCCCGCCCACAACCTGCCTCCGAGGAGGGGGCCCAAAGGCTCATGGTGGCAGCTGTGTTGAAGAGGACAGGGCGATATCAACAGACCTTCACTCGGGCAGTGTGGCAGATTGGCTGTGCAAAGACCTAAAACTATGTCGTATTTTTAAAGCACACCTGAGTTTGTGAGAAATTAAGGAAAACAACCAGAGGTCAGAAAAACACAACTGCAAGATGGAAAGTAAGTATAGACATTGGTGTTTACCCCAAGGCACCACTGGCCTGGGACGGCCTTCAGCCTGGGTTTCAGCGAGCTCATGCGTGTACATCCAGGTGGCGGTCTGGGCAAGGAGAAAAAGCCCACGTCCCTGGGCTGACTTTTCATAAAACCAGGATCCCAAGGTCAGCTTTTCACAGTGGAAAAACCAAGGAAGACCCGGGCAACATGTCTGGCTCAGCCCGAGGTCTCAGTGGAGGGGAAAGGGGAAAACTCCTAGCCATCATCCCTCATTCATGAGGATTTGGAGGCTGGAATCCACACGAAAACATAATTTATTTAAAGCGGTCCTGGGTTGGTAGCATTCCCCAGACACTTGGCCAAAAAGACACAAATCCCTTCCGAGAAAACAAGACTCTGAACATAAACATCAGAGAATTTCTGTAAATAGACTCCAATGAATATGAGCTCATAGGCAAAACTCAAAAATATCTGAGAAATGTGGCATTCTGAGTAAGCCTCAGCAGAAGAGCAAACAGCAGATACAGATCTAATAGGACATACAGTGTTGGAAATTATCAGATGTGAAATTTTTTAAAGGGTGTTCAATACTTTTGAAGGAAGTTCTTGGGGAAACTGAAGACACAAATTTGTGAAAGAGAGGAAAGTAAAAAAAAATGGCAGAGTTGGGGAAAATGGACTTCTACAAATAGAAATTATTGAAATTAAAGATTCAAGAGAAGGTTACAATGGCAGATTAGATGCAGTCAAAGAGAGAATTACTAAATCAGAAGATAGAAGTGAAGGAGTCATGGAATGCAGCTCAGAGAGACAAGAGGCAGAAACCATGAAGGGACTTGCAGGACAGTTCGGGAAGTTTCTACTGAACCACCTTCAGGCTCATGGATGTGTCCTTCTGCTGTGACACATTTATTAATGAGGCATATGTCATTTCTGTTCAATGATATTTATTTCCAGCGTATCCCTTTGATTCTTTTTGGCATTTCCATTTCTCCATTTACACTACTCATCATTTTTGCACGCCATCTTTTTCCATTAGAGACCTTAATTATATTAATCACAGTTAGTTTAAATTCCCTGTCTGATCACTCAAACATCTACATTATATTTGACTCTGTTTCTGATGGTTGCACTGTCTCTTTGGATAGCGTTTTTCCTTATCTTTTGTCATGCCTTGTTTTTTGCTGGGGGCCCAACATATTAAACTGGGTAGGGGGAACAGAAGTAACCACGTGTGATGTTGGTCTCTCTGGGAGTTGGCCTCTGTCTAACGTTTGCCACAGCTGAGGGAGGCAGAGGCTTCCAATCCCTCTGAGGTCTGTTTTTGCCTCCTTTGTTGACTCTGGGTCTCCCCAAGTCCTCCCCGTTAGAGAAAGCCTGTGTCTTTCCCAGAATCCCCATGATTATAGGGGAGGCCTATGTGGGAGTAGGCTTACTCTAGAACCCTCCAACTAAATGTCAGTCCTTTGCTGGGCTTGTGACCCTGGGCTGTGACCTTCCCAGGTATTCCCCACTGCCCCCACTCCTCTGCCTCAATGTTCTCAATCTATTTCCTTGAAGTCCTGGCCCTTGTTCACTATTCGCTTGCTTTTATCTGGAGGTGGAACAGGAGGGCTGGGGGCTGATGGGGGAGGAATCCCCTTACCCCAAGGTGGAGTGAGGTTGGGAACCTGCTCTCTGACAGAGCCTTTTCCCCGGAGGCTGGGCCTCTGCTATAGAGAAGGCTGTGGGCGTATTTCACATGATGTCTGTTCTCCACCCTCTGCCGAAGACACTGGGTCCTTCCTCGGATCTACCCTGTGAGAACCAGGGCAGCTTTCTGGAGGAAAAGCCCATGAAAATGTCGGGGACCCCTAGGACTGCTGGCCCCCAGGAGCGTCTCACTGTCATCTGATTCACACTCAGCTTCTAGAAATTTGCCTGAGTTTCCATTGAATTGTTCCCAGGAGCTTACGGCTCCAGCGTCTCCTGCCCCAGGTGAGCAGTTCCCAGATGTGCTTCCCTGTATTTCCCTGTCTCTCCATTTTTCTGGTGGGTGTGGGGAAAGTCATACATTTTCCACTTGCCCACCTTTTTCTCGTTGGACGGACAGGGGCGACGACCTCCAAGCTCTTTACATGTCGGACCCGAAACTGTGAGTCCTGACCATTTATTTATTTTTATTATTTTGTCCAGAGGGTATTTCTTGCAGGGCCAGCCCAGCTGGAGCTTAGTTGGACGACAGAAGTGGAGCTGATCGAAAACTCTGTAAAATGTCAGCTTCCCTCACTTCAGAAGAAATTCAAGGCTGGCCCCTCTGGTTCCTCGGCAGAGAATGAGCCGAGTGTGGCTGGGTGGCTCGGGCTGGGGCCCGTCATGTAGCGCTCTGTTGAGCAGGTGTGTCCTCTTCCTGGAGATGGAGAAACCAAGGCTGGGGCGGCGCATGGTGGGTTTTAACCGCAGTCTCCACCCGAAACGCTCTGTGCTGCCCTCAGGACAAAGCCCGACTCAATCCCTTGCTATGGCTCCCATAGCGCTGGACGCTCCTCCTTTCTCAAGCTGCTCATTCCCTTTTCCTCGTTCAGTGGGTGTGTGAGCCCCGGGCTGTCTGCTAGGGACTGGGAGGAGCCAGCTCCGTGACAGGGGACCCGACACAGAGGGAGGAGAGGGACGCCACGCCATGCACGAATCCTCGGATGGCCGCACGGAGCCGTGACCGCGGGCCCACTCTCGTCTTCTCTTCCGGTCCTCTCTCCTCTGTCTTTGTGTCCTCCTACTGCCTCTTCTAGGACTTACCCTCAGCTGAAGCTTGTTGTTGCCAGCCTCCTCCATTAGGGACATAGTGCTTCTGTGCACCAGTGACGTTTGACTGGAGTTCGACTCGAGTGGGCCCGCGGGCTCTCTCCACCCACTGAAGCTCTTCCACTCAAGGGTCCTTCACTCCCTCCAACTTGCTCTCAGCTGAGAAAGGGCAAGGCCCACGATGGCACATTTCCCGAGCCTTTGCCCTCATGGTTGAAGTGCACCCTTTGGGGCTCGGGGCTCGGCCTTGGGCTCCCTGTGGGCAGATGCGGCCTGACTTCACCCTGTCCGCCCGCACTGGTGGTGGCCCTGAGAGCTGGCACGTAGCTTCCAGAATGCAATTTACAGTGTGCCGTCAGAACAAGGTGCACCGTGCCACAAGTTTTGAGGAGCTACGGCTGGGGACACCCTCGGCGCCCGGCACCGGAGGAGAGCGAAAGAGAGACACTCAAGGGACACACGGCCCTTCTGTTGAGCCGCACGCGGGCAACACAGGCGGAAATGGCAGAATTCCCAGAAATGTTCACAAAGCCCACACGGAAGAGGGGAAAGCAGCAGGACACAGAGATGACCTGTGAGCACCGACTGCTACCTGTGCAGGGGCAGACCTTGTCTGGAAGGGGATACGCGGCTAATCACGAATGTACGTGTTCAACAGCTATTTATTGAGCACCTACCGCATGCCAGACACGGCTCTTTGTGCTAAGGATTCAGCCCGAAAAGAAATGTTTGCACGGAGCTCGCATCCTAGTGGGGAGGGCAGAAAGTTCACTACTAAGTGAACAGGTCCTGCTGGGTGATAGCGCTGCCGAGGGAGACAAAGCAGGGGCGGGAGGCAGGAAGGACAGGGCAGCAGAAAGTCCTTCCCCAAAAAGGTGTGAGCCAAGCCGACTCCAACCCACGGACAGAGGCACTGTCTGGTGTTGTCACCAGAGTTATTTGAGGCCATCAGACTCAGCTCAAGGCCCCGGGCTCCGGGCTGTCTTCTGGTACCTGCTCGTCCGTCCTGTGTATGCACAGCTGGTACCGTCTGCTTCCGAGGGCAGGACCCAGGCCTTGGACATCGGGGGGCGGGGAGGGGCGGGACCGGCACACAGCTTCACAAAGCCCAATACAGCTTCACGGAAGTGACTTCAACATCGCTCCAAACTGAGTGGTTGGGCGGGATCCTGCAGGAGCCTGGTGTTGAAGGAGGCTATAGAGCCCTGCGGGGGTGGAGGGAAGGGTTTGGGGGGGTGGGCTGCAGATCTCTGTGCAGGGGCCAGAAAGCACAGGGTGTGTGCAGAAGGAGAGAGGAAGCAGGCTTGACCCAGCCCAGGGGTCCCCGAGGGGCTCGTGGAGCACACAGCCTGATGGTGGAGGCCCCAGGGACCTGAAGGGCTCTGACCCGGCCCTGCGGGTGGTACCCAAAGTCGGGGGAGGTGCTGAGCAGGCCTGGACGGCCACTGCGTTATGGGACAGCTATTCATGTGACCGGCTAATGTCTCCGCATGGCTGCTGGAGCCTGGTGAACTCCCCGGGTCTCCGGCCCCCGTCGTTGTGTCTGACACCAGTATGAGCTCCAGAGACACGCACAGAGTGAGTGATGTGTCTCTTACCGTGGACTGGCCACGGGGTTCCTTTGTGTGGCCCAGCGTGGCTGGATGGATTCCCCAGGAGCAGTGGCTGTGGCAGAAGTGGATGAAAGCAGAACGCCATAGGGGGACTCATAGATTCCACCCTTTGCCAAGCCTCCCCCCCCAACCTCAAGCCTTCGAACCTGCAACCCTCCGGCACGCCAAGTTCCCGAGGGCCAGAAAGCGTGCACCAAAGATCCAGATGGTTTCACAGAGAGGAAACTCGGGCCCAGAGAGGGGAGGCTCCAGTCTGAGGTCACACAGCAAGCAGCAGAACCTGTGTCAACACCATTTCTCCTTCCTCTCCTCTGAGGCTGTGAGGCTGAGCCAGATCTCTCCTTCAAGCCTCTGCTGATTCTCCTGGAAAGTGGATGTCGGGCTGGAATGACAGCATGAGAGAAAGGGCCTGCCCCGCCCTCGGCCCCGTTCAGCAACCTGCTTCTGCTCTCTCTCCTGTCCGTGCAGAGCGGCAGACTCGAAGGTGTGGGTGCCCTGACACCTGACACGTTGCCTGGCAACAGCAGGCGGCGACCTCCGCCCACCCACACGGGCGGCAGAGTGCCTCCGGCCGGGACGAGGGTGCCTGGCGGATCTGGGAGCAGGCGGTCACCGTGAGCGTGCCTGGCTCGGGCTTGCCCAGCCTGCAGACAACTGTGCCAGCCTACGGCCTTTCCCGGGCCCTACAGACCATAGTGCCGGGGGGCTGCCATGGCCCATTGGTGAGCCAATGGGCCTCGCCAGGGCTGCTCACCCCGACTCCCTGCCTCGTTAGGCAGCTGCCGAGCAGCCATCCCGTGTGCCCCAGCATATTGACACAAACAGCCTTATTACCTGGCTAATTAGAGCCCAGAGGCTCGGCCAGAGCCCCCTCCCCCTCCAATCAGTCTTGGTGTGTAATTGCTCGAGCAAGCGCTTTGAAGGGAGAATCTGTAGTGCGTCTGGTAGCAACTGCCCAGGCATATTTCAAACCAGCTTCTCTCCCTCTGCCTCAGAGAGAGAGGCCTCGTGCCTGGGCTGCCCCTGTCACAGGGCTGAGCCCACTGCCTCGGGCACGAGACCACAGATTCAGCACTTCCCGGGTGGACAGCGCCGGGCCAGGTGATCCGTTTCTCTGAGCCTGCGGGCAAACCTGCCTGCCCCACGGGGGTGGCCGCGCCTTCCTCACGGGGCTGGAGGGCTGCGCGCCTGCATTCCAAGCCCTGAGGCCCGGGTACACCGCGTGAGTGCAGGAGACCGCTCACTGAGAGGTCCAAAAAGTAAGTCCAGGCGGTCCGATCGCGGAGCGCGGGAGAGGCAGCGTGGGAGACACCCATCAGAGAAATGAACGCAGAACTTGCTCTCTCCCTTCCGCCTCTGCAGCAAAGCAACATGGGAGCATCAACTTGCGCTGGCTGGGCCTCTGGGGACCCAGACGGGCCTTGGTAAAACTTGACTTTACCTGACCTGAATTTCGGATCCCCTCAGCTCTGACAGAGCTCAATAAATAACTCCATGCTGCATGAGTGATGGCAAACCCCAGAACGGCTTTAATTTTGCAGAGCGATAAATTAAATGCAATGTCTGCCGTGTGTGCACGATTAAACTCTTTTTATAGCGTTTCATGTTGCTTTACGACTGGACCACTGCACTTCTCCTTGGCAGAGTCTCCCGCAGGCAGGCAGCTCATCCAGGCCTGGACCCCAGGTCACGTAGGTGGAGAGGCCACTATAGGGTCTAGTCCTCAGAAACCAGAGCCCGGCCAGGGAGGTCCGGGCCCTGAGCTGGGAATGCCACGAGCTCCTCCAGCCTACAGGTGGCGCTGCAGGCAATCGCCATGGACCCCATCCCCTGATTTCCTCCTCATGGTATTCCTACTTGTACTCTTCCTCCATTCTTTTCTTCCTCCCCCTCTCTGGACTTTATGAGAATTAAGCTTTTTAAAAATTTTTATTTCTTCTTTTTCTTCCTCTACTGGTAAAGAAAGCATGTAAAGAAGGAAGCAGAGAAACAAATGCATTAAAAGATGGAAAGAAAAAAAAGCATCACTGTTTGTAGAAAATATGATTGTCTAAGAACAAGCAAGACCAGACAAATATATATATATTTAATAAGAAATTTTAACACATTTTCCAGATACAAAATCAGTATCCCAAACCCAATTGCATTTCCATACATCAATAGCAACCACAATTAGTCAAAAAATATAAAATTTTAAATGCCATTTATATTACCAGCAAAAATATGTCAAAGTACTTAGGAATAAAACTAAAAAATATGCAGAGTTATGGGGAAAATTGTTAAAACTTTAACATTTCTTTTTAAAACAAAACCTAAGTGAAAGGAAAGACGTGCTGTGGGTTTCATAAAGATGTTAATTTCCCCAAAACTGACCTAAAAATTTAATCCATTTAAATTTTTTTAATGTTTATTTATTTTTGAGAGAGACAGAGACAGAATGCGAGTGCGTTGGGGCGGAGAGAGGGGGAGGCGCGGAATCCGAAGCAGACTCCAGGTTCCGAGCCATCAGCACAGACCCGAACCCTTGACCCTTGTGCCAGAGCACAACGTTTATGGAGGTGACATCGTAGCCATTAGAGAAATGCAAATCAAGACCACACTGGGCTATTTGTGGAACACCCAGGAGAACATCTGAAACAGAAAATAATGACAGCGCAAAATACTGGCAAGGAGGCAGAAAACTGGATCTCTCGCACGTTGCTGACAGGAACGTAAACTAGTAAAACCACAAAACTGGCAAAAAACAAATGTCTCCCAACAGGTGAACGGTTAAACCTCCGTACCATGGAATACTACTTGGCAATAAAAAGGAACAAACTATTGACACGTGCAATAACGTAGATGCCTCCTAATTATTTTGGATGAAAAAGGGCCAACTTCAAAGGTCACATACTTTATTATTCTTTTTATGCAGTATTCTAGAAATGACAAAATTACATAGAAGAAAAACAAAATGGTGGTTTCCAGGGGTTAGGGGCGATGGCGGGGGAGTGGGGAGAGGTGGTGAGTTTGATCTTAAAGAGGTAGCATGAGGGAGATCTTTGCGATGATAGAATAATTTTGTATCTTGACTGCGGTGCAGTGATGGGCATGTTCAAAGATCAGGAAATGGCCCCAGCCTTGAGAACGGCAACATGGAAGCAAGAAAACAACAGAGTTATGCCTTCATAATTCTAAAGGAAATTGATTTCCAATTCACATCTCCATATCCAAACCATCAATCAACTGCGAGGGCGGAATTAAATTGTTTTCAGACATGTGCATCTCCAACAATTTACCTCCTATGTGTCTTTCCTCAATGAATCATAGGTGAATGTGCTCCATAAAAACAAGGGAATAAACGAAGCCAGAGGATCCATAAAACAAGAGAGAAGTAAAGGGACTCTCAGGGATCATGATGAAGGGAAATCCCGGGCATACAGGGCAACCTGTCCAGATCGGAGGAGCATTTCCAGGAGACTAGAACACTGAGGGTTGTCATCACCATGACTTCTACTGATGAACCACCTTTTTATCCTCATTTAACCATCAGAGAATGGTACCCACAAAAACAAGGAAGTAAACCAGGAGAGAGGAAGGTATGGATGGGATTCAGAAAATAGGACTGCCACCCAGGAGAAAGGCAAGACATCAGCCGAAGCACATTCCAAGGTGACAGTGTGCAGCCATAGCAGAAGACGGCCAGTTCCAAAGCAGAGGAGAAAGAGACCTCTAGTCAGAGGGTCTCCGGGAACAAGTGATGGGAGAATGTGCCCCAAAAGGATATTGGGAAGTATGGGAACAATTAGTAATAGGTGAGAAAGTATTAAACAAATGAAAAAAAGGAAGGCAACTAAGAACACTAAGAAACACAAAGAGTGAGAAAGGAAACAACTGGAGTATACTCTAGGGCCAAGCTGTGATTGTTGTACAGATATAACATGATCTGGGGGCAGAGCATTTGACTGCAGATATAACGTGATCTGTACCAAAACACTTGATTTGATTTAACCAAAAATTGTAATGTAAATCTACTGGGAGAGGAGGAAAGGAAAGGAAAGAGTGCAGCCTACGAGGGCTAAATCCTCATCTGCTATAATAAGAGATCTTAAAAGTTGTGTCTTAAATTGACACAAATTGACCATCAAAAGGTAGAAA
Organism: Lynx canadensis; assembly: GCF_007474595.2. Taxonomy (NCBI): domain Eukaryota; kingdom Metazoa; phylum Chordata; class Mammalia; order Carnivora; family Felidae; genus Lynx; species Lynx canadensis. The sequence continues at coordinate 145,029,383 of NC_044308.2, read as the reverse complement.
TATATATATACACTATTTAATAATAGGTGGCTGTAAATGCCAGAAAAAAAAAGTGTTAAAAGGTGATAGTGATTGATTCTGGAAGGACACTGGAAGGATCAGGGAACAGAGGATTAATAAGCTACTGTATTTTGTCACAAGCCTTTTAGAACTATGCGTTTAGTGTTTTATTTATTACTACATATGTGTTTGATAACATGTAATCAATTGTATGTACTTGTATTTATTTGTTAATTTAAAACAAAAACAATAAGACACCACGTTCCCACAACCAAATCTGTACACATTAAGGAGCAAGTCAATTCCAGGTACTAGAAAGGACGTGGGGGCAACAGGACTCCCCACCACAGCGGTCGGAGCTACAGTTACTTTGGGAAACTCTTCACCGCGCCCCGTAAAGGTTACTTGCATGTAACCCGTGAGCCAGCACTACCCCCCCGCGGGCCCATCTCTAGAGAACGACTCCTCAACCTTTCTCGCATCGTGGCAAGAAATGAGCGTTTGTGCGGCACAGCGGAGTAGACGGGCAAGGCTGCTCCGGGGCGTTGAGGCCGGCCAGGAAGTCCGGGGTCCAGGCTGCCCCAGACACGGCCTGGTCACTCAAGTGCAGAGGGACGCCATCACTCAGATATAACTGCACCCCGGTCACGGTGTTCCAGAGGCTCATCCGCAGAAAGGCCCACACACGTGCACCTGGACGCCTATCCCGGCGCGTTTACAGCAGCATTGCGGCAGGAAAAAGCCTGGGGACAACACAAATGTTCATCAACAATGGAACTGATAAACAAATTGTGATACATTCACACAACGGCATACCAAGCGACAGTAAGACTAACGAAGGACACCCGAAGCATCAAAATGGATAGATTTCACGCGTGTCGTGTTAAAAAGAAGCAACACACCAGCATTGTATATAAGATTCTGCTCACATAAAGTCTCAAAAGCAGCTAAAACCAGAGACGATATTATTCGGGGCTACAAACACAAGTGGAAAATGATAAAGAAATGCAAAGGAGAGATTCATATGAATTCAGGTTTGGGTGACCGGGGAGGAGGGGACAGTACCAGAAAGAATGTGGCCGGAAAGGAGCAACCTGGGCTCACACATACATTGTATTCCCTTTCGTTGGTTTATTTCTTTATTTTGAGAGAGAGAGAGAGAGAGAGAGAGAGAGACGGAGAATCCCAAGCGGTCTGCTCCCTGTCGGCGCAGAGCCCGAGGCGGGGCTTGAACTCATGAACCGTGAGCTCGTGACCTGAGCTGAAACCAAGAGTCGGATGCCTGACCGACAGAGCCCCCCGGGCTCCCCCATTTTATTCTTGAATCTGAGGGGTGGCCACACGGAAGTTTGCATCGTTATTAGTGCTGCTGTTTTGCTGGTGTCCTTTAAAAGGTACACGCGCACTTTGGACACGTGTGGACGACGTATGAGACGTCCGTGAACGTGACACTAGTCAGCAAGACCATAAAGGAGCCGGCAGTCACTCTGTCCTCCTCTCCCACCGCCAGGACCTGGCGGTGCTGCTAACCCCTGCCCCCTCCACTCACGTGGAATTGCTTCCAGGCGCCTCATTTCCGTCTTGGTCTTTTCAGCCCCCAAGTGCAACATCATTATCTTTGCTCCCTATTGTCGACTCCGGGTGGCACTCGTCCACGTGTTTAGCTCCTGCTCGCTTGCCATTCCGTTTCTTGTTTCGGGACTTCCTCTTGAATCACTTCCCTTCCTCCCGAAGGAAGGTCTGTGGCTGACAAGTTTCCCCCTACTTTTACTCATTCTGGGTCTTAAAAATATTTTTCCCCCTCACGGGCCGCCAGGAGTAAAGACTGCATTTCCCGGTCCCGCTTGCAATATTGTCCGGCCAAGTTCCTCTTGGAACGACATGTGACTCCTTGGAAGTGTTCTTATTGAAGAAGGGCACAACCTGCCCTTCTTTGTCCCTTCTTCCTCCCTGTTGGCTGGTTGGAATGTGACGCAACGGCTGGAGCATCAGCAGCCATCTTGGACCATCCCGTGTCCTCGGGAATAAGTCAGCACAGTGCAGCAACAAGACGGAAGGATCCGGAATTTCTGACACCACATAGTCCCAGGCTCACCCTTTTGGACTTCACAAACATAAGGAGACACAAAGTCAAGACTATACGGGGGCTTTCTGCCATACCCTAATATGGTATTGGAGCAGAAAATGTTCTCAAATCAAAGCAGAACAACTACGAGCCGCTATTTGACCCGCTCCCTCGCTGGATACTGTACAAATTTATTGGCGATTCAGTCTTCAGAGAAGCCTGACGAGGAGAGCGCACGTCCCTGCGTTAGCGCGGGGGGAAGCCAAGTCCCGTGGACGGTGTGGGGCTTGCTCGGCTCCGCACACACCCTGAGTCGTACGTGAACAGCACTCTCGGCTCCTCTCCAAGCAGATCCTTTTCTTGCGTGTTCCAGAAGCGCAGGGTCTCGAAGGCAGCAGATGTCAGGACATCACTGAGACACCGGCGAGTGGATAAGGGTGTTTCTCCCTCTGTCGCCCTGGCGCATGTGTGTGGAAGGCCACAAAGCCCCAGCGCCAGGCTGGTTCTGGCCTCAGGTCCCCCCAGACTGTGTGGGTGACCCTGTCATCAGCGCCTCATTCCTCAGCGCCCAGGGCAGGGGACAAGCTTCGCGGCACACGCTCACTTCTGGCCGGTAGCACGGGACCCTGGGGGGCTGGCCTGGGGGAGTGGAAGTGTGGTGCAGGGACTGGGTGGGACGGAGCCAGGTGGAGGTGGGAGGGGCTCCTTCAACCCTGTGCCCCACTAGCTGTGCACCCTCACACCTGCCTGTCCCAGGGCCTCAGTCCTCCCTTCTGCACTGTATGGGGCGGGGGGGGGGGGGTGGGCAGCAGACATCTCCTTTTCCGGGCATGTCCTGCCCCAACGTGCCCTGGCCCGAGCTGGGCTCACCTCTGTGCCAGGCACAAGGGGGGCTCCATGCGGAGAAAGAGAAGAGGAACCAGGCATGTGAGGGCCCAGGACTGCGTGCTGTGACCTAGGGGAGGCTGGCGCTGTATACTCTGACCTGGGGGACCCCAGGGGAGCCGGGGCACTGGACTAGGTCCCCGTCCTGTCACAGACACACCACTGGCTGGCTAGTGTGAGGCCAATCCCTTTAAGACTCTGAGCCTGTGCCCTGGCACGGAAAACGGTCCTCCAGCCCTCAGAGACCCCCGCGGAGAAGCCCCGGGTAGGTGCCCAGGACGGTGCACCGGGCAGGGCCTCACGACGGACGCTCCCCCAGAAGTGTCCACAGCGGAGCACAGGACGTGCAGGGCCGGGTCTTGGAGGGCGTGGGAGGGACCCCGGGGCTGGGTGACCGCCTGAGCACAGGGGTGGAGGCGGGACAGGCTAGCGTGGTTGAAAAGACAGAGGCTGGGGCCACACGCGTGGGCTGGGGGCCACGGGGCTTAGGCTGCCCGCACCGGGAGGAAGAATAGAGTCGGGGAAACTGAGTCACCCAGCCTGTGCCAGCACCCCCAGAGCGCAGCCCCCCGCATCAGTTCTGCCGCGAGGCTCGGTCCTCCGCTGCCCGGTCTCCGTGAACACGGAGCGGCTTTTGTTCCAGGATTTATTTTTCCGTCAGGCTGATATTCGAGTCACTTCACGCGGCGCTCTCCAGCGTCAGCAAAATAAAGATGCAAATAAATCCCCTGACCCGGCTCCTGGGGCCGCCAGAGAACGCACGGCCTCCCGCCACCCTCGCCGCTCACGGTGGCTTTGAATTTTAAATTTCATTTTCCCATCGCTTTTCAATAAATGCTTTTCCCCGTGATGTCTCGAGTCCTGACCTTATAATGCCCGAGTTAAAAGGCAGTGTCTCGTTTCCAGCTGCAGATAATTTACTTTTCAATGGTCCAATTACACGGCAGCCGGGCTCTGCCCGGTCGCGCCGAGACGTCGCTGTTTGCCCGGGAGATGATGGTGTCGCGGGCAACCTATCTGCTGGCTGACCCGGGCCTGTCCTCGGGCGGCCGGCTGGCAGGAGAAGGCGCTGTCTCCGGAGCCTTCTGCGTGTCTGCCCACCCACGGGGCTGGGACCGGCCCTCGAGAGACCGGTGGCCTCCGCGGGGCAAGGCCACGCTCTGGGCGCGCACCGCGGCTCCCGGCTTCCTCGGCGGCCCGGAGGCGGCGTGTGGAGCCCTCGGCCCTGGGAGGTGTTCAAGGAGGCGTGAAATACAGCCTTATGTTTTTGAACGAAGTGTAAAATCTGACCAATCCCTAGCCTTGATTCATGATCATCGTAACAAGGTGGCTTTATGGGTCTTCTGTCCCCGTGACGGAAGCCCTGAACCGACGGAGACCTACCTGCGCCTTCACGCGCCTTGAAATGAAACACTTGAGCGTTTTGCTCCTTTGTAATATTTCTCCTCCGGGCGCAAAATGCTGACTTCTAAGAGGTTTTCTTTAGAAAAGTAAATAAATAAAAATAAAGGCCCGGTCTAACTGCTCCCACTTTAAGGCCAAAAGAAAATTTCCTAACCGCTCTTGGAGGCGTCAGAGGGACGTCGACGCGATCCCTCTTCCCATCCATCATGCAAGAGCCTGTCCGTCACTAGAAACCGGTGGGAACCCCTGAATTTTAAACACTTCTTCCTTGGAATTTTCTCTTAAAAACAAATCTAAAAAAAACTTTTTTAAATGTTTATTCATTTTTGAGAGAGAGAGAGAGAGAGAGAGAGAGAGCGGGAGCAGGGGAGAGGCGGAGAGAGAGGGAGACACAGAATCCAAAGCAGGCTCCAGGCTCTGAGCCGTCAGCACGGAGCCCGACGCGGGGCTCGAACTCATGAACCACGAGATCGTGCCCTGAGCCGAAGTCGGACGCTTAACCGACGGGGCCGCCCAGGCACCCACTTGAAAACAAATCTAAATTGAAAAAAAAAAAAAAATCTAAATTGTTAGCAATTTAAAACCAGAACAAAACCCCCAGCATGTGCAAGCTGTGTGACACAGCGGCCCCACCAGCACGGGTCCTGGACTGCTATTTCTGTCCCGGGGAACAGGGACGGCCAGGCGGTCCGCAGGGGCATCAAGGGGCCGTGAAGGGAGGCCCGGGGGGACCGGAGGGTCGGGGGGCCCCTTCTTTCCTCCAGCCCTTCCTTTCTTCTCAGCCCCCAAGATGCCACCACCCCCGCAAGCCTGTTCACACGAACGCGCAGAGGCCCCCGGGGGCAGCTCTGCGTCTCCAAGCTGGCGGCCATCAAGGGGAGGCCACCAAGGCCATCTTCGTTAGCTCTGGTCCGCCCTCTGGCCAGTTCACGTGCCGCCTGTGGGACAGGTGGCTCGGTTCGACCCAGTGCCGCTGCGGGAGCCCCGGCTGCGTGCCAGGCGCCGGGTCCCGCCCGAGATGCGCATTAAGGATGGCTGCCCCGCTCTGGGAGGCACATTCATTTCTCCAAGGCCGTGAACCTGAGCTGGCCCTGGGGCCGGCTCTGACCCAGGGCACGGGGCAGGAACGACGCTCGGCGGGTTCCAGGGCTAGACCGTAAGAGGACAGGCAGGGTCTCCCGCACCGTCTGCACTGGAAGGATCGGTCCACCTGATCTGGGGTTCAGTACCTGCAAACCCTCACAGCCTACAGGCCCTCACTCTCCTCCAGCCTGGCCTCCGCTCCACCTGCTTCGTATGATGCACCCGTTCACCCAGAGCATGGGTGGGAAGGAGGGCCATAGGACTCAGACCCCCACCCCCACCCCCGTAGGAGGAAAAGGACACCGTGCTCCCTCCAGGAAGTCAGGCTACTTGGCCGTCCTTCTGTAACTAAGCAGCAATCGTTGCAGCACCTCCAGCATCCGTGCAGAGCGTTTCTGGGGCCCTGGCCAAACGCTCACCTTCGAACAGAGAATCGGGGGCCTTTCCTGCAGGGGCAGTGAGAGCCAGCCCACGGGGAGATCCAAGCGACAGAAGGGCAGAGCCTGCGCGAGGATCCCGAGCCGCTGAGCGGTCGGCAGACGGGGTGGCGTGGCACCCCGGCAGCGCGCGGAGGAAGTGCGCGTGGGGTGTGGGCTGTGCCCCCCGACGTGACGCCCAGTTGGGAAGCGAGGTGCGGGCGCGTGCTGTGTCACCTTTTATTTAAAAACAGACAAGAAGGGGAGGGAGACCCACCTTTTCTGATTGTGTTCTGCTCTCTCACGTTGACTGCAGAATCTTGTAACTAGTGCCAAGAAGTGTAAAACCAAATTAAGTCGTAAAATGTCCGCCCTGTGAGAGAGAAAAGACAAGTCGTAGACTGGGAGAGAAATCTTCGCGAAACACGCATCTGATAAAGGACCGATACCCAAAAATGCACCAAAACATTTAAAACTTAGGAATAAGGAGAGAAGGAACCCAATTAGAACAGGAGCTAAAGACCTAAACAGACCCCTCACCAGAAGATTCCAGATGGAAAAATGAGTGCACGTAAAGATGCTTAGTGTTAGCGTCAGGGGATTGCAAGTCAAAGCGGTGAGATGGCGCGGGCCCCCCACCTGAAAGGCCGAAACCCAGAGCCCGAGAGCACCGGCTGCTGGTGGGGACGCAGAACCGCAGGGACTCCCATCGGCGCTGCTGGGAACGTGAAATGGCGCGGCCACCCTGGAAGGCCCTTGGGTGGCTTCTCACAAAACTAAACATACTCTCACGTATGATCCGGCGATCCTGCTCCTTGGTGCTTACCCAACGGAGCTGAGAACTCACGTCCACACGAAAACCCGCACGTACGTCTTTAAGCAGCTCCCTTCGTAACTGCCCAACTCAGAGGCCGCCGAGACGTCTCTCAGGAGGTGAACGGGTCAACACACCGTGGTCCGTCCAGACAAGGGGAGGCTTGAAGACGCAATGAGCCATCAGGCCAGGAGACGGGCACCGAGGTCACCTAAGTGCGTGTTCCAAAGTGAAAGAAGCCAGTGCAGACTACCTATGTGCGACTCCAAGCATATGGCTTCTGGAAAAGGCAAAACGGAAGGGAGGGTGGGAAGATTGGTGGTTGCGGGGGTGGGGGGAGGCGGGAGGAGGAACATTCGCTGAGTTTCTAGGGCAGTGAAACTATTCCACGTGAAGCCATAATGGTAGGTGCCCGTCCTACCTCACGCATTTGTCGAAACCCACGGAATGCACAGCACCAACAGCCCTTAGCAAACGGCGGACCTTGGGTGATAACAGGTGTCCGCGTAGGTTCGTGTCTTGCGACGGATGAGCCTCGCTGATGCAGATGTTAGTAACAGAGGAAGCTCGGGCGAGGGGACACGGGGACTCTCTGTACTTTCCGGTGGATTTGTTTCGTAAACCAAAAACCGCTCTTTAAAAAAAAAGTCCATTAATTTAACACACTGAATAAGACAAGTAGATGCAAAAACATTAAATCATAATAAGAAAGCAATCTCTAAGAATCAGAATGAAACAAACCTATGTGTCCAGTCAGCGGCTTAACCACACCAAGACTTATTTCAAACGACTTCATAAAAACATGGTTATGTGACTATATATCCCCAGTGGAAAGTATCCTAGGGGCAAAAATAACAATGAAGACACTTTAAGTTGATGTCAGTAATCCAGTTGCTAAAACTGTTAGCAGTGCTACTTTGAGGCTGTTACATGCTCGTAACACATCTATATCCACCAGCTACCCACTGCCATATGGCAAACTACGAAGCTTTATGGCCATGATCTGCTACTTCTCAGTTCTGTGGGTCCCACGGCTGGTTGTTCTTGGGCTCTCCAAGGGGCCCTTGTTTGCACCAAGTGACTTCCTTGGCCTGTGTCCTTCCCAGATGCCTCTGTCCAGTTCGAGCTGTCTTCTTCAGTCCAAGCTGGCCATGTTGTCGCCAATACAACTCCCTTTAGGACCCTGTAGATTTCCTGTGAATCTAATCAAGCCTGGCTCCATATCCCGAAAGCCGCATCCATAGTTCATTTTTGAGAGCGGTGTCTCTCTATCTTAGGGCATATCTGGGGCTGTTGTGGGATGAATCCCTTAGGTTTCCTGAAATCCCTTTTGTCTGACTGAGAGGGTCTGTCAGGCACAGCCTTACAGACACAGGCTTGATTTGAGCCCCAGGACTCCCCTCACTGTATATCTTTACCAGGTAGAGATACTGGGCAGGAGGGACCGTTTCATTTTCTAAGCAAGCACATCCTGGGCCTGCTTTTTAAACTCTGCTCGCAGATTGAACAGTGCCTTCCTTAGCTCACCTGCCTGTCCGTACCTTGTCGTGCCCAGCTAGCAGCCGCGGGCACGGTTAATACCCTGTCTGGCGCTCTGCCCGGCCACGTGCCACAGTGTGTGAGGAACGCCTTATCTCTTCCACGTTGCCACAGGCCACAGTTTGTCGTTTATACCTGAGTGACAAGGGTCCTCCTTTCTCCAGCCTCCAATGGTCCCTTCGCCACCTTCCCAGCCGTCACCCACTCAAAAGTCAATATCACATGTTCCGGAACCGTCCTCTGTGTTGCTTCTCTGTTGCAACAGGACAGACTCCCCCAAAGTCAAGAAACTGTTGTCAATTTCCCACCATGCCTTGGGTCGGTGCTGGATCCCCCACCAACCTCACCTGCCCTCCCCCGCCACCAACCTGCATTCAGCCGGTGGGTCGGCTCCGTGCCCAGCTTACCAAGAGTGGCTACGACGGCTGGTCCGCGTCCCCGCTTGTTTTATGATCTGAGGCTTCTTTGTAGCCCGGCGGTCCCCGATCCGAGACGAGAAACAGACTGCAGGCTCTCCTAAGGGCTCCCTTGGAGGTCAGACCACGTCAGCCCCATTGCCTCTCCCTGATCAAAGCCTACCATGAGACCAGCGCAGCTTCGAAACGTGCCAAAACGGACTCTCCTACTTGGAGGCGTAGGAAACGTTCTGTGTCCAAACTGACAGATCACATCCGGTGAGATAAAGCAAGTAAGTGACGTGTCGATGCCATTAGGAATCACGATCTTCGGTGTAAGAGGAGAGACGTGTAAATATAAGACCAAAGAAGCTACACAAACGCTGTCAGCCTACATTAAGTTGGATATATTAGTATGAGCTCCTGGTATATTTTTCTCTTGCGAAAAATGACATGTGTTTCCCAGCCCGGGGCTCAGAACGGCTTAGAGGTTGTGACTTGTCCAACAGCAGTGACCCCTCAGCTCTCAGACTGTGACCAGGAAGAAAAACCGTTCCCCCCTGAAAGGAACCGGAGCTCCGGAGAGGCACAGCCAGTCGGAGGTCTCAGGCGGGAAAGATGGATCTGGAACGTATCGTCTCGCGGGAAAGCTAGGCGCCCTCAACATGACGGAGCGCCAGAGTCAGAAGGCGGCCTCCCTCTGGCTGGGGATGGAACGATTTGCACATCAAAAAAATCTCTGTCTTCATCTACGCACACGTCATCTGTGCCTGCAATGAACCGAGACCAAATTCAGGGGCACCATAACGACACCAAATGAAAAGAAAAGTTCCTGGGCGTTTTGGGAGCCACTAAGACCCCTTCTCGTTCCTTCCTGTGAATCGTGCCAAATGGAAAGAATCCCACGCTGATTCTGCCTTTCTGGACGACCCCTTGGTCAAGATGACTGAGCAGTTGTTGAGGAAGGTCTCTGTCCTGGAAGAATGCCAGATGGAAACCCCAGCGTGTTGGGCCAGCGGCTAGAACCTGTCACCTTTGGTGGCTGTGCCAACCACGCGGCAGGAAGCTGATGGGACACCGTGCGAAAGATGAGCCGGGCTGGTGCCCTGGGCACCGATCAACACTGATGGCGTGTCCAGTGAGACGGGCGGCCGCGTGAGCCGCCGTGTGAGACCCTGGAGGAGGTGCCTGGCCCGTTTAGGAAGCGATCACGAGAGGCACCGCGTCCGAACCTGCCCTGGCCTGCAAGGGCTGGCTGTGGTCCAGGACACAGGGGCCGGGGACCAGGGTAAATGGCACCTGAGGGGTGCAACCCCCAAGGGCAGGTCGGGACAGCCGGCCTCTTCAGCAGGAAATGGCCAGATAAGGAAGAGGTGTGGGGCACCCGTGCTGTAAGAAGGCACGGCAGCCCGCCCCCCGCACGCGCTGTGCGAGCTGCTCCGGACCCTGTGCAGACAGAACGGCCCCGAGCATCCTCTGAGCAACCAGCAGATCTGGGACAGTGACGTCACATTTGGTGAAGTCAGGAAACACTGTTAATATTTTCAGGCGTGGAAATGGGACCGAGCCCGTAATTTACAAGATTCCGCATTGCTTAGAGGTTCACCCGGGGGAACTTAAACGCCAAACAATCTGCTTTAAAATAACCCAGCGGGGGCTCGGGGGCCAAGCGTGTGGATGAGCAAGTCTGGCCTCAGGTGGGTGACCAAAGCTGGAGATGCGTCCGTGAGCCTGCCGGGAGCTGTTCTCTCTCGTGGAACCTGCTTCTGGACGCGTTTGTAAAGCTCCACACTGAAGTCCTCAGAAACACAAAACTAAAGAAACCTCTGTTGAGCAAAGAAAAGAGTGGACACCGAGTTGGCCCGCGGGTTCCCAGTGATGCCGCAGGAGCCGGCTGGAGACCCCCGTACAGGAATTCTGGGGGGTCCCGACCCGCACGCGCTGGGGCCGAGGGAGGCAGGCTCCGGGCAGGGGAAGCCGCTCCAAGACGGGGACCCTGCGGGCTCAGGAGGAGGAGGGCGCCCGGGGTTTCGTCTGGTCGGTGGGGGGCCAGTGTCCACGGCACCGACCCTCAGGAAGGCCCCCCGGGCGTCCTCCAGGCCCGTGGGGAACCATGTGACATTCTGGCGCACACACTCACACGGTCACGCACAGTCCTGCGCTCACAGGCACACGGGGTTTTACCAGTCGGGGTCCCTGCAGGAGGCGGCAACCCACACAGGGCGACCGAAGGAGGCAGACGACAGGCTCCTTCACGGGAGGGGGGCAGGGGGAAGGGAGGGCCACAGCCTCAGGGAAGGGCCCCCCCCCCATCATCTACCGCTGTCACTGTCACCATACAAATCCGGGAGGGGACAGGGGTGTCAATGCCCCTGCCCTGCCTCCCCCTCCTCTCCCCCCCTTCTCCCCTCCCTCCTCTCCCCTTCTCTTCCTCCCTCCCCCCTCCCTCCCCCTCCCTCCTCTCCCTGTCCAGGCCTGCCCAGGGCTGAACCCAAGGAAGCTGGAGGTCAGGAGCCCGCAGGAGCCAGACAGACAGGGAGATGGGGTGGGGGGAGGTCGGGGGTCACAGGCCCTGGAACCGGGACCCACTTGTGTGCATGTTTTACAAAAATGTGACGCTGTTACACGGGCAGTTTTACATTGGCTTTCCTCCGCCTGCACCCTCTCTGGCCCCGCGTGGACGGCTGCAGCGGGCCCCCGTGGCCTCGGTGCCCCGGGACACGTCACGGGCGTGTTCTCCGCCACGGTCTGTCGCACGCTGGAAGGCGCGCACACGTCCGAGCCGCTCCCGGGTGGTTTGGCTGCTGGAGGGCCCTGAGAATTCGGCCGGCAGGCCCCTCGTGGGGCGGTGACACATGACCCACCGAGCCGCTCCAGCCCCTCCTCTGCCCCCAGCTGACACCGTGCACCTGCCGCCCTGGCCCAACCGCGGCCCCGAGCAGAGCCGCGCGTCCCGTCAGGCGTCGGAGCTGCGGAGCGGGGGGGTCCGTGGCTGGGGGCCGGGCAGGGCGAGGCAGCAGCTGACCTCATGGAGGCGGAAACTTCCCACAGCCGGGAGGAGGGGCTGGCGGTGGAGTCCGGGCACCAGCACTGCCGGCCCCTCCCGGACGCAGACCAGGGCCCGTCCTACCGAAGGCCAAGTCGCCGTGGGGGCCGGAAACTAGCGGTTCGGATGCCGCCAGGGGGACAAACGCAAGGTGCGTGGGTAGGAAGTCTGCTCTAGGCCCGGGAGCGCGTACTGATTTAGCCGTAATTCATAAAGCACAAACCTGGTTGCTATGTAATTAACTCGCAATGTAATGAGTAATAAAATACAATTATATTCCTGTAACGCATTGAACTCCCGTGCTTTCTTAATCCAGTTCAAAGGCCCCGTGCGTGTTCCCGAGACGGGGAGCACATAGAGGGACCAGAAGAGGCGCTGCCCAAACACGTGGCCTGACACGCGGCTCTCCGACCCCTGGGACCACGTTGCCCCGCCATCGAGGGCGGAGGGCATGGAGCCTGCCGGGGCGCTCTGCGCGCACAGGGGCTGCGCGCATCCCGGGTGTCAGGAGGGACTTCTGGCCGAGGGGCAGGCGGACCCGAGCACCCAGCGACTCCACGTCCAGGTGTCCACCAGCGCGAGGCGAACACACGGAACGCGCAGCAGCCCTGTCCGCAGTTGCCCCGGAGTGGAGACCACGCACGTGTTGTGCACGGAGGGCTGGAAATACAACGCGGTCGGTCCCCACGGTGGGATGTCGTCCGGCCATAAGACGATGAAGCGCTGGCCCGTGCCCCCGCACGGACCTCCAACCGTGTGCTCCGTGAAAGAGGCCGGACACGAAAGACCACGTGTTTACGGCTCTGTTCACAGGAAAGGTCCGAAAGAGGCGAGTCCAGAGACAGCAGATGGGTGGACGCCAGGGCTGGGGAGAGGGTGGGGAGACCGGGGTTCGGGGAGATCTCTCTCTGGGGTGTTGGAAGGGATGCAAACTGACGGAGATGGTGGCGTCCGTGACTCCACGAGGAACCACCGAAGGGCGTGCTTCGAATGGGCGCGTTGGGCGGTGTGCAAACTTCCTCTGAATAAAACCGTTTTACAGAAGGGCAGAGGGAGGGGTGGACGGGCTTCCGGGGTGCAGCAGAGGAGACCTGGGGGGCACAATGGTGTGTGTGGCGCCTCCTCCCACCCCCGGCAGTCCGGGCAGGAAGCATGCACTCAGCACTGACCTTGGGGCGCACCAGGGGGGCAGGGCCAGGCGACCAGCAGGCAGGTCACCCGCTCCGCTTCGATGCCGCCTGATGGGTGTCGCAGCCGGGGGGCGGACCCCGCCCTCCGTCTGCACCTGCTCGTGTCCCAGCTGGACCCCTGGGCACAAATCCCCACTCCTCCACTGGCCACCGGCCTGACCCAGTGTGTCCGCGAGCCTTGGCGAGCCTCAGTCTCCCCATCCGTGACACGGAGATTCCCACGTCCTGCCAGGCAGGCTGTTAGGAGCCGGGGCCCCGCCGACCGGACAGAAACCGCCTCAGGCACTGATGGAAACAGACGCACCCCTTCCCCTTCCCGGTGACATTGGGGCCAGCTGTTAGAGTCACCGCCGGGGAGGGTGGACACACACCATTGCTTCCAGCCGCGGGCAGGACGCGCTCCCCGCCTCCCGGAACGGATGGGACGAGCCGCGGTGACCCCCAAGCTCCCTTCTGGGTCAGTGGTGCGGGTGGGAGCCCCGGCCAGACAGGGGGCCTCGGAGGAGGGCCCGGGAGGGTGGGAGGCGTTCAGCCTGCAGAAGGACAGGAGGCCTGGGGGCAGTGGGGCGGGCAGCGGAGGGAGGCCCGGGCTGCGTTGTCTCGGGCTGTCCAAGGGAGCTATTGATAAAACCTGCGGCTGGAAAACATCATCTTGCAAGGTCATTTTTACAAGAAAGTTGTGCTTCGTGGATTTATTGCTGTGTGCAGAGAGGATTTTAATTACCACGTTTTAAGAGGTGTTATTATCTCCGTGGCAGGCTCTGCGAAAAACACTCTTTGAGACCCAATCGCTGCTTCGTTGGCACAGAGCCTCCCGGGACTGGGAGCCGCCGCAAGCAGGGGTCTCCCTCCTCCTGCCTGCACGGGCCTGCCCCCAGACCCCCGACTCAGCTCGGAGGGGGCCAGAAAGCAAGCCCACCTCCCTGCCAGGGAAACGGGAACCTCCGCTCGCACAGCCCGGTGGCAGGGACCCCACGCCCTCCCCGGGGCCCATGGCTGGCATCTTCTCCCTCGATGTGGGGAGTCCCCAGCCCCCTGCTCCGTCCTCCGAGCTCCCCCTTCTACCAACAGGACTGTCACCTCCCACATGCTGGGCACTCTGCTCCTAAGGATGCAGCCTTCGGCCGGACAGGGTGGGCCCTGGGTGCCCTCGGCCAGGGGAGGAGAGGAACTCTGGTCGCTGGAGGGACGGGCACCGGGCAGAGGAGGAAACGGGCAGGGATGCCATTGCTTGCTTCTCCCCTGCTAGGAGCCATGCCAGGCAGAACCCCTTCTGCGTACCCGGCTTTCAGATGGGTTTTTTTTTCTTATTTTTTTTATTTGCAATTAAAGATTATCCTTGACAAATGTCCCCTGTAAAAAGGCTTCACTAATTTAAAACCCATCCTTTTCTCCGAGCATTTTAAAGTGCGAGGAACCTGATGAATTCTAAAAGGTCCACAGCCAGCGCGGGGTGAGGCAGTGGGGAGTGATGGGTCTGGAGGGCCGGCTGGGTCTGTCTTACAGCCCCAGACTCCCCGCGCCTTCATGCCTCCTCCCTCTCAGGCTGCATCTGGGGAAGGGGTCTGAGACCATCTCTCAGCTGCAAGGCTAGGGCGAGGTGGGGCCCCCTCAGCCAGGAAGGCACCCCTCACCCCTGCTTGGGCGCAGGCCGCTGCGTGAATGTGGAACAGTGCCCGCGGGCTGGGACTGGGTGGGAGCTGAAGGGCCAGGCTGGGAGACGGAGCGGGACGGGAGACGGCACCTGCCGGAAGCATGACAGCCTTCACTCAGACCTCACTTCCACTCGGGCTCCGGCGGGGGCCGGCAGGGGCGGGGGGGAGCTGCAGATGGGGGGAGGACCTCAGCTTTCAGCAGTCCTCAGGCGGCCCCAGGTGAGTGAGCCGGGCCTCCCCTAAAAGAGGAGGGAGATCCATGACGAAGGAGAAGAGAGGGACATTTGGTGGAATGGCATCAGAGTGGCTGAAGGAGCTGGAATTCAATCAGCACCATGGGCCCTGGTTCTGCACACAGGCCCCGGGTTCTGCACACAAGCACCAGGTTCTGCACACAGGCCCCGGGTTCTGCACACAGGCCCCGGGTTCTGCACACGGGCCCCGGGTTCTGCACACGGGCTCTGGGTTCTGCACACAAGCCCCGGGTTCTGCACACAAGCACCAGGTTCTGCACACAGTCCCTGGGTTCTGCACACAGGCCCCGGGTTCTGCACACGGGCCCCAGGGTTCTGCACACGGGCCCCAGGGTTCTGCACACGGGCCCCAGGGTTCTGCACACAGTCCCTGGGTTCTGCACACAAGCCCTGGGTTCTGCACACGGGCTCTGGGTTCTGCACACAAGCCCCGGGTTCTGCACACAAGCACCGGGTTCTGCACACAAGCCCCGGGTTCTGCACACAAGCACCGGGTTCTGCACACAGTCCCTGGGTTCTGCACACAGGCCCCGGGTTCTTCTGCACACAAGCCCCGGGTTCTGCACACAGGCCCTGGGTTCTGCACACGGGCTCTGGGTTCTGCACACGGGCCCCAGGGTTCTGCACACGGGCCCCGGGTTCTGCACACGGGCTCTGGGTTCTGCACACAAGCCCCGGGTTCTGCACACAGGCCCCAGGGTTCTGCACACAAGCCCCGGGGTCTGCACACAGGTCCCGGGTTCTGCACACAGGCCCCGGGTTCTGCACACGGGCTCTGGGTTGTGCACACAAGCCCCGGGTTCTGCATACAAGCACCGGGTTCTGCACACAGTCCCTGGGTTCTGCACACAGGCCCCGGGTTCTGCACACAGGCCCCAGGGTTCTGCACACGGGCCCCAGGGTTCTGCACACGGGCCCCAGGGTTCTGCACACAAGCCCTGGGTTCTGCACACGGGCTCTGGGTTCTGCACACGGGCCCCGGGTTCTGCACACGGGCTCTGGGTTCTGCACACAAGCCCTGGGTTCTGCACACGGGCCCCGGGTTCTGCACACGGGCTCTGGGTTCTGCACACAAGCCCTGGGTTCTGCACACGGGCTCTGGGTTCTGCACACAAGCCCCGGGTTCTGCACACAGGCCCCAGGGTTCTGCACACGGGCCCCAGGGTTCTGCACACGGGCCCCAGGGTTCTGCACACAAGCCCCGGGGTCTGCACACAGGTCCCGGGTTCTGCACACAGGCCCCAGGGTTCTGCACACGGTCCCCGGGTTCTGCACACAGTCCCTGGGTTCTGCACACAAGCCCCGGGTTCTGCACACGGGCCCCAGGGTTCTGCACACGGTCCCCGGGTTCTGCACACAGTCCCTGGGTTCTGCACACAAGCCCCGGGTTCTGCACACGGGCCCCAGGGTTCTGCACATGGGCCCCTAGGTTCTGCACACAAGCCCCGGGGTCTGCACACAGGTCCCAGGTTCTGCACACGGGCCCCGAGTTCTGCATACAGGCCCTGAGTTCTGCACGTGGGCCCCAGGTTGTGCACATTTCAACACTGAACCGCAGTCCTTATGCATGGTCACAAGAGGCTTATGACCTCTGTCACGTGCACCCAGAGCCCCCCCACCCTGCTAGAAGCAGAACTGAGAGACTCCGGTCCCTGCTTTCCTCTCTAGGCTGGAGATGTTTCCAGAAGGAGTTCGGCTCTCAGGATGAGACTCTGACCCCCCTTCCATGGCCCACGGTGCCTCTAAGGAGAGGGTACAGTGGGCAATGTTTGGGCTCAGTGCGGACTGGGAACCCTGGGGAAGCCCAGGACCCTTGGTCCACTCCTGGCCTCCTGCCCTGAAGAGCAGAGAGAAGGCACCAGAACCTGGGAGGGAAGGGATGCTGGAGACAGGTGGAGACACGGTCACGTGTGGCTTTCCAGTCCTGCTGGAGATCAGGCCCCGTAGCAGAGCCACTCCTCTCCAAAGGGGAGGCGGGGCTGGAAAGCACACATGGCCGTCTGGCTCAGCTGCCCTGGGCCTCAGTTTCCCCAGTCCTCTGACTCAACGGGGACACCGCCCACAAAGAAGCCCGCTGGTGCACCCCCACAGCTGGGGTGGCAGACGGAGGCCACCAGAGATGAGGACGGTGCTCCGAGGCCCTCGGGTGCCCGCCTGCGACAGGCGGGGCCGAACCCGTGGCGGGAGCTGGCCGGTGAGCACTCAGGAGCCACTCTGATCGGCCCATCATCTACTTACACTGTGTAACCGTTTCTGTCGTGTCTGAACCAACAAAGGCTCTGGCCGCAGACAGCCGGGGAGCTCGCTGATGGCTCTTCCCTGAGTGTCGTGAACGCATGGGGACACAAGTGCAGGACCCAATGTGGGGGTGACAGTGTGCCCAGGAGGCAGCGGGCCCACCAAACCCGCTCACTGAGCTCCGTCTGTCCCAGAAGTGCACATTCCAGGCATGAGAGGGAGGCCAGGACACGGAGCCCCTTCCCCACCCGGCGTCCGTCTCTGGTCCTAGAGCAGCAAGTGAGGCCACCGACGAGGAGGCCGCCTGGCGGGGGCTGGCCACCCCAATGCCCCCACGGCGGGCAGCTGCACAGCCCAAGCCCGTCTATTCCCAGCCCCCAGCCCCGGATGGCCCTCCCACTCCTCAGAGGAGGGGCAGGGGGTTCAGGCCCTGCCTGGAGCCAGATGGGGGGTCAGGTCAGATGCCCTGTCCGCTCTCAGGGACCCAAGCCTGTGCCCGTCAGAATTAACCCTGAATTTCCAACCCAGAGGGCAAGTGCAGAGGAGGGACAGGTGGCCTCGGCCGGACGGGCGGCCGGCAACCCCACGTGCACACACGCACCTCCCTCCTAGCGCCCCACCTCCAGCTGTCAGGCCCCATCACCTGGCCTGTCACTCAGTAGCCCTGCCTTCGACCTGCAGGCCGCCTCCTGGCACACGGCGGTGCCTGTCGGATCACGGGGACACGGTGGCAGCGGCTGCCCCGCTGAGTGGCAGGGCCACCGGGGGGCAAGGGCGGGAGCTGGCAGCCCGCGGCTCTACAGGGACCGGGTGTCCTTGGTGAGTCCCAAGGACGGGGCAGAGCCTCCCGGCCCGGGACAGCCAAACTGGAACAGGCCTCCAAAGAGCCGTCTGCTGACCCTCTCGGGGACGGAGCACTGCCTGTCCCAAATCCCGGCCCTTTGGTGAAGGCCCGTCCCCGGCCGACGACCACCAGGGAGCCGGAAGGGGAGGCCGGGTACGAAAGTCTGAGCCCTGAAAGACAGGCCCGACTGCCCCCAGCCCCGCTGCCGGCCCCCAGGAAGGATGGGTTAGAAGAGGGTGGCCCCCACGTGGGGAGGCATTCAGCCAGGCAGGAGGGCAGAGGTGAGGGGAGCAAGGACGTAGGAGAGTCTGGATGTCCAGCGGCCCTCCTTCGGAACCGCACAAAATTCAAACCGCGGGAGCCCTGGCTGCAGGGGGCACCCTCAGCCCGCTCCCCGACCCTCCCACGCCCCAAAGCCAGCCGACCCTGCTCTTCCACAGCCTCTGGTGCCTGTAGCGCGTGTCTGTGTGCACACCCGGACCAAATTTTGGGTGAGGGAGGCCATCCGTGTGGTCAAAGTGCCGCAACACAGGCCCAGGACGCGGCAGCAAAGACTGGGCGTGGGCGACGTTGCCCGGGCCTGGCCTGCCGGCCGGAGACGGGCAGGGGGCTTGCAGCCAGACGCTGGGGTGGGCTGCACCAAAGCTGGCTCAGTGTGGACTTCCAGTTTCTCAAAAACGCTTTTCCAAATGGAAGGAACCACAGAGACACGGGCGGCACCCGGGCCCCCCTTCAGGTGGGCGAGGTACGCGCGTGGCCCAGCGGGGGCGAGGGGCTCCCACGCCGGCTGTCACGGGGACTCCCCTTACAGTCCGAAGCTTGAGAAGCCAGTCCGAGCGAGCGGATTCCAGATTCTGACACCAGCGCTCGCATCGGGGGGGGGGGGGGGGGCGGGAGGTGGGGGAGGGCAGAGGGGCCGCGCCCTGTGACAGCCACCGTCCAGGTGCCACGGCTGCGGGGAGGACCCGTGGCCGCCCCGGGCGCGCAGGCCCCGCCCGGCCGCGCTCACGCTCAGGGACCCCGCTGCGTTCCTCTTTGTCTCCACCCAATCTCCTCATCAGAGCGGTTCTTTTTATTTTGCAATTTGCTTTGCAAATAACCCTGAATTAAAAACCATATATATCTATTTTTAAAAACCCGGTCTTTTACTGCCTTAATTAAATTTCCACAAGATATTTTTCCCTAGGAAAATTCAATTAGCCTCTAATTTTAGTCATCTAAAAGGCACTGGTGCTTTGAGTATTTGATTTTTAATTTAAGCCCTTCATAGGGCATGGCAATTAAAACGTCTGAGGTAGGTGCCACAGCACGGCCGGGCTGTTCCACGGCAGAGGGAGCCCCCCTCCCGTGGCCGGGGCTGGGTGGGCAGGGGGCCACCGATGAGGCTTCCACAGGCAGCTAGGACCACACTGGCCACCGCTCCGGTCCCTTCACCCGAGCGGCCCCACAGGACACCCAGTTCCGTTCTCAGCTGGGTCTGGGTGGGCACAGAATGCCCGAGAAGGGCCAGCTAGAGAGTCCTTACGGGCCGAGGGCCCGCCCGGGCTCTGAGGGGTTGGGGTCCGACCGGCAGCCCCCACGCACGTCAGCCCGCCCCTCCCCTGTGGAGACGGTGGGTACAGAACTTCAGCTCCTTGTCGGATGCTGAGGGTCCGGCGCGCGGCGGGTGGTAACCCCGTGCCGGTCTGTCCCGTGGCTCCAGGGCTCTGTCCCAGAGTCTCGGGGGCCCCGCTGTGGAGGCTCACCTCAGCGTGGTGCCTGGACGCTCACCGAGTGTGACCCCGAGAACCTAGCAGACCCCACAGCCCGTCTCCGACACCCCAGCCGGGATGGAGACCCCCGGAGGGGCAGAGGCGGACGCAGCCCGGACGATCATAGAGGGGAGGTCCCCGAGCCTCCCAGTCCCAGGTCCCCTGCGTGATCCCTTCCCTTATTTCTTTCTCTTATGAACGCCCCGTTGCTCTAGCAACATTGGTTTAAAGGCTGTTTTTCCTCCGTTGAAGAGTTCTCGCACTTCTGCCAGAAATCACCTGGGCACACGGTCTGGGTCTGTTTCTGGGTTCTCTGTTCCGTTCCATGGATCGATCCATTTGTCTCTTTGCCAGTGCTGCAGGCTTCATTAAAGTGGCCGTCTAAAAAGTCCTGAAATCTGGCCGACTGACTCCTCAATTCTCCTTTTTCAACAATTTTTCAGCCATTTTAGCTCCTGTGTATAATTTTATAATTGTCTCGTCTGTAGCACAAAAAATCTTGCCCGGACTTCGACAAGATTCGCGTTAAACCTTCACATCAGCTTGGGGGAGAATTGACGCCTGTTACCGCGTTGAATCTTCCAACCCGCGAACGCAGTCATTCTCTCCATTTACCGAGAACTTCCCTGACTCTTTGCACTAGCATTTTGCAGTCCTATACATGTTTTGTTATATTTACATCTAAATATCGCGCTTTTTGAGTGACTGTAAATGTTGGTATATCTTTAATTTCAGTGTCCACGTGTTCATTGCCAGGATATAGAAATACAACTGGTCATTACCTTGTATACTGCGACCTTGCTAATTCCTATATTAGTTCCGCAAGTGTTTTGTAGATTCATCGGGGTTGTCTGTGGAAACAGTAACGCCACCTGCAAGCGGGGATGATCTTCCTTCTTACAGATCCCTGTGCTGTTTATTTCCTATTCTTGCCTTATTGCACTGGCTAGCACCCCAACACCATGTTGAACAGAGTGGCAAGAGCAGGCACCTTTGACCTGTTCCCAACCTTGAAGGAAAGAATTTAGTACTAATTATACACTTGCTGTAACATTAGGTATAATGTTAGCGGTAGCTTTTCTATAAACGCCCTTCGTCAAGGTGAGAAAAGTCCCCCACTGCCATTTTGCTAAGAGTTTACCATGAATGGGTGTTGAATTTTGTCAACTGATTTTTCTTCACAGATTGATATCATCATATGATTTTTTTTTCCCTTTTAGCCTGTTAAGACAGTAGATCACACTGACTGATTTTCAAATATGAGACCAGCTTCCCATCTCCTTTGGTCATGGTGAATAATTCTTTTTATATTTTGCTGACTCTTCTTCGCCAGAATTTTGTTAAGGATTTTGTGTCTCTATAAGGGATGTAAGTTTGCAGTTTTCTTTTTTTGTACTGACTGTGGTTTAAATAAATTGGGAAGGGTTCCCCCTTCTGTTTTCTGGAGAAGATTTTGCAGAATCGATGCCAATTATTCTTGAATTCTTTGTTACAATTCTCCACTGAAACCATATGGACGTAGAGATGTGGAGGCTTTTTGGTGAGTTTTACATTATTATTCAATTTTCTTAATAGTTGTAGGCCTATTCAAATGACCCATTTCTTATTGGGTGAGGGGTGGTAGTTTGTGTGTTTTTTTAGGAAGTGGTCCATTTCGAACTAAGTTGTCAAATTTATGTAGAGTTGTTCATGCCATTCCTTTATTGTACTTTTGATGTCCTCAGTCTGTAGTGATGTCCCTGCTTTGTCCCCGACATTGGTAACCTGTGTCTTCACTTCTTCCGTGTTGCTCTTACTAGAGGGTTGTCCATACTCTTGATCTTTTCTAAGAACACCTCATTGTTTCATTGGTTTTCTCCATTGTTTTTGTTTTCGATTTTATTTCATTCTACTCGTTTGCTTAGCTCAGCTTGGTTTGTGCTTCTTTTTTCTAGATTTTTGAGGCAGGAGTTTATATTATTGATTTGAGACATTTCCTCTTTTCCGATGTATGCATTTGACGATAAATTTCCCTCCCAGCACTGCTTTCACTGTGTCCCACAATCTTTGATACGTTGTGTTTCATTTTCACTTAGTGCCCCCTGCACCCAGAGCCTCCTCTCGCTGTCCCGCGGCCCCCTCTGCCCTGCAGCCACACCAGTGTCCTTTAGCCCTTGGCTCTTATGCTGCTTCCTCCCGCCTCAGGACCTTTGCACTTGCTGTGCCTCTGCCTGGCATACTCTAACCTCCCCCCCCCATCACCCCGGCCCCATCTCAGTCCCAAAGTCGCTTCCATGGCCACATCCTAGTACTGCTGAGTGAGACGGCTTTGGGGTGGTTTGTTACCCCCAAAGAGGACAGACAGACCTGGGGGCACCCCGGTCACTTCCTGCCCCTCTGCACACTCTCCCTCCCACGAATCACACAGGGCTGCTGGGCCCAGAAGCTTCCTGTGGAGCTGTGTCACGTGGAGGGATGAAAGCCACGGCCACGCCCACGCTGCCCTCACCCCACGCCCACAGCCCACACCAGAGCTTCCAAGTGGCCAGGACGCAGCTCCCTGGGGCTGGTGGAGCTGGCGGGGGCACCTCGGCCACGGTGCAGCCCCTCATGCCTCACCCAGCCCCTCTCGTGCCCAGGACGGCTCCCAGGACGGGTGCAGGGGGCCAGGTACACGTCACAGCAGCCCCAGGAGAGCATAAGCTCCCTGTCCCCAGGCTGCCTGAGCACGGCAGGGCGCCCCTGGAGCACACTGTGGCTGCAGCCTTGGGGACAGGGGTTGCCATGGGCCCTGTGGTGACCCCAGCAGAAAGCACAGAGCCCCTGGGTCAGGCACCTTCTCACCTATGGCTGCATTTCCCACCGGGGGGGGGGTGGAAACACTCTGTATGGGGTGGACTAAGGCCATAGCGAGGGCAGACATGGCTCCTGACAACCCACCTGTCCCCCCACCGCCCCGCCCAGGCCGCGGGACCTCTAGGAGGGCGAGAGGCCTTCCCCAGAGAGGCATAGTGTCAGTGGGGTCCCCAGGGGCAGAGGGAGCACAGGGGGACCAAGAGCCCCAGGCAAGGGGGCCGCAGGACCACAGCCCAGGTGGGGACACGAGGAAGGCCCACCTGGTGGGGGACACTGAGCAAGTACATGCGGGCTGCAGGGAAGCCCAGGCCTCTCTGGCCGGCGGTGAGGGTCCCCACATCCACTGAGTGCGTCCCCAGATGTTGGGGGCCTGGAGGGTTCTGGGGCCCTCCCCAGATGGCCTCTACCCAACCAAGCAGGTGCAGGATGCCGTTTGACAAGTAGCAAATGGCCTCTCCTCTTATGAGAATAACCCGATTATTTGACGGTGTTTTTCCGACACTCAGAACATCTGTCTTTACTGTCTAATTTACAGAATCGACAATTAGGGCTGACAGTTTCTGCCTCTCTGAGGTGCCTCGAGGGTAGGGGTTCTGATTGTGCTGGGACTGAGCAGGCCTTTGGACTTTGCGGAGGCTGGCCGGCCGCAGTCATGCCTACAGCCCTGGGCGGGGGTGGGGGGGCGGGTCACAGGCCGGCAGTGCCTGGTGTCCCTCCCCAGGATCCAGCCCATCAGCCCTCTGCCCCCGTTTGGTGCGCGGCCAACGGGCTGCGGCTGGCCGCCTGGGGACGCTGCTGTCTGGCCCCTGTCCGTCTCCTCATCAGGAAGCAAGAGCCTGTCCCTGGAGGCACGCAGGCCAGCACGTGTCAGGATGTGGCCTGCACGGCTGTGGGGTCCTGTCCGCTGTGTGACTCCCAGGTGCCCTCATGCCAGGGGACCAGGCTCTGTCGCTGCTTCGCTGGAGACTTGCCCTGAGCCCTGGACCACGGGTCAGTCCCTGGGCCCGTACTTGAGGGCCCCCCTGCTCAGAGCAGAACCCCCCCAAGGCGGTCCCCCCCAGACTTGGCCAACTCCATTAACACCCCAGCAAACCTGCGCCCTCGGAGGTGCCGCTGCCCCCCTGCTCACCCTCCAGGGGCTGCGCCCGGCCCCACCCACCTGCCGGGGTCCCTCTGGAGCACACAGGGGGCGCCGCTCTGGAAAGGTTGGCCCGCGAGCGGGGTGAGAGGGCAGCACGTCCAGGACCCCACTCATCAGCCCGGGCCCCGGGGCCGTGCCCGCGGCCACCGGAAGTGCCACAGTCCGTGCGCCCTGGCCTCCCCACCTGTGTTTCTCCCCAGAGCAGTCCCCAGCATTCGGGCAATTTCCAGTGTCCACCCCTGATTAATGGCTGCGTGGGGGCCGTTTCCTCCGGCTCCAGCTGGATAAACAGACCCGGCCCTGATAGGCCCGAGGAAGGGCGGGAGGAGGTGGGCGGAGGGGCCAGGAAGCCAGGGAGGGGCTGAAGTGGAAAAACGAGGTGCCGGGCCAGGGGTATCTGCGGGGTCCGTGCCCAGGGGCCGCCAGGACAGGTCCCCCAGGGTGCGGGGAACAGCTTCCTCGCCCCACCCTGTCCTGCTCAGGCCTCCGGGCGTGCCAGGGGTGGGGCTCCAGCCTTGACCTCCCCATCTCGGGCCCTGTGGCCCCCTGCGTGCCCTCTGAGACAGATTCCATCTGCTGTGGGTCACTCGGTGCAGCCTCCAAACTCTCATCGGGTCCTGGCCTCGCAGACACCCTGGGGAGCCCTGGTCACGGCCCCCCTTCAGAGGATGAGCAAACTGCGGACCCCCGGGGGCATTCATGTGCCCAGGGGTCCCGGCTGGGGCGCTCCAGGACAGGCCCCCAGCGCCCCTGGAGGGTGTGGTCTCAGTCCGCCAGCAAATTGGCCTCTTTCTCTCCAGGACACTCGGAGGCTGACGCCCCCTTGGGTTACGCTCCCTGGACCTCCTGGGGGCCGCTCTTCTGCTGGGCCTCCCCCCTCCCACCTACCTCCACTCTCTCCCTACAGGAGCTTCCAGAACCTTCTTCCTAAGTCCTCCTTGCAGGAAGCCTGTCAAGGATCTGCTTCTGGGAAACCCAGACTCGGGGGCGCTGACCCGGACTGTTCTGGGCCGCCCCTGCCATCCCTGTGGGGCGCGGGGGCGGGCGGTCTCCCCTCTTGCAGGGGCGCCCACAGATGGCACCACCAGGCGGGAACCCCGGGGGTCTGAGCCAGCAACCCCACGCGGGTGTGCAAACCCCGGCCTCCGTGACTGACGGGACCAAACGCACGCCGGCCTTTTGTAAAACGAGGGGCGGATGGGAGGCCCTGGTGGAGGCCTCTGCCCTCTGAGATTCGGGCACAGCTGCTCCCCGTGGGCACCACCCTCCCCAGCCCCCCAGGCAGCCCCTTCCGCGGGCAGGAGCAGGGCTCCGGCAGCTGCACCCAAACAGCTACTCACGGCCCTGTGTCCCCACCAAACCCAGGGGTGCAGACGGCCTGCTGAGCGCCTTGGCGGCTCTGTCCGCGCTCGAGGCGCGCTAGGCTCGCTCACAAGGCCTGCTGCGGAAGTGACCACCCCGGGACACCTGGCTGGCTCGGTGGGTTAAGCATCAAGACTCTCGATCTTGGCTCAGGTCATGATCTCACGGTTCCTGAGTCCGAGCCCCAAGTCGGGCTCTGCGCTGACAGCTGGGAGCCTGCTTGGGATTCTCCCTCTCGCTGTTTCTCTCTCTGTCTCTGCCCCTCCTCCGCTTGCCCTCTTTCTCAAAAAATAAACTTAAAAAAATAAATGAAAATAAATCAAATTAAAAAAGAAGTGACCGCCCCCCCCCCCCCCCAGTGCAGCCGGAAGCACCTGGCTACCTGAGCGGGCAAAGTCCAGGTGTCCCCCTCCGGGGCGGGTTGGGGTCTCCCTGTGGTACCAGGCCCAGCCCCAAGCCCTCGCATTCAACACCAGCCCGGGGCTCACGCTCCCTCACCTTGGCACCCGAAGAGCCCTCCTCCCATCCCAGACCCTAGGCTCCTTCCGTGGTCCGAGCCAAACCGGGGGGGGGGGGGGGGGCGGGGGGGAGCTCCAAGGATGCGCACTGGGAGCGGTGTGGGACAAAAGAGGCCCCTCTGGGGAGGGCACATGTAAGCTGGCCCCTGGGACAGGCAGCCGGGGGCACAGGAATCGGTCGAGACCCCCACCCGCGGTCCCTGGGACGGTGACACCCACAGGCAGGCTCCGGCCACAGAGCCTGGAGGAGTGGCCTCTGAACTTGAGAACGCAGCTGGCTTGTCCTGGGTTAAGGTGGGGGCATCCATGAGTCTTATCTAAGCCAGTGACAGAGAAGGGGACCCAAGGCAGGAGGGATCTTCTAACCTTCAGGCAAAAGTCAGCCTCCCATGGAGTCTTAGTGTGGGGACCCGGCAGGAAGGGGGCCACGGGAACGCGGGGGCAGAGGCTGACAATGCCGTGGACAGATCGCCCACGCGAATGTGGGTGCCGAGCCTGCTGTGGTGCTTAGGTCCCCTTGGCCCGCAGAGCGCCCAGAAAGGCGAGTTCGGAGGGGAGGGTGAGGAGGGGTTTCCGTGGTGCAGGCTGGGCAGGGAGACCCTCCCCGGCCCAGTGGGTGGGGGAGGGGCTTGGAGAGGTGCCCCGAGGGGTCCCAGCCTGAGGCCGAGCTGGGAGGTGACCCTGCTTGGGCCAGGGTTGTTTTTCTCCGGGCGCCGGGCGGCCCAGCATGGCCACTCTGGGCGGGGGCAGCTTTGGGGGCCCTGCCCGGGTCGACGCCTCCCTCGCCATGCCCATTCCTTCAGCCGCGCGTCCCCATCACCCTCGCGTGGCCCAAGACTGGTCGCGGGGCTGGACGGGACCCTCCAGCCTCGGCCTCCAGCCGGGAGCCGCGGCAGCCTGAGTCCCCATCAGGGCCCAGCGTGGGGTGCGGCAAGACCCGGATGGCAGCCCTTGGGAGGGGGGGCACCCCGCCTCCCACTCCGCAGCCCCTGCAGGGCCAGCCCCTGGGTTCTAGGCTGCTTCTCAGGCATCAAGGGCTGAGCCGGGTCCCCGGCTGGTCCCCTCACACACTGGACTCCTAACGCCAGCACCTCAGAAGCCTGGAGGAGTGGCCTCCTCGACGCGAGGGCCGTACGTGGAGGCAGAGACCGCGGTGAGGCATCTGCGAGCCGGAGCCCCAGGAGCCCCCAGCGATGATGGGACAGGTCCCCCCAGAGCCTCCAGAAGGAGCCGGCCCTGCGGCACGCTGACCTTGGACTTCCAGCTTCCGGAACCCGGAGAGGCCAGCCTTCCATCCTCGTCGGGCCCCCAGTCTGCGGTCCCTCGCCGTGGCCACCATAAGAGACTGTCACACCAGGGGAGGTCCCGAGAAGGCCCCCGCCCGTTTTAGACCCACAGGGTATTTGGGGTGCGGTGCCACTCGCCCTCCTCCCGGTGCCACTCGCACGGTCACACGACGACAAGCCACTGCCCAGCACCCCCTGTCCCGGCAGGGCCAGCCCCGCTCCTTGGACCAACAGCCGGAAGTCTGGTGCAAAAGCGCGTTCCCGCAAAGTGCCGCCGATCTCCACGTGCCCCACACCTGAAGACGGCATCTCTTCCAGAGCCTGGGGTGGCCGAGAGCCCGAGGACCCTAGGGGCTCAGAGGCTCTGCCCCGGGTCCTGCTCCTGCTCCTGGTCCTGGTCCACCCCGCACGGCTCTCCCGGCTCTCCCCCAGACGCCCCAGCAACGGCCTGCAGCCTCCCCTCCGCCAAGCCCGCCCTCCCGGCCTCGGGCTGAGCTCGGCCGGCCAGCCGGCTCTGGGACAGGCACTGGGATGAACCACAGCCGCCCTCCCCGCCCGGAGGGCTCACGAGCCTGGGGCCGCGGTGTAGGCTGCGGGACAGGAGGACACAGACGGCCCTCCTGGAGGTACAGAAGGTTCCAGAAGCCCGGTTCCAGCTTCCTCATTAGCCACACCTGACAGTACACAGAACTGCCTCTCCCTGGTGCTCCCGGAGTGTTTCTGGACCACTGGGAGGGCTTAATTGACTGCATATTTAATGCAGAGTTATTTAAATTCTGGCGCATTTGTCCGCAATAATGTCAAAGTAACATGAACACTTGCTGTTGCCCGGTCGTACTGCGGAGCGCACGTGCGTGCAGGGTGGGGGGTGGGGGGAGGGGAGGGTGGCGGAGCATACGACCCTCACACAGACCTCTGGCGGGAGGACGCCGCCATCTCTCCCACCTTACAAGAGTCCACGGAAGCCCAGAGAGGTTAAGTGACGTGCCTCAGCTCACACAGCTGGCACGAGGCAGGGCAGGGCTCTGGGGTCACCCAGAGTCTGGGCTCAGATATCTGGGTCCAGAGCCTGGACTGTTAACCAGAACCTTCCCTCGGCCTGGCCCTGGACCAGGCCGGCACGGCAGGGCGCCAGCTCTCAGTGCGGGTGGGTTTGGGACGAGAGGGAGGCGGGCAGGGAAGAACGTGGTCCCCCTGGGGACACACTGCCTGCTCCCCTTGCCCCCCACACCCACTGGGACCCCGGTGATGATTTTGCCCCGGGAAACAGACCCGCTGCGGCCCAGGGTCCCGTTAGAGGTTTGGGGGAGGCTGTCCCCAGCACTGGCTCACCTTGCTGGCGCAGGCGGTGTGAACCACAGAATCCCGCGCCAGGAGTCCCCGCTTTCTGCCGGTGGCAGCCCAGGCCTCCTTCTCCCTGTTGAGCAGGTCCTGAGCCTGCAGGTCCCCGGGGACAGGTTACACGGGGCACAAAATTAGCGCCTCGGACGTCGTGGCAACATCTGCTAGAAAGCGTTCGTGTTTGGGCTTTCCAGACGTCGGTTCGGGGTCCGCCATGCGCCTCTGCCAGGCAAAGAGGAGCTACCCCTGCGCAGACCTCCCCCCATCCCCGACCCCCGGGGCCCCCAGGATGGGGCACCTCCCAGCAGGGCCTCACTCTGCCCCGCGGGCCGCATCTGAACCAAGAGCTCAGCTGCTCCCAGCGCCCGCGTCCCAGGGCGCCAGGCTCCCCGCAAGAGCAGGGTCAGACCTCTGTCCTTTTCGGGCCCCTGATGCCCGGGGTGCGGCCGCGCCCTCTGTAAAGCGGACCGCGAAGTGTGCCAGCACCAGAAGGCCGCAGCCGGCCAGCTGCGGAAGACCGTCATGTCACTGCGGCCACCCCGGAAATAGAGGTGGAGGCGGTGACAGTACGAATAGCAGGAGTGGGAGTGATGACAGTGGTTACGGTGCAGGGGACAGTAATAGAGAACCGCGGAGGTGGCCCCGTTACCGGCTGCGGCGATGGCAGTGCGGGTGACATCGATGCTGGGTGGCACCGTCCCCCTGCCGAGGACCCGGGACAGGATCTGCCTTGTGCGGTCCTTGCGGCCTGGCCAGTACTTGGGACGTGCCCTGTCCCACCCGTCCCCCACTTCCTCCCGAGGTCCCCATGCCTGTCCCCCGGGAGCGGCGCTGGGCGGGGGGCCGGGGGAGCCCTGTCCGTGGAGCCCAATCTGCACCGAAGGGCAGCCCGTTATGGGGACACCGTGAATATTCTCTACTGAAATGTGATGGCTGTAAAAATCAGCGCGGGCCGGTCCCAGCTGTCACACCAGCTCCGGGCGCCGGGTCAGTCGTTAAAAGCGAAAGGTCAGTGTTGCCTCTTGGTTGCGTTTTAATCGGATTCGGCATCTCCGGCTTCCCGCCATCTCCTGCCAGGGCCTGGGCGCCTCATTAATGGGAACGAAGGAGGGAGGTGACATCATTTACATTTAATTGTCTTGTTTATCCGCGTGGCTCTGTGGTTGTTTTAATAAAGGGCAGAGACAGATAAAGGCTACATTTGCATCCTGGAAGGGGAGTCTGACAAGGTCCCCTGCTGTTGACATTTATTGTTTGCAAATGAGATAATCCAATAACGGAGAGCCAGCTCCCCTCCCAGGCTCCGGCTGGCAGTCTGGACAGGGTGGGGGGTGGGCTGGGACCTGCCAGGGGACAAGTGACGCGTGATAGCTGGTGCGCCCTCTCTCCGGACAGGACACGTAGGGCGTGGCCCCAGAGCAGGGTCTAGGCGGGAGAGGGCCCTTAACAGCCACCGTGTGTGAGCACCTGTCGGGCCCAGCCACCTGCCAGCTAGAATTAGCTTCTGCAGTTTGCTGAGGAGACAGCTGAGGCTCAGAGAGGTCAAGTCACTGGCCCGAGGTCACACAGTTGAAACGTGAGCCCGGCCGGGGAGGCAACTCACTCTCTGAACTTTGCACTCTGCGGCCTAACGGATCTCCGCGACCGCGCACCTGTGCCAACGCACAACGTTTTTGTTAAAATTATGGGGAATGCGGATCTCCCGCCCACCCTGCTTCTCCCTGCTCTGGGGACCCCGCTCTGGCTGTCACAACTTCCAAGGAGCCTTACGGGAAACTCCTAGAGCTGTACGAAGCAGTTTCCAGACCCAGACTGGGGGTCTGGCAAAGATTATTGTCTACTTGATAAATCTCACCCTCCTGAAACGTCGTACAAAGGGCTGACATTATACCGGGTCCAATGATTCATTCTGTGGGTGGATTTGTTTGAAAGGGACATTATTGGGGCGCCTGGGGGGCTCAGTCAGTTGAGCATCCGACTCTTGATTTCAGCTCAGGTCATGATCCCACGGTGTGTGGGGTGGAGCCTTGAGTCGGGCTCTGCGCTGACAACGTGGGGCCTGCTTGGGATTCTCTCACTCTCTCTCTCTCTCTCTCTCTCAATATAAATAAACTTTAAAAAAATGGAAGGAATTATTGTTAGCTAGCGAGCAGCAGGGCCTCCTCTGAGCTGCCACATCCCCCCTTCACCCAAAACTACCCTCTGTCACAAAACTCAGGATGCTACGGACACTGAATTCTCACGTGGATGGATGGATAGATGGATGGGCGGATGGACGGACGGACGGATGGGTGGATGGATTGGTCGGTGGGTGGATGTGCAGTGGTTATAAGGAAGGACAGTAAAGAAAGAAGGAAGGGCAGGGAGGGAGGGGAGAAGGAAGGAAGGGAGGGAGGGAGGGAGGGAGGGGTGAGGGAAGGGGGAGAGGGTTGGGGGATGAATGACAGACAGACAGACAGACAGACGTCTCCGGCTGGCTTCAGTCTCAAGTAGGGGCGCTGGCTGAGAGCACCCACGAACCACGAGCTCCCTCGTCCCCACGGAGCCCAACTGGCTTCCTTTTCCCACACACCAGAGCCAGCCTGCCTGGCTTGTTCAGGCCTCGCCTCCCTAAGGCCACAGCACAACCCAATGTCCCTGCACCTGCAGCCTGCGGGCCACACTGTCCCCCAGTCCCCGGGGTCAGACGTCTGGGCACCCAGGTGTAAGGACAGTCATCCCAACTGGGAGCAAACGTCCTGAGCCCTCACTGGGCACTGGGTGTTGAGGCCACGGCCGCGGCCAGGCCACACGGAGAGCCCGGCACAGCCCGCCTGCCCCAGCCACCCGCCCCCGCACCCCTCCACGGCCCAGAGGGAGCCCTTCTGTGCAAATGGCGCCCCGGAGTCCTGCGTGGCGGGGCGAACGGTCTTCACGCGGATCCCACGGCCCCGAGCCTGGACACAGCCGCACCCTCAGGTCCCCAAAGCTCAGCGAAGTCCAGACCAGAGTAAGCAGAAATTTCTGGAAAATGGAGCTCCCAGTAGGAGGGAAGCCACATGTGGGTGGAGGGGGGAATGTCACCAGAAGTCACGTCCCCTACGGGCACCGCTCTCCTCCCTAGCTGTGACCTCACCTGCTCCCCAAGACCTCCAGGGGGTGTGAATGGACGGAGAGACACGTGACCCCCAAACAAAGCAGCCTTTTTCCTCCAGTTCAGGCAGCAAGGAGCCACCGGCTCTGAGGGCTCCTGGTTCCCCCTTCCAGCCCAGGTTTCAGAGCCCAAAGGGCCACACCGCCCGCCCCCCAGACACCGTCACGTGCCATCACCCGGACCCCGAACCTGCCTCAAA
The DNA here is from genome assembly GCF_007474595.2 of Lynx canadensis. Lineage (NCBI taxonomy): Eukaryota > Metazoa > Chordata > Mammalia > Carnivora > Felidae > Lynx > Lynx canadensis. The sequence continues at coordinate 144,997,989 of NC_044308.2, read as the reverse complement.
GCACGGGCCGGGCCTTTGTCCCGGGCCTTAGGAATAGGAGTATCCCACCCAGTGGCATGAGGCAAGGAGAGACGGCAGGCCCGCACCCTTCTGGAATGTTCCGAGGGCTGAGTAAATGCCAAACCCAAGGGTCAGGCCCTCACCACCGCCCCCGCCCCTGTGGCCACCCGCAAGGCAGAGCAGGACGCGATGACGCTATGTCTCCGTTCAAAGGGTCCCGCTCCCCCTCCAAGGAGGGGCCGCGTGTTAATTCATCCGCAGCCAGGGATCAGTCATCGGGCAAATGAGATTAAATGCCCTTGAAATGGAATTAAAATGACGTCAAACAGCAGAACATCATTTCTTAGCACGGCTCTGCAAGCCGCTTCCTGCTTTAACCCCTCAGTGGCTGTGTCTCAGCCCCACAAGCGGAGACCCCTCGGGGCTCCTGCACCCGGGCCGCCCCCGGCCTCTTGGGTCCTTGCAACGGCAGATTCCGGGCCTCAAGTCACAGCTGGCCCGTGGGGCTCCGGGAACACGGAGCCTCCGCACGGCCTCCGTGGGGGACCCCGGGCCGCGACCCGAGCGTGGCCGTCGGCAGCCTGGGGGCCGGAGAACCCGTCCCTGAACCTCCTTCCGTCCGATGCTGGGCCCGGGGCTTCAGGAAGGCTGTGGGCAGGTGGGCCTCAACTCTAGGAATGGCCACCTCTCCCGGGGGGTCGGCCACACCGATGTCCCCACGTCTCCGAGCCCGGCTCGCGTCCCTGAGGGGCCCCCGCCCCCCGCCCACCGGGGGCCACGCCAGCGCCCGTCCCACCGCGTCCCTGCCCTGCCCCCACCCTTGCACCCGCACGTCTCGTCGGGGACGTTGATGGCGCCAGAACCGGGAGGCCCCGATTGTTAGAAGAGCCAGAGCAAAGTCGCTGGAGTCTTTCCTGATAATCTGCTTCTGGACCTGATCATTACTTCTCATTTTCGCGGAAACAGTCGCTCGTCGGAGAGCGTGGCCGGTGATCTGCCAATTTGTCATGCTGGCGGCGGCCTGGCCGTGCGCACACGCCGCCCAGGGGTCGATGGGCCCCATGCGTGCCCGTCAGTAGCTGTAAATGGTGAGATTTACAAGATGAGCGAGGACAGCCTCCTGCCGGGCGCAGGGTGGGGGAGGCGGGGTGCGTGCGCTCCGTGTGCCAGGGAGCCAGGGGCTCGGCGGCCCCGCCTCGCTACGTGCACCTTTCATCCGTGCCTGCGTCATCCCTGAGCCTGGTGCCCCCCAGGTCCGGGCTCCAGAAATGACCCGTGACCACAGAGTCTGCGAAGGGCCCTTCTGTGCGTGCGCCCGTGTACGTGCCCTCCCCCTGCCCCAGAGCAGCCGGTCCCAGTCTGCCTGGCTCGGAGCGGGCTCGGTGGGGCCCAGACCACCCCTGCCCCCGGCACGGCCTGGCTCTGGGGCGGCCCCTCCCTCACCTGCGGCTCTCCCAGATGACTGCAAACATCTCCCCCAGCCTGCGGCCAGTGGGACCACCCAGGGATGCGCCCTCCTCTAACCTGGGTCATCCTCAAGGCTCCTCTGGCGATCGAGCTCCGCGTGGCGGGCCCAGTGGGAAAAGCGGGGGTGGCCCTCTTCACCCCGGACCCTACACCTCCCGTAGAACGAGCCTCAGCTCCCATTAGGAGCCGGGGTTTGCTGCTCGTTGGTGCCTCCGTCAGCCGGGCGCCCCGAGAAACAGAACTGAGAGGACGCGTGCGCACAGAGAGACGGTTACGCGGGACCGACTCTCACCGCTCTGGAGGCTGAGAGGTCCCCACGATCTTCCATCCGCAATCCAAAGGCAGGAGAAAGAGGATGTCCCGGCTCAAAGGCCGTCGGGCACGAGAACTCCTCTTCCTCCGGGGAGGGTCGCCTTTCTGGTCCATCCTGCCCTTCGACTGAGTGGACGAGGCCCACCCGGGTGGAGGAGGCCCTCTGCTTCGCTACCAGCTTAAATGCAAATCTCATCCAGAAATGCCCTCATAGACCCGCTCAGAGTAACATTCGACCGAATATCGGGGCACTCCGTGACCCAGTCAAGGTGACACATAAAATGAGTCATAGCAACACCTCTCCTGCTTCTCCAAAACATGCGGCTTACTCCTCCCCGACCCTGTCCCTGCCACTGGGTTGTGTCCCGCCGTGCAGAATGTCCCGGCCGCCGTGCTCAGATGATCTTCTTCCTTGATACTCCCCAGGACAGCAGCAGGGCTCCTGGCATGAGCCCTGGAGACACTGGATGCTGGACAGAGCCGTGCCGGATGCTGCCCCGAAGTACTCCAAGGTCTCCGCGAAGTGCCCTCCACAGCCTGGTGCCCCCAGACTCAGCAGGGCCCCCCTGCAGCCTTACTTGCTGTGGTGTGAGAGAGAGGCTCTCCTGGGGGACACGCCCATCGCGACCAGATGTGGCTGCAGAGACTGGATAGTGAGCTGCAGGGAGGGGTCCCCTTCCCACAGGGCGAGCACGGCCCCGCTGCCCCCACGCCCCTCCGGGGACACCCGGCCCAGGCCACCGAGTGAGTGGAAGCTCATAGTGCCCGCTGCCTTTGCTGCGGGGCGGGAGAGACATCGCAGGGACAGAGGGCCGGGAGCCCCGGGGGTGTGGCGGGACCAGCCCAGGATCCTCCCCAGTCATCTCGGGGGCCTGGACCCCAGGCTGTGGAGGCATGAACAGCCATCTCCCGGGACTCGCCCAGGGAGGTGACAATAGCCGATGATGTTCTGTGACAGCCAGCTTCCCCGAGCATCTGCTAAGCCCCAGCGTGCCAAGCACTGAACCCTCGTGGTGCCAGATTCTTCTCCGGGCTGTTTAGAGCTGAGCAAACAGGCTTTAGATTCAAACTCGAGTCCCGTGCTGCTGGGTCCCACCCACTGTGCCGTCCTGCCTCTGAGGAGGTCCTCCCCGCCTGTCTGCTCTCCACACTCACCCCCCCCTCAGGCTGGGTTTCTGCAGAACTGTGACCCTCACGGAGCAGCCCCTGTGTTATGCCCCCCCAGCTCACTTTCTGCTAAAAGGACCCCCATAAAGCACAGGGTGGTCTTTCCCTCCCGGCCCCAGGCCTGGCTCCTCCACACCGCAGAGAACTGAGTCTCAGCTCTGGTCCTCAACCCTGATCCTGGCCTGGGGTCGGGGATCCAAGACGCCCATGCTGCCCCCCCCGATTCATCGGCTGCCAGGGAGCCAAGGTGAAAATATCCCCACGTCTTTCCATAAGGAAGTCCAAAAGGAACACAGAACGTTTTGAAACGGGAAGTCAAATATTTATTAAATGTTTCAGAATCCATCAAAACCCACAGATGCCGGGGAGAACAAAAGCCCATTTTCAGACAGAGATGATCGTGAAAGTCTGGGAGAAAGTCTGACACTCTCTGCAGGGCCGAGGGGGACCCCGCCCCAGTCCCCCCCTCCCCGCAGGGCCCTGCCCAGCCCCCAGCACCCACCCCTCCCGCCCAGAGCCTCCGAGGAGGCAGAGAAGTGACTTTCCAGGTGTCGTCGGTGCCTGTGGACGACATTCTCACGGAGAGCCTCCCTGACGGGCACACGGGGGCCGTGAGGGTCTGACTGCCGGACAGAGCAAGGGGGGCCACTCTCCCCAAAGACCCAGAGAGCGGGAGCTGGCCCCTCAGGGGGCCCTGAGCTGGCCCGGGACACTGCACCCTGGACAGGAAATTGTCTAGCTGGGGGCTCAGCGTCCTGTGACCTCTGACCACTGGCCTGGCACCTGGTGGGACACAGGGATGCCAGGTAGGAAACGCCTGTCAGGGACGTTCTCCCGGGATCCCCAGGATATCACAGAAATGGGTGCTTCCTCTGGCTCATCGAGAAGGTTCTCCATAAAGCCAGGGTTGCTGGGGGCAGCACACAGCCCCTTGCTATGAACATCGCTTCAAGGGGCAAAGCCCATCCCCCTCCAGAGAAGACGCTGGAAGGAGAGCGGCCTCTGGGCCCTGGAGGACAGAGAGGGGAGCTCTTCCTACCTCAGCTCAAGACCTCCCAGTCCCCTCCCTGTCCTCCCCTCCCCTCCCCCTTCCTCTCCCCTCCCCCCTCCACGCCCCGTGCCCCTCCATCCGGTCCTTCTTGGCTCCTTCTACCCAGATGCCCATCTCAAATCACCCTGCCGAAGACGCCAGCCAGTTGGAGGAGCCCCCCCAGGGAGGAGAGGGACCGCGGAGGCCAAGTCGTCCCCGAGCCGTGGGGCTCGCTTGTGGTGTCTGAGGCAGCCCGCAGGCAGTGATTTACTCGCCTGCGATTTACTGAGCACTGACTACGTCCTGGGCGCTGGGCCAAATTGCGCCAGCGCTGCCTGTCCCCAGCGGGCGGGGCTCCGCACACAGACGGAGGTGTGGGCGGGGGACTCGGCACTGACTGGAGTCCTGGGACGTCCGTCACCACCCCGGCCGGCTCCAGCCATCCAGGGGGCCTGCAGGGCACTGGACGGGGCCGGAGGACAGTGGGGCCGCACCGCCTGGATGCGCAGCCCTCGGCCAGGCTGGAGGCCGGGGCCTCTCCCTACGCTGTGGGTGTGTGATGAGGCCCAGCCTGGCAGGGACCGTCTGTAAAGGCTCTGGGTAAACACTGCGACCAGTAATTAAAAGAATCGGGTATGAGGACGACACAAGGCTGGGCACCACGCGGGAAAGAGGGGGTGTTCGCACGGGCACGGTGGCCTGTGTGATGTCGCTGGGCGCCCCGACCAGAGCGAGCTGGAGTGGGACCGTGGGGCTGCCCCCCAGCACCAGGGCCCACCAGAAAGAGCCCAAGCGGCCCCCAGGACCCACAGGCACACCCCTCAATTGTCCTGGTGATGGGGGAGGCGGGAAGGAGCCCCCAAATGTGGCTTTACATCTGCCTCCAGACTGGAGGCCAAGGCTCGGCTTCGGCAGGGTCTTTAGATCCGGGGTGCCATCTGCGGGGTGCCCCCGTCATCGTGGCCCTGGCTGTCCCCCAGCCGCCTGGCATGAGGGGCGCTTGGACGGGCCACATGGCAGGAAAGCCCCCCACCCCTTAGTAGTGCGTGTGTCTCTCACAGAGGCCCCGTAGCCCCTTCCCTGACCTTTCAGAGCCCCGGCCCCCACCTCACGGTGATGGTCACTTGGACGTCCCCCCAGACACCTGGCTCAACCTGGGGGACACAGGCTCCCCAGCCCCCGACCCCGACCCTCGCAGGCCACCCACTCTCCTGCAGGCCACCGCAGGGGACGCCGGGCCACGTGTTTGGGGAGGGGACCGAGAGCAGCCAGCAAGGAAACGGCAGAGGGAGGGGTGCGTCCAAACAATACAACCTCGGCGAAGCGTCGGATGTCGCTTCCGGCGCGGGTCCGTGAGGATAGAAGACGTGCACGACTTAAAAGCAGAATGTCACCCGCTCTCCACCTGAGGAATAAACGCGGCCCGAACAAGAGGGACACGTGTGTGGGAAACTTCCAGAAGCTCTTGGCGCCAAAGAGTTCGTGGTGGGCGACTCGCGGGCCCGACCCTTTTCCTCGCGCCGACTGGATTTTTCCAGCTTGATGAAATTCAGGTCGCAATACGGCTCCTTCGCCGGGTCACCTGGGAAGGCACGCCGCTCCTTCGAAGCACCTCCGTCGTGGGAACGCACATCGGTGCAGCCGCTCTGGAGGACAGCGCGGAGGGTCCTCAAAAAACCAAAAATAGATCTCCCCTACGACCCAGCAGCTGCACCACCAGGTATTTACCCAAGGGACACAGGCGCTGTTTCGAAGGGGCACTGCACCCCCCGGGTTTATAGCAGCCTTATCGACAACGGCCAAAGTACGGAAAGAGCCCAAGCGTCCGTCGACGGAGGAATGCAGCAGGAACGGACAGTCATCGGCTCGCGGACCATCACATCGCCAAAGATGGAAGCGGGTTCGGGTGCGGGAGGGGCAGCCCTGCCCCCCACACGGTGGGCACTCACCGTGTCCCTTTCTTGTACGGGTCTGGGATGGGCACGGGACGCAGGAAGTTCTGGCCGTGGGCTGAAGGGGGTCTCCTGGGCCTGTGGGAAACTCCCGCTCTCCTTCCCGCTGGGGCAGCCGCCGGGGGCCGTGGGGGATCTTGGGCCACGAGACGGTGAGCCCGGACCACCTGCGGGCTGAGGTCAGCGGGGCCGGGTTTCCAGCCACCCAGGCCACCCACCCCAGACTTCCTGTCCAGACGACATCTTCTTCCCAAAGCAGAAGTCAGGGGTCCCCAGCCCGGGGTCCCAGTGGCCACAGGGTCAGAGCCGTGCAGAGGGCCCGGGCCACCGAGAAGCCCCGCTGGGACGGGCCACATGCCCCCGGCACCCAGCTGGCGCGCCCCGTGTCCCGCTGTGCGCCTGGCCTGGCGGGGCGGGCGGCAGAGGGCCCGGGCAAGGGAGCCGGCGGGGAGGCCGGAGGGCACCGGGCCCTTCCCAGCCGAGGGGGCCAGCCGGGCCACGCCGCCACACCGCCTTCCTTCTGCCTGACAGTTTCGTGTCCCCAAGCTCCCATGTAATCTGTTCCAGTTTGGGGTTTTTTTAATCATGCAAGTGATTTGTGAATAAACACGGATCATGAAATTCAAACCGAACAGAGAAGCCCTCTTGTCCCCCACCCTCCGCCCAAGTGGCCTCCCCAGGGTGACTGCGTTTATTCTAGAACATTCTCCACGCACTCGCATGCACGCAGCTTTGTCTTTCCGTGGCTGGCTTGCGCCACACAGGTTCGCTGCTGCCTCTGCTTTCCGCGCAGTCGGTCTGGGGTGTCTCTGGAGAGGCCGCTAAGCCCTTGAGGCCCTCTGCTCAGGCGGCATGGCCCTGCCCACACTCCCCACTGTCCTGCAGTTGGGGGGCCGTTTCCAGGCCCCCCGTGCTCTTCCTTCCCTCCGCAGGGTGCAGAGTCCACGCTGGCAGGACGGAGGCCCTCAGTGTCCCCACAAAAGACAGCACCCCCCCAGCCGGGAGGACCCACTGGGACGGGCCAGCAGCAGCGGGCCTCAATTCTGGATCGGGTCCCGGGATGGCGGGTTCATTCGCCGCTGCAGCAGGGACGCCTCTGCCCGCGCAGCAGCTCCTGTGTGGGTCTGTCCGGGCCTGTCACCTGCCGCGTGGGTCCCAGAGGCCCGTACGGTGTCGATGCTGCCTCCTGTCCCGGCACTCACGCCCCTCCCGGAACCCCGCCAGTCACCGTAGCCCGGCTCGGGGCCGCTGCCCTGCTCTCCCGGCCGTGCAGCCCGCCCAGGCCTCCAGCCGGACCTCCCAACAGCCTCGGTGGCTGGGGACAGGCCGCCCGCCCCCCTGTCCAGAACAGCGTGCCGTGGAGAGAGGCTTCTCCGGATGTGGCTCTTTCTCAATCTCCTCCCTCGTCTGCTGCTCCGGAATAGAGAATCAATCCATGCCTCCCAGCCGGAAGACAAAGACCCCGGCCTCTCGCTGCACTCACTGGCCTCCCAGGCCGCAGAAATCAGGCCTGATTGGTGCTGAGGGGGTGTCGAAGGGCAGCCCGCAGGCCCCGCCCCTCCACCTGCTGCCCCGGTCCACCTGGCTCCGGTCATCACACCCCACACTCCCGGCCCCGCTGTCGCCGCCTCCTTCACTCGGCGTGCGGAGCTCAGGGCTGGGCCGTGGGGGTCCAGCAAGCCCCAGGCACCGGCCATCGCCCCCACCCCTGCCGCGGCCTCCAGAGCTGCAGAGAGGCCCAGGCGCCCCGGTCCCTGCCTCACAGGCGCATCGAGCCTCGGTAGGAGTGAGGGTAAGAGCCGGGCCATCAACTGACCCGGGACCCTCTGTCGCCTCCCTCTGGTGCTATGACCAGACACTTGCAGGGCAGCCGGGGGCATCGCAGGGACAGCCAAGAGGTGGCAAATCACGGCCCCGCCTTTTCTCCCCCTGCGGCCTGCGTGTGCCTTCACCCCCTCCGGAGACCCGAGGGGGTGGGCCAGGCCCGGGGGTCCATGGAAGCATCCATGGGCCTCGGGGCCAGGTCTGTCCTCCTGGGGACAGAGCAGGGATTCAGAGACCCAAGTCCTGCAGCCATAGGGCAAATGGCCCGGTACCCAGTTCTCCTCTGAGCACCTATGTCTCGTCCTTAAACTCAGCCGAGGTGCTGGAGTATGGTGGGGGCTAGTGCCCCCCAGGACACGGAGCTCTTGGACCACAATCCACATCTTCGCCGGCAGCTAGAGAGCCCGTGCTCTGGGCCAGACACGGCCCGGTGGCCTGTGGAGGCTGCCACCATTATGTCCCCAGGGAGCAATGAAGGCCCCAGCCGAAAGGGAAGGGCAGGACAGAAGCCAGCACCTGGTTCCAGAGCACATAGCCCCCTAATCCCAACGCTAAAGTCATTTTTCCGAAGCTGATCACCTGCACCCCGAGCCCGGATCCCACGGGACCTGCACACAGGTGCCAAGCTGGGGGTGGCCCTGAAGTGGCCAACACACCGGCCTGGCTCAGGTCCAGGAAGTGAGGATATGAGCCTTGTGCTCCGGCTGGAGCTGAGATGGACCGGCACCTGCAAACGCAGGCTTCTTCCCAGTTCGGGAAGGGGCGCCCCCACATCCACGCCGGAGCCGCGGTGCCCGGCACAGAATTATACACGGTGGCCACACGGCAACCGGTAACAGAGCCACGGCCAGGCCCCCTGCCCCGTTACTTGGGTCTCAGCCCCGCGGGGAGAGCCCTCCCCTCCACCCCCCACTCTGTAAGCTCAACTCCATCCCCCCCCGGCCCACGTGGTGGGGGGCTCTGCACACCGGATCCGGGTCCGGCACCGGCAGGCCTCCTCCCACCTCCCCCCTCCCCCGACGGGGAACACTGTGACGTCAGCTGAGGGACGTGTGCAGGTAAGAGATGCAGGTGAGGGTTGCTGGGGTCCCCAGGCCGGGACACCCGACGCTCAGCCTGCCCGCCCCCCCCCCCGCCCCTGTCCTTAGCCCCACGGCTCCCTCCCTCCCCAGGCGCCAGCCCGCAGAACACAAGGAAGGGTGCCCTCGCCCGCGCCCTGGCAAGCCGCCCGCAGAAAACGGGAGCCGGCCGCCTTTTATGGGGCGTTCTGCACCCAAGGAAGCTGAGTGGAACAAATGAGATTGGAATTTTACGAGACTTTTATAGCGCCACGCTGCAGATAGCTTTTTAATTAGCTTCTAACGCAACACCTTTGGCGATTCTCAATAACTCACCGCCCCCATCCCTCGTCCCGGCCAGGTGTGCCGTGTGGCCTCGCCGGCCCTGCAGCTCCGTAGTCACCCGAGGCCCCGTGAAGGACCGACGCCAAGTGGCCTGTCCTCCCCGGGGGCACAGCCAGCGTGCGAAGTGTCTGCAGCCTTCCTACCTGGGGACTGCCACGGGCCTGCTGGGCCACCTGGGGGACGTCACGCAACCGCTCTGGGCCAGGCGGGACACCCCTGCCTGCGCCACCCTCCTCCCCACGGGCAGCAGGCCTCCCGGCCCTCCAGCCTCTGCGCGGGCCTGGCCGCCCCCGGAAGCCTCTGCTGTCGGCTCCGGGCTCCCACCCTTCCGGGCTCAGCTCTGTCCAGCACTCTCACGGCATTCTGGAAGATCTGTATCCCACCGGCTGCCCCCCGCTCGCCGCTCTGGGGCATCAGAGGCGGCACTCGGTGCCAGCACGGGGCCCGCCCCCGGGCTGCGCGAGCATGCCCGCCGAGTGACCGCCCGCCTGAGCGGTGGGCCGGCGCGAAGGGGCTCGGGTCTGGGGCCAAGCGGCTTCGGGCCCCAAGCCGGCCCGTGACACGCGCACACCGCGGTGGGGTCCTTGTGTCCATGCCCCGCCCTGGGCGGCCCCAACACAAGCTCGGCCCCTGCCTTCCCAGAGAGGAGGTGGGGCCGGGGAGCCATAAACCCAGGCCCATTCCTGCTCCCGCGTTTAACGACCCCTGTCAAGGACTCCTGCCCAGATTCAATTACCACCGCAGGTTTATAAGACCAGCATCTGGGCACGCGCTCTGACATAACAATGGACCCCATGCCAGCTGGCTGGGAGGCTCCCCCGCCCTCCCTCCACCCTCTTCTCTCCTCTGAATCGGGGAGGCTGGGAGGCCAAGGTTACCACCAGCACCTTTTCTTAGGAACTGGGAAGCCCGAGTGCAAGATGACACAAAGACACTTCGGGATCTCCTGGAACCCCGCTCAGGGCACACTGGATTCACGGTGAGCGCGCTCACAACTGGGCCTGGGGACATCCCCACTGTCCCCGGTGTGTGATGGGGACACGGTGCCGCGGGGGCTCCAGCCTGAGGCCTCTCCCGGCCACACCGCCACACCCACGCTGTAGTTCCCGCCATCCTGGGGCCACTGCCGCGGCGCAGGGCTTGGGTCGACCGCCCCAGTGTGGACACGTGACCCGCAGGGGGTGCAGGAGGAAGTTCAGACCCTTCCCGCAGACGGCGCGAGGCAGTCTGGGCCGGGATGGTGGAGGGGCACAGACTTGCCCACCCAGAGGCCAGAGGGACACAGAGATGGGGCCAGGTGGCCCGGGAGTCTCACATTGGTGTGACTCCTGCCGCCGGCTCGCAGGGGGGTGACCCGCAGGGTGTGGGGTAGAGAGGGACCGTGCCCGCAGATGACCTCGCCGTGGGCACGGGCTGGCGGCCGGCCTCGGCTGCCCAGCGGGAGATGTGCGGCACAGCGGGCTCACTCCAGACGGGAACCTCGCACCAGGACCCGCCTCCCTCAACAACCAGAACGGTGGCCGTGCCCTGCGGGAGGCGGCAAATGTGTCCGAAGCCCTCAGTGGGCATTTGGAGGCAGGTACGAGGTCCGGACGGGCGTCACACAGCCTGCGGCCCTCTGGTCACGTGACCAGGAGGAGCCCAGGAAAGGCGTGCCTTCCCAGCCTTGACCATTGGGCTCTGACACAGAGGGCTGGGCCCCCACCCAGCCTTGGGGTTCAGCGGCTGGGCCTCTGGGAGGGCTGGCCCTAAGCGGTGGGTCCCAGCACGTCCCTCCAAGCCCTGCCCTGACCCCTTGACCGACCAAAGTTCACACCATCAGCAGCCCAGAGGGGCAGACGTCCAGGCCGTGCCCACACCGCCTGGGGAGACGTGGGGTGGGCTGCCTGCGGCCTCCAGGACCCTGCCTCTCTGTCAGAGCCCCCCGGGAGCTGGCGCCCGGAGGTACCGCTCTGGGCCAACGCCCAGTGTCGGGAGCTCAGCAGAGGAGAGGGACTTGTATCCCGCCTGGTCCGTTCCTTCCACAGGGTCATGACTGTCCTTCAAGGCACGAGGCGCAAAACAGAGCTGGGGTCCTGGGTGACGGACCTGTCGGGGGGCTCCGTCTAGGGTCGGTGAGAGGGCTGGGCTGGGTGGGGGCTGCGCTCAGTTGGGGATGAGAAGCAGAGCCAGCCTAGTGTGAGGCCGAGGCCAGGGGTCCCCCGCACCAGGAGGCCGAGGTCCCCCACACCGCGGGTCTCTACCTGAGCCTGGGCACCTCAACAGGGCAGCTCAGGCGGAAAGAAGGGGCCTCCCGTCACCTCTACACAAGCCACCGCAGCGTCTGGAATCCTCGTCCAGGTGCCCGGGCTCCGCCGAGCTCTGACTCCCCGTGGAGATGTGACCGGTGCGCCTGTCCCCCAGGCCCACCTCGGAGCCGCCCTCCGTCCTGCTCCCCGTGCAGCGCTGACCCCCGCTGCCTCCCTCCCCTGTGGACCCAACCCCTCCCCTGAGCCCCTCCCTCTGCCCTGCCCGGTGGTCCTGCGTGGTGGCAGCCAACGGCCACTGCAGATTCGGGACACGGATTCGGCACACACACACACACACACACACACACGCGGACTCACACACGTTCACATGCCTCCCCCTGGTCCCCGCCCCCCGCCCCGGGCCCCATCTCCACCCGAGTGGGTCGCAGTGGTCCCCGCCCGAACCTTCCAGGGGGTTCTCGCTGCTCTGAGAATAACATCCAAGGTCCCCGGGTGGCCCACAAGGCCCGTGCCAGCCCCCACCCCGGCCGCCCCTGCCCCTGGGCCCCAGCCCCCAGCTCCCCCACCACGGGCCCCTTGCAGGGCACAAACACAGCAACCCGGCTCCCCCGGGCACTCCACCCCCACCCTCGGAATGGCTCCCTCTCAGCCCCGCAGAGGCCTTGGAAGACCCCCTGCCCGCCCCAGACCCGCCCGTGCCCTCCCCGGACCACTTTCTGCCCTGACCCGGCTCCTTGTCGCAGACGGCTTCCCGCACTCCAGGGAGAGCAGGAGTCTCCCCGCCCTGTTCTTTGAGGGAGACTGGCACCTGGACGGATGCCCGTCACTCCACAGGTGCTGCGTAAATATTTGTGGGATGTCAGAGCGGGTGTCTGCTGTGTGCCAGACACGTGCTAACCTCGCTAAAGAGAGAATCTCAAGAAACTGATCCCCCAACAGCCTGTCCCTGTTTTCCAGGTAGAGAACTGAGGCTCAGAGGGGTCAGGGAGCTTGTCCGAAGTCACACAGCACGGACTCCAGGCCAGGCGTCTGCCTCCAGACCGCGACTCCCGCACGGCCCCGCCGTCTATGCCGACGCGAACCCTCGGAGCAGCCTTCTCCCACTTCACAGATGAGGGAGCCAGGGCCTCGGGGTCCCTCCGCGCTGGCCCAGGGGCACACACCTCGGGTCAAGGGGCGCTCAGAGGCCGCCTCAACCCGGCCTGCAGTGTCTCAGCCCCAGAGCCCCCAACCCCCGTCTCTTGGGCCGGAGGGAGGGGCTGTTACGGTTTGAATCTTTTCCTGAAGGCAGACGGCCATCTACGCCCTCCTGCAGCGTGACTTTCAAGAAATAGCACCTAATTAACGGATTTCTGGCTCTCGGAGCCGCCAGATCCCCCTCCCGAGACGTCTGGCCACAGCCTGGGTGCTCCCATATGCCGGCGGCCCTGCCGGGGGGGGGGGGGGGGTCTGGCACCCACTCCCTGCTCAGCACCCTGGCTGCCAGCTACTGGTTCCTGCTCGGCCGCAGACCCCCGAGAGGTGGGCTGCAGCCAGGCGGGCTCCTTCCCGCCGCCCCGGGGCCTGCCTGCTGGGCCCCCCACCACACCCCCCAGGCCTGTGTAGACACGGTCCCTCCCCAGGCTGCACCCCCGGGTCTGCAAGTCAGGAAACATCCACCACTGTTCCCCTTTCCCCCCAGCACCCCCTCCTCACCTCGCCAAACATCCTCACTCTCTTAATTATTGACGAACAGATTTTTCCCCCAAATAATTAGGCAATTTAAATCATCCGATCTTTCTCTGAGAACTATATTTAACCCTGATTTGGATGTAATTTGCGGGAGCAGCTCCCTCAAGCAGCTTGGGAAGCCAAGACATGGATCAAATATTTTTTAAATGTCAAAAGCTACGTCGCTGCGGATCGCACTGAATCTATTTGTGCAGAGAAGCGTTTGCTCTCCTGCTTTCCTTTCCCTCCCAAAGTAACGTTCCCTGAATCTATACGGCGCCCCAACTGCTCTCGTAGCTGGGGGTCGTAATAGCTCGTGAGGAGCCCTCAGATTTGGAGAGTCAGGTAAAAGACGTATGCTCGAATTAGGGCACAGAGCCTCCCACTGAAGACTTCAGAAGGATCCGTTGAAGCAAACGGAACGTAGGTGCCGAGAAGCCCTGGGGTCCCGGGGGTCCCGGGAGGGCTGCCCCCACCCCCGTGCTCTCCTGCCGCGCAGCCCGGCCCCAGGCGGGGACCCACCACGTCCTTCTGCTCCCTCCTCTCTCCGCTTGTTTGAGGTGCACCAGATGGGGACACGGCAGAGTGGGATGTGGACGGTGCTCGCGAGGCCGGGGGAGCAGGAGCGGGCCAGGGGACGCGGGGTGGAGAGCAGAGGAGGCCGGGGTACTCGCCAAGCGGGAGGTCGCAGAGTGTATCGGTCGGGTGGTGCCGGAAGGAGCTGCGTGACCAGCGTCCCCGAACCTCAGGGCCCGACACCAGAGCTGAGGCTCTTTCTCGTGTTCCACGGAGACGACGGGCCGGCTGTGGTCCGCTCCACACGCCCTCCTCCCTGGGGGGTACAGCTCACGACGCAGGCCCTCCGCGAGTCAGGCCACGCTCAGGGCCGAGGGACAGAGAACGGGGAGGACCCACCGGTGCCTTCAACGTTTCTGCGTGGGCATGTTGTGTCCTGACTCCCAATCCCTTCGGACCCAGCCTGCTATGAATAAAACGGGCGTCATGCCCTCATGAGAGAGGGGTCAGGGCTGGGGACACAGCACAACCAACGCCCCTTAGTCACGAACATTAGCCTGCCCGTCTCCACCCACGGGACACCCGGGAACAACCCCGAAGTCTCCTTCAAGGGTTAAATCGGGGAAGCCCGGGGGAAACAGGATGAGTGGGTCAGGCCTGGGTTCTGCCGCCTGGGGGCGGTGGCCCCCAGACCACTGTTCTCCTTCCTTCCCCACCACCCTCTCGGCCACGTCACCGCATTGCAAACGCCCTTCTTGGGGTGCCTGCCTCATTCCCCTCTGGTCCCTGCCCACAGAGGCGCCTCTGGTCTGACCTTCACAGCCACTGTCCGTCCAGGCTGCCTGCACAAGCCTCCGGGCCTCTGGGACTGTCCTGTGCCCGTCTCGAAGCCCCGCCCCCCACCCCCGGCGTTCCCGGAGCTTCGATCGCTCTCCAGACCTCTGGCAGCCACCTAGGGCCCGCGGGCCTTCACGGGGGGGGACAGAGCCCTGCGCCTCCCTCCCTGTCAGACTCTGCCTGCGGGAAGATCGGCGGGCCTGCCTCCCTCACCTGAGCTCGGGTGTAACGGAGGCCTGGCGCTGTGCTCCCAGTCTGTTTCCAAAACTCTTTGCCTAAAACTACAACCTGCTTGTCTTCTGCCTTTGAGACACTACAGAGGCCAGCGTTGAACGGTCGCCGGCTGCGGACGCAGGCCGCCTCGGGCCTGGAGTCACAGCTCCCTGCTCCCCGCTGCCCGGCCCAGGCTTGGGTGCGGTGGCCCCGAGTTCTCCAGGTCAGCGTCACCGACCGTGCCGTGCTGACAGCACTCTCCGAATCTAACCGGTTGAAACCGCACACACATCTCTCTTGCCCGGCTTGCGCGTCGGCCCTAGGTTGGTTGTAGCATTTTCTGGACGTCGGGATTGGGGCTTTAGGAAGTGCTCCAAACAGGACGGGCCCGCTCTCAGGGCACAGGCCACAGGGCCAAGACTCATGCCATCGAGATGGGCAAAAACAAGGCCCCGTGAGGCCACCGAGGGCGGGCGGCTGGGGACAACAAGCCAGCTCCACCGGCCGACACACCGTCGCCCGCTCTTTGCACAATCCCGCAAATAGTCACTGACCTACAACCAAGAAAGGAGCCGCCGGCAGCTGGGAGGCCAGAGGGCCTGAGTGGGTTTATTGAACCTCCTTATAATCTCCGTCTAACCTCAGGAGGTCCTGCCTGCCCCCTAAACAGCAGAGCGTCAAAATAAGCGAGGCCGAGCCGACGGAACTGTGAGGGGAGAGCCGTCAACGCTGCTCCTCAGTCGGTGACAGATGAGGTAGTCGGAGACCAGCAGCGGGAGGGTTGACCTGAGGAATTTCATCAGTCGACATTTTGAGAGCGCTCCATCCAACAGCAGCAGAATATACAACCTTCTCACGCTCAACAGGAATGTGGCCGTAAAACACACCGTAATAGGTTTAAAAGAATGGATCATATAAAGTATATTCCAGAGTATGATGAAATTTAGCTAGAAATCAATAACAGAAAAGATAGCTTGAAAAACCCCCAAATATTTGGAAATTAAACGGCACACTTTGAAATAACACGTGTTCAAGAAGTCTTAAGAGAACTTTCTGTTTTATAAAATGTTTAAAGTTGATTTATTTATAGTGAGAGAGAGAGAGCAAGCAGGGGAGGGGCAGAGAGAGAGAGAGAGAGAGAGAGAGAGAGTCCCAAGCAGGCTCCACACTGTCAGTGCAGAGACCAACATGGGGCTCAAACTCATGAACTGTGAGATCATTACCTGAGCCAAAGTCGGACGCCCAACTGACTGAACCACCCAGGCACCCCTATTAGGGTTTTTTTTAATTAATTTTTTAAAAAATATTTCATTTATTTTTGATAGAGAGAGACAGAGCACAAGTTGGGGAGGGGCAGAGAGAGAGGGAGACACAGAATCGGAAGGAGGCTCCAGGCTCTGAGCTGTCAGCACAGAGCCCGATGCGGGGCTCGAACTCACGAACCGTGAGATCATGACCTGAGCCGAAATCTAAAGTCAGACGCTCAACCGACTGAGCCACCCAGGGGCCCCTTGAGAGAACTTTTTAAGATTTTTTGTATAAAATGAAGGTGAGATGAAAATTATCAAAATTTCAGACGACAGCACTGACGGTACATGTTGAGAGCAAAGAAGATCTAAAATGGTCTAAGCTTCCGTGTTGGGAGAGTAGAAGTGCAGGAAGAGCTTAAGACTGAATCTAGCAGCAGAATCAGTGTCTTCACCGCTGAGATCTACCACACAGAGGATAGAAGATACCAATTCTCTACACTCTCCAATGGAAAACAGAAGCAGGGGGAGTATTTCCTAATTCATTCCGTAAGACCGCCCAGTGCCAAAACTATAAAGACGTTTTAAGAAAAAAGAAAACTACAAACCAATAACTTTCATGAAAATAGGTGCAAAAACCATCAACAAAATGTCATCAAATCTCATCTAACAATATATGAAAATAATTATATACCATGAGCAAAGTGAGATTTATTCCAGGGATATTTCCACATTCAAAAACCGATCTATGTATGTATGAACAAATCTCTCTGTCTGTCATCTATCTATCTATCTACCTATCTATATCAGCCTATCTATCTATCTATCTGTCTACCTGTCTATCTATCATCTATCTCCTGGAACTAATAAGCAAGTATAGCAAGGTTACCAAATGCAAGGTCAGTATATAAAAGTCAGATGCTTTCCTATATAGCAGCAGTGGGCACTTGGACTTTAAAGTTAAGAAAACAATACAGTTACAACAGAACCCCACGAAAATGAAATACTTAGATATAAATCTCATAAAATATGTCCAGGATCCATATGCTGAAAACTACAAACTCTGATTAAAGATATCAAAAAAGATCTAAATAAATGGAGAGATAGCCCATGTTCATGGATAGGAAGAGTCAATATTGTGAAGATGTCTGTTCTCCTGAATGTGATCTACTGAATCAACGCAGCCCCAATAAAATCCCAGCAAGCAGTTTTGTAGATATGGTCAACCTGATTCTACAGTTTATACAAAAAGTCAAGAGGTCTAGAGTACCCAACGCAAGATTGAAGCACAGGGCTGGAGGATTCACCCAATTCACCAAATTTCAAAACTCATCAAAAGGCTGCAGTAACCAAGACAGTGTGATATTGGTGAAGGAACAGACCAATACATCAATGAAACAGAACAGAGAGCCCATCAGGAGACCCAATATTGTCACCCAGTCTTTGACAAAGGAACAAAGGTAATCCATTGGGTAAATAGTCTTTCCAATACACGATGCCACATGCAAAATTTTTACAAAATGAATCTAGACACAGACCAAGGACACTGTTCACAAAAATTATCTCAAATGGATCATAGATGTAAACCTCAAAACTATAAATTTCTAGAAGGAAACATAGGGCCTGTGTGACCTGGGGTTTGATGTTGTGTTTTGTTACAAAACCAAAAGCACAGTCTATGGAAGAAAAAATTGATACTAGATTTTTTTTAATTAAAAACATCAGGGGCGCCTGGGTGGCTCAGTCGGTTAAGCATCTGACTTCAGCTCAGGTCATGATCTCATGGTTCGTGGGTTCGAGCCCCGCGTCGGGCTCTGTGCTGACAGCTCGGAGCCTGGAGCCTGCTTCGGATTCTGTGTCTCCCTCTCTCTTTGTACCTCTCCCCCTCATGCTCTGTCTCTCTCTCTCTCAAAACTAAATAAACATTTAAAAACTAAACTAAACTAAAAAAAAAACATTTAAAAAATAATAATAAAATTAAATATACATATACCGACACAGTGGAATAGTGTCCTAAAAATTAATGAGCTATCCATTAATGAGCATTTAAGATGCACCTTAAATGCATGTCGCTAAGAAAGAGAAAACCATCCAAAGAGGCTGCACGTGTGTGATTCCACCTGTGAAGCATTCTGGAAAAGGCGAGACGACGGAGCCCATAAGCACATCTGTGGTTGCTGGGGTCCCGTTGGAGGCGGGGGGAGACTGAGCAGGTGAAGCATAGAGGACTTTGCAGGCAGTGAAACTGCTCTGTATGTAGGACACTGTGGAGGTGGACCCGTGACACTACACAATTGTCACAACCCATTCAACTTGACATCAAAACAAGGAAACTTAGTCCGTGAAAACTTTTTTAGATGTTTTGTTTATTTTTGAGACAGAGAGAGACACTGCGAGCAGGGGAGGGGGAGAGAGGGGGAGACACAGGATCCGAAGCAGGCTCCAGGCTCCAAACTGTCAGCGCAGAGCCCGACGCGGGGCTCGAACCCACGAACCGCGAGATCGTGACCTGAGCCAAAGTCGGACGCTCAACCGACGGAGCCACCCAGGTGCCTCAGCCTGTGCAAACTTTTAAACAATCACCCAGGAGGAGGGGGGCTCCCGGGAAGAAGTGCCCACGGTGGCAGAAGGAGCCTCACTACAGTGGCAGCAGAGGAGAGCCCCTCGCGGGAGGTGAGGGGAAGGTGTGGACCCAAGAAGTGGGAAGGGAGCGGACGAAGGCAGAGGAAACCGTGTGTGTGCCCCGCACTCCAGTGTGAAGATCAGCCTCTCCCTCCCCCGCGCAGGTGCAGGGGTGAGACTTTGAGGCTGCGATCTAACACGCAGTGTTAGTGTGGAGGTCGCCAAAGGCAGGGGATGTCCAGAAACTGTCGCAGCCCAGAGCGGACCTAGAAGGCGTGGCGAGTTAGAGGTAACGCGCTGCCCCTGGCGGCATCCTGGGACGGAAGGACACTAGTACAAACCAAGTAATGTACAGATTCCACTGAATAACAGTGCGGGAGTTTCGGTCCGCAGACTGGATCAAACCCACCACGCTAACGTGAGATGCGCACGAAAGAGGAACCGTCTTCACGATGGTTCCGGAAGTCTAAAACCGTTCCACAAAATTCACTTTATTTATTAATTTTTTTTTGCATGTGTTTTGAAAAGGCACGCATTTGATTTGCATGTACATTATACCTCGATAAGCTTGGTGTTTTTTTTTTTTTTTTTAATTTTTTTTTTTCAACGTTTATTTATTTTTCGGACAGAGAGAGACAGAGCATGAACGGGGGAGGGGCAGAGAGAGGGAGACACAGAATCGGAAACAGGCTCCAGGCTCCGAGCCATCAGCCCAGAGCCTGACGCGGGGCTCGAACTCCCGGACCGCGAGATCGTGACCTGGCTGAAGTCGGACGCTTAACCGACTGCGCCACCCAGGCGCCCCAAGCTTGGTTTTTAAAAATTCTCTTACGGCGCGCCTGGGTGGCGCAGTCGGTTGGGCGTCCGACTTCAGCCAGGTCACGATCTCGCGGTCCGTGGGTTCGAGCCCCGCGTCAGGCTCTGGGCTGACGGCTCAGAGCCTGGAGCCTGTTTCCGATTCTGTGTCTCCCTCTCTCTCTGCCCCTCCCCCGTTCATGCTCTGTCTCTCTGTGTCCCCCAAAAAATAAATAAACGTTGAAAAAAAAAATTTTTTTAAAAAATAAAAAAAAAAAATTCTCTTACGGGGCGCCTGGGTGGCGCAGTCGGTTAAGCGTCCGACTTCGGCCAGGTCACGATCTCGCGGTCCGGGAGTTCGAGCCCTGCGTCAGGCTCTGGGCTGATGGCTCAAAGCCTGGAGCCTGTTTCCGATTCTGTGTCTCCCTCTCTCTCTGTCCCTCGCCCGTTCATGCTCTGTCTCTCTCTGTCCCAAAAATAAATAAACGTTGAAAAAAAAAATTAAAAAAAAAAAAAATAAATAAAAATTCTCTTACAATGTGTTCCCCGGCTCCTTGGAGCTTTATTCTCGTGAAGGAAAAAGATCCTATAGAAGAAAAGCACGCATATACGATCTCAGGTTGTTGCACGAGCTCTGGGCTCAACCAGTAGGGACCGGCAGGGAGACTGAGGCAGGGAAGTTCCCCCGACCAGTCCCCTTGGGATCACAGACGTGGCTCAGCCAAGGGGAATCAGCAGGGGGGCTGCTGGCCCCGCGTCCGGCCGCGGCCAGAGACTGTAGCCAGGCGATCGCCGTTTGCCATTCCAGACAGGTTTCGGGGCAAACGGCCCTTGCCAAGCAGAGACTGGGGCTGCGCTGTGGTGAGGGGCCCGCAGCCGGGAGGCTCAGTGTCCCCCCCACCTCCAAAACACACTCTGCATTAAGTGTAATGGGTCTTAGGGAATTTATTTTGCCAATTTTAGAACCCACCATAAAGAAGAAATATGAGAGAATTTTATGAGGTGTACTGTATATCTTTAATACTCGTATTTTTTCTCGAAATGCTGAGAATATCAATTACGTTTATGGCTTTATGAGGAGACGCTCCGGCCCCGCGGTCGGCAAAGCAAGTTTTAGCAGAAAATAAAGGCCAGTGGGCGTGGGGCTGCCCGGTGACCGGTGGGCGTCGAGGTGCCAGGACTGTGCTTGAGGGTCGGGCAGGCCATTTGGGGGACCTTATGTCCAGGAAGCGTGCATTTGCATGTGCGTGGGCACGTGTAAATTGTGCACGTGCCCCCCCACCTTTACTGTTTGTGGAGAGGGTGGTCCTGGGGGACGGAAGGCGGGGTGGGAAGGAGGTGGGGAGAAGCCCCCAGTCCCTGCTCAGGGCGGTGTGGCCCCGTGCCAGGAGCCAGCCCCACCCACCCTGTCCCCTGGCCAAAAGCTTGACCAAGGGACTCCACGGTCCTCTGGCCCACTCCCCACCCCCTCGGGACCCACTGCTTCTGGCCCAGGGTTTGCTATAGGATCCGCCCACCCATCCTGGTCTGACCTCCCCAGCTAGGCCCTGCAGGAGCCCGGACGTCTGAGCCAGAGGGGACCTTTGGCGGCAGGCAGGCTGACCAGGGGGCAGGACAGGGATGCCTGTGGCGGTGCAGGGGTTGGGGGTCCAGGAGCAGCCCCCATCAGCCCCCGAACAAAGGGTCACGCATCCGGTAAGAGCTATGGCCGGGGCTCCGTGCAGCCACCGCCCGAGAGGGTGCCCCCAAAGCCCAAGGGCGAGGCTGTTCTGGGCGGGAAGCCTGCAGAGATGCACACGACGCACACACGTGCCCACACCCACGCGTGCACGCTCACGCACAGACCGCACGCACACGCACGGGCGTGCATACTAGCCCCGGTGGGTCTCTGCCCTGGTGACTGAAGAGCCCCTTGGAACAAGGTCTCTGTGCTGCCCTGGGCCCTGCCCGTTTCCGCAGTGGGGGGGCCAGAACCCTGGGCAGCCGGCTCCTTCCCAAAGGTCGGCGGCCGCTCCCCCCGAGTGTCCTGCAAGGTGGCGCCCACCAGCTCTGCTTAAAATTATTTACGGCTCCAACGAGCACATTTGCTTAAAATCTGCTGCAGAATTCATCCCCCTACCACTTACTCAGCCATTATCGGCCATCGCAAAAGTGCCGAAGAGAGAGTCATAAACACATGATTTACGAGGCGGTGAGAACACTGGAAGGAGCGAGAGGAAATTAAATCCTGGCCTGCGAGCTTATTTACCAGCTCGGCTGACACGCACGGGCACACCGGTGAACAGTGGCCCGGGGCGCATGTTAAGTGTCTGTCCTGCCTCGGACCCCCCTCGGCCCTCACGTACCGCCCTCCCGCCGGGCGGGACAGCCTGAAGAGGAGACGCCCCCCCCCCCACCTGCTGTGTGACCGTGAGCTTGTCACCCGCCTCTCTGGGCCGCTGCCCTTCCCTGGGCCTCAGTTTACCCTGTGAGGGGAGCCACAGGGTTAGCCAGAGCGCTGCCGCTCCAGATGCCCGCTCCCCAGCCCCTGTGCCCACCTGGCCTGCCCCGTGGCCCATGTGTTCTGGACAGCCTCCTTCAGGCACCCCCTCTCTGCGGCCGGAGGGGGACGGGCCCCACATCCTGGAGCAAGAACGGACACGGCCCCTGTCCCGCCCACTGTGGGGACCCCCCTTCCTCCTCCTTTGCCCCCCTGTTCCATGTCTCCTGCAGACTGCGCTGTCGGTGGGGGTCCAGGTGACTGGCACCCCCTGAGACGGGAGGGAGGGACACAGGAGAGGGCCGGAGCTCGGATTCCCTCAGGCCTTAGCGGGGAACCCCCAGAGAGACAAGGCCGGTAGGAAGTACAGGCTTGGTCAGCGGTTCTGGCTCCTACTGGGTCTGACGAGGTCAGAGGTCATCGAGTCCACAAGAAATCCCGGCCAGCAGGCAGCCTCGGCCCCTCGGGGTGCCTCCTGCCGGGGGCCCAGGAGGAGGGGACAGGGCTCACCGGCAAGAGTGGCCAGGGTGAGGCGGGGCCTGGGACAGCCGTCCGCCTCCCCGAAGGACACGGCAGCCTCCCGGACTCGTGCATCCGCGCTGCTCTGAGGAAGCGCCCGGCCCAGGGTGGGCAGGAGCCCGGACCCGCCTGCAGGGGCGGTGGGCCTCGCTGGGGTCTGAGATGTGCTGCCCCAGCTGAGCCAGCGCCCCGGGCCCTTCCCCGGGCCAGGCTGCAGCCTGGCCAGGCTCTGGGACAGGCAGGTGACCCTCGCCACCACCGAGAAAACGCCTGGCCCGGGTCACCCAACCAGGGCAGGAGCGGGGTCCCACTCTCCCGGGGTCAGGGCTCAGGCCCAGGAAGGGGGTCCCTCCCGGAGAGGGTCTCCCTGGGCCCCTGCCCTTCCCGGGTAGAGGCTGAGTCCCCTGAGGTCTCTTGTCCCTGTTCTCTGGGATGGACATCACACTTGACCCTGGGCGGGCCACGTTCTTACTCCCACCTGCTGCTGCCCAGGAGCCCAGACACCCCCCACCTCTGCCGCTCCCTGGGGCCCTTCAGGGCTGACGCTGAGCCCCAGACAGAAACAAGACATGGGGGTCCTCAGAAGTGGACGGCCCTGCCGGGAAACAGGATCCCAAGCCCGTGCTCACGCAGCACAAACGAGGGGTCCTCACTGCGGGCAGGGACAGTCACATCCGGTTCTGTCCCCCAGACGCCCGCGCAGAGCTCAGAAAACACGCGCAGAGTGACCCCGAGCTCTCAGCCTGTAGAGCCAGCAGAGAAGCCCGCAGGGCCACACGGCACTCGGGCCCAGGGTCCTGGGTCACGGGAAGGACGTGGGACCCGCACCCCGGGCTCGAATGCAAGTCAGGGGCTCCGCACAGCCGCCCCGAGCGGGGGCTGAATGGTGGGGGCTCCATGGTGCTGGTGGCCGCAGGCAGACCCCCGTCGGGGCTGGAAGCCCCATCAGACCCCCCTCCCCCCGTGCAGGACCACCAGGCCCCAGGAAGGAGCCACGACCCAGCCCTCCCGGGGCCAGGGAAGGAGTGGGAGCCACGGCCCTCACGTGACACTCTGGGAAGCCTCCTGCCGATATCGCGTCCCCTGGACGGTGTCCACCAACAGAGACGTCAGGAAATGCCCCACTCCCCACGAGGCAGCCGAGGGCCGTGCCCAGCAAGGGCCATGTGCACACACGCGGATACACACACACATGCTCACTGGCACACACACACACACACACACACACACACACATACACACACTGGTGCTCACACTCGCCCCCACACCGGATGGGAGCCCTGGCTCCCTCCTGCCCCCAACTCACCTGGAAGCCAGATGTCAAACATCTGTGTGGGCGGAGCCAGGTCCCAGAAGCCCCGCCTCCCAGCCCACCCCACCCCCACCCCTGCCTAGTTCTCAACTTCCAGGGGCCTGTACCCGCCTGTCGGAGGGAAGGGCCACCTCGACCTCCTCGGAACAGAGGCCAGCCGGCGGTGGGGCCCTGCGTGTCCTGTTTTGGGTGGTTTCCACTTCTTTAAAAAAGAAAAACACCAGGGAACGTGACCGCCCATAAAGATTTATGTGGGCTTAGAAATGACCAGAGCGCCTTTGGAGAAAATAAGAATTTGATTTTTCAGTTTCAGCCCCGTACAGACCGTGCCTGAGCCTCCAGAAGGACACTCGTGTTTGCAGATACACGGCTGCACCCCCTCCGCCCACCCCCGCCCGGCAGGTGCCACGGGCTCTCATCCTCAGCCAGGAAAACTGGCCCCACCCAGCCCCCCTCCAGGTCCAGCTGGCCCGCCTCCCCCTCCAGGAAGCACCCTCAGGTTGCCCTGCCCCGGTGGTTTCGGCTCCCAAGGCTCAGAGCCCTCTCTGGCCCTGCCTCTCTGCCAGCCGGGGCCCCGCGGCCCCTCTGCTCCACCAGCACCCAGACCAGCTCACCAGGGCACTGGGGTGCTCACACGAGGCCAGGGCGGGCTCGAGGACCCAGGCTCCGGGGCAGGAGAAGGCGGCGAACCAGAGAGGGTGACAGACGCCTGCGGCCGCCTCTCTGACCGTGATGCTGGTCTCCCGCCTCAGCATCTGGGCCCGGTACCCCAAGACCTGCCTGTCCAGAGCCCACCTCCCGCCCCCTCCCAGGGCTGCTGTGTCTCCAGCCACACCCCTGCTTTGTAGCTCCCCTTCACCAGAGCCGTGGGACCTCACCCATCCCCCCACAACCCCGTGCTGCCGGCCAGACAGGAGACAAGCCAAAATGGGGAGGGGGCCACACAGGACCCAGAGGAGGGGTCACTCTGGCCACGACCAAATCCTTGAAGGGGAGAGGGAAGAGAAGGGGCCCACAGTGATGGTCACCCAGGGCGGGGCCCCCGGGGACGGTGTCGTGGGAACGGGTCTGCAGATCATACCACGCCCCTGCATTCTCACACGGGCTGCTTGCTCCCCAGAGGCTCCGCACGGCCCTCTCAGAAGGTTCTGGCTTGTCCTGACTGGGTATTCACACCAGGGCAGAGCACCGGCCTCACCCCTCAGTAAGGGGCGCTCTCCTTTTGACCAAGCTCCCCCCGGGGTCAAGGGACACGCCAAAGTCAGGGCCAGGGCCGGTCCCTCCCCTGCCTCCCGCTCCTCCCCACCCCGGGCCTCAGTTTCCCCAGCTGAACAAGGGACGGTGTCTGAGGGCACCCGAGGCCCCCCAGGGTGTCCCGCCACAGCCCCGCGGCCCGGCGCTCAGAGCCCTTCCCGGGAGGAGCTCTCTCTCCGGCCCACACCGGTTTCTTCCCGGCGTAACGGAAAAATCAATACGCTGCAGAATTCGGTGCGAACCTCAAATGCACTTATGTCCAGTCGCACCAGGAGCGAGCAGGCAAAGAGCGGCGGCGGGCCGGCCACGCGGCCCCCTCGCCCCGACACCGCGCCCCGGCTTTAATCGAGTCTTCCCTCCGGTGACTTCGCCTGATTGTGTGGAGCTGGCCTCATAAATAATGGAGCTTAATGAACGGCATGAAAAGTTAATTAATTGTAAGCACAGTTACACACGGCCACGCCGTACCTGTCGTAAAATAGATCTTGTGTTAGAACTTATTACATTTTTATCAACTCGGCCTCGCGAGTCCCGGCGCATACCTGGGCCGTGGACCGTCCTCTGCAATCAGAGTCGTTTGGCTTTTATGGGTTTTCTCAATTTCGCCCAAGGGACAGGCAGGACAAAGCAAGGGAGACTGTGGCTGGAGCTGCTTTTCCGCACGGAGGACGTTCGAAGGCCGGGCCCGTCCGCCCCACGTGCCCCTGGCCCCACGGCCACCCCCAAATGCAGCTGCCCCTGCCCCTGCCCCTGCGGGGCTGGGACGGATCCCCGCCTGGGGGGCGACTACCCAGCCTCACTGTCCCCACATGAAGGCCAAGAGGCTAAGCCGTGACCACCACCTGCCCTGCCCTGACACTTGACCCCAGAGCTGGACCCGCTCCCCAGGGAGACATGGTGGGGTGCGGGAGCCAGGTGCCCAGAGTCCTAGCTGGGGCTCAGCCTCTCCTCCTGAGTGGCAGGGTCCCCAAGATGGAGGGAGACGGAAGCAGCACCAGGAGCCCCCCAAAGATGAAATCTACCCTGGGCCCTTGTCTGCCCGCGCCCCCCCTCCCCCCCAGTCCGGGGTCCGGGAGGCGCCGAGATCTGCTCTCACCGTGAATGTCACTCTTGTGGGGCTGGGCCCTCCCCCCACCAGAGACCCTCCCTGTGCCCTCGTCTGCCCCCCCAGGCCCCTCGTCTGCCCCCCCCAGGCCCCTCGTCTGTCCCCTGTGCCTTTGTCTGCCCTCTGCTTCCCGCAGGGCGAGCACGAGGGATGAGGACAACTTCCCAGTGAGACCGTAGGTGTCTCGGGGTCACCCCTCGCCCGCACTGACGGAGCCCTGCCCTCCTAAGGGCAGTATCTGTGCCTCCACCCCAGGCGGCACCCTCTGCTCTGGCCTCTGTCTACAGCAGCCCCCGCGTGGGCCCTTCTCCAGGGGGGTCGACATCGCCCTACGTGGCGGGAGCCGTCACACATCTGCCCTCACCGGCATCCGCCAGGGGCCCGCTCATCCTTCCTGCTGGTTGTTCTAACCCTAACCCTAACCCTAACCCCAGGCTTATGGCCCCTGCACCGACCACACCCCACGCTGCTATCTCTTTCTTGTACTTCTTTCCCTCTGGGGGACCATCCGTATGTGTCCCCACGAGGGTCAAGATGTCCTTTATCTGCACCGCCCAATCTGGGAGCCATCAGCCACCGCGGCTACTGTGAACTCAACGTGGGGCCACCGCAGCAGCAAAACCAGACTTTTCCAAAGTATATTTTAGGTAAAAGCTTTACTGAAGTACAACTCACGTGGGGTAACCTGTACGGTATGAGGGAAGCAATTTGAAAGGTTTTGACCATCCAGGTCCAGTGAAGAAAACACATGTGTCGTCCTCACCCCTCGGCCACCGCTGCTCTGATGGTCCCGTCCCCGTCCCCAGTCCCCAAAGCCTCTCCCTGCCTTCTGTCATTACGGACCCATTTGCACTTTCTAGAACTTGACATAAATTCTTTATGGAATCGGAAATCGCATTTTCTTTTTGTTCAGCTCCTTCCACGTGGCAGATTGACGTCCATCCGCGGTGCGCGTATCAGCAGTGCCTTGCTTTTTCTCGCCGAGTTGCCCCCGTGTTTGGACATACCACAGTTTATCTACCCACTCAACTCGTGAGGGACGTTTGGGTTGTTTCCAGTTGGAGACCTTCTCGACAGCGCTGCGTGCACGCTCCCGTACAGCTCAGTGTGGACGTGTGTGTTCATTTCTCTCTCAGCAGGATGGCGGCACCATACGGCGGGTGTGTGTTCGACGGTTTAAGAAAGGGCCAGATAAGCACCTTTTCACGTGCTCGTATGTTGTCCATACATCCCTACTGGTTAGTGGTGTTCTTTCCCTCAACCCCTCGGTAAAATTCATCAGGAAAGCCTCTGGGGCCCGAGTCTCCATTGTAGGAAGGTTTTCAGCTACAAATTTGATTTCTTTCACGGATCTAAGGCACACAAGCAATTTCGTCCTGCGTGCACTCTGGTAATTCGTGTCTTTCAAGGAACTGTCCGTTTCATCTCTGCAGTTGAATTTATCGGTATAAAGTTGTTGGTAATACTCCCTTCTCCTCGTAATGTCAGGGGGGTCCGTTTGGATGTCCCCTCTTTCGCTCACAACACTGGCACTTTGTCTTCCTTCCCTCCTGATCAGCCCCGCCAAGGGTTTGTTGTTTTGTTGATCGTCTTGGAGGACCAGCTTTGGTCTCATTGATTTTCTCTATCGTTTTTCTGTTTACTATTTCACTGATTTTCACTCTGATCTGTATTACTGTCTTTCTTCTTCTCACTTTGGGATTTATTTGCGTTCCATTTTCTAGTTTCTTAAGGTGAATGCTGACGCCATTGATTTGAAGTCTGTCTTCCTGATATAGGAATTTGATGCTATAAAGATCCCCCTAAGTAGTGGTTTAGCTAAATTCACACATTTTCTGAGGGATTTGCTGTTTTCATTTTGATTCGTTTTAAAATACTTTCTTTTTTTAAGTTCAAAATACTTCCTAATTTCCCTTTTGAATTCCTCTTTGTCCTATGGGTTATTAAGAAATGTGTTGTTTAGCGGCACCTGGGTGGCTCAGTCGGTTAAGCGTCCAACTCTTGCTTTCGGCTCAGGTCACGATCTCACGGTTTGTGGGTTCGAGCCCCACATCGGGCTCTGTGCTGACAGGGATCCTGCTTGGGATTCTGTTTCCCTCTCTCTCTGCCCCTCCCCCACTCTCTCTCTCTCAAAAATAAACATTTAAACAATTTTTTTAAAAAAGTAATGTGTTGTTTAGTTTCCAAATGTGGGGATTATCTGGAAATCTCCCATTTCTGGTTTAATTCCATTGTAGTCAGGAAACCTACTTTTATGACTTGGACCCTTTTATATGTTTTAGACTAGTTTTATGATCCAGAATTTGGTCCCTCCTAGTAAATGTCCCACGTGTGCTCAACAAGAATGGCTATTCTGTGTTGGGTGAAGGGTTTTGTAACTGTAAGCCACATCTGATCCCCCCTCTTCCACACCCCTACTGATGGCCCATCAACTTGGGAGAATCACCAAAAGATGAGTAATAAATTTCTGGCTCAACTTGGGGATTTGTCCTTGTGGCTCTGTTAGTTTTTGTTTCATGTATTTTAAAGCTATGTTATGAGGTGCATAAAAATTTAGGATTGTTATGTCCTCTTCATAAACTGACCCCTTTATCATTATGAAACATTTTTCGTTATCCCTAATAATACTCTGTGTTCTATAAGCTATTTTGTCTGGTATTAATATATAGTCACTCCGGTGGTCTTTGGATGAGTGTTAGCATAGTACATCCTTTCCAATTCTTTTACTTTTTGTTATTTATATCTTTACATTTGAAGTGTGTTTCTTATAGACAGCACGTGGTTGGATCTTGCTTTTACATACATTTTGTCCTCAGTCACTTATTTGGGATATTTAAGCCATTTACATTTAATGTATTATTCACAGAGTTCAGTCTATTATCTTGTCATTTATGTTTTTAAGTTTTTTTTAATGTTTATTTATTTTGGGGGAGAGAGACAGAGCACAGGAGGAGGAGGAGCAAAGAAAGAGAGGGAGACACAGAATCTGAAACAGGGTCCAGGCTCTGAGCTGTCAGTGCAGAGCCTGATGTGGGGCCCAAACTCATGAACTGTGAGATCATGACCTGAGCCAAAGTCGGACACTTAACCAACTGAGCCATCCAGGTGCTTCTATTATCTTGTCATTTATTTCCAGTTTGCCCCATCTGGTTTTCCCTTTTTCCTCCTCCTTGTTCTAGAATCTACTGACTGTTTTAAGGTTTATAGTATACATCTTTAACTTGTCACAGTCTGTCTTCAAGTGATCTGATACCACTTCCTATATAATGTAATAACATTACAATAGCTTATTTCCATTTATCCCCTGAAAAACTTTCTGCTGTTGTCTTCACGCATTTTATTTTTGTATATTTTTACATTTTATTTTTACATATATCATAAATCCCACATTACATGATTATCACTTTTGTTTAGACAACTATCTACTAAGTATGTTTACATAATGATCATCTATATAAATATAGGTCATCTACATTATAAAAGTGCCAGTTTCAGTACTTCCCATTCCTATATGTAAATCTGCTGCCCACTTAGGTCACCCTCCTTCCACCTGAGGACACACTTTAACCTTCATCATAGCGTGGGTCTTCTGGGGAGAAGTCCTTTCAGCTTCTATATGTTCATAAGTCTTTATTTGGCCTTTGGTTTTGAAAGACATTTTTGCTGGGTATGGAATTCTAGATTGATAGATGTTTCTCTTCCAGGACATAAGAGATGCTGCCACAGCTTCTGACTTACAATTCCCACCAGAAGTCTGTTGCTATCCTCACTTGTTTCCATCGTATGAACCTTCTCTTATTTTCTGACTGCTTTTAAGATTTTGTCCTTATCACTGGTTTTGAGCTATTTGATTAAGATACGCTTTGGTGTTGAAGTGTTTTTATTTTTATATTTCCTGTACTCTGACTTCCTTTAGCTTGGATCTGTGAGCTTATAGCTTTCATCATGCAGGGAAAATGTTTGGCCATTATCTCTTCCTGCATTTTTCAGTCACCACCTCTCTCCTTCAGACACTCCAATCACATGCATGAGGACATTTGAAGTTCTCCCAAAGCTCACTGGTGCTCTGTTCATTTCTTAATTAATATTCTCTCTCATTCCTCATCTTGGGTTGTTTCTGTTGCTACAGCCTCAAGTGTGTTCATCAGTTTTTCCTCAATGTCTGACCCACCATTGATCATATCTGCCGTGTTTTTCATCTTGGACATTGTATTCTCCTCTCTAGAAGTTTAGTTTGGGTCCTTGTTTACATCTTCCATGTTTCTGCTTAACTTTTTGAACATACAGAATCCAGCAGTAATAGCTGTTTTTAACTGCTAATTCTAACATCTGTGTCAGTCCTGGGTTGGTTTTGATGATTTACCCCCTCATTATGGGTTGTATTTTCCTGCTTCTTTACTTGTTTGTGAATTTTTTATGGGATTCCAGACATTGTGAATTTCATCGTGTTGGGTGCTGGATTCTTGAGCTTTTTCTGAGATACAGTTAAGTCACTTGGAAATAGTTTGATCATTTGGGTATTGTTTTTAAGATGCTTTTAAGCAGTACAGGAGCAGTGCTCAGTCTGGGACTATTATCCTCACTGTGAAAGCAAGGCCCTTGAGCATACTCTGTCAAGGCCCAGGAGCCCTGAGATGGTCCAGACCGACTATGGGGAACAGGTGATACCCTTCCCCCACCTTGGGGGAACTTCCCTCACTCACATGAGCCCATGAGCCCTCCACTGAGTCGTCTGAATCCTGAAAGAGACCCTCTGCAGTCCCAGAGCTCTCGTGGGTAGCCTTCTCCTCTCTAGTCCACTAGCCTCACACTCTCACTTCCTTAGTCCCCTCCTGGGCTCTATCCCTGATTGCAGGGAGTCTCTGGGCTCTGCCTACACCCCTCCTTCCTGCCTGAACAGTCTCCCCCATTGTGAGCAGGACCAGCTACAAAACTCTCCTCACTGGTTCCCAGCCTCTCTCCATCCTCCACTGCTTGACGTCCAGGGTCTCGATGACAGATTTTTCACATATTTTGTCCATCTCTTATCTCCTTCAGGTGGAAGGATGGATCTGGTCGATGATACTTCATCTTAGCTAGGAACAGAAGTCCCAATTTTATTTCATTGCATTTTATTTTCCTTTTAATAGCTGTCAGTGGCTAGTGCCCACCAAATTGGGTGGCACAGCTCAAGACTCTGGACTCTGTGTGGTCAGGAGGCTAGCGGGCTGGCTCCCTGTGTGCACCCAGGCACTGACTGGCACAGCCAGGGTACCTAGGAGTAACTGCTGAGGGAACAGTTGGTAAGACAACCTGGGCCTGTAGGGTGATAAGAGAACTCTGGGGTGACTGTCCTCAAAGCCTCCCACTGCAGTCAGGTCCCTGATGCCACACTCTCTGCCCTTCAGTCCTTGAGGCTGCCTGTGCCTCCTGTGGCCAGGGAGGCTCTGCGGTCGCTCTGATCACTCCTGTCCCGATGCCCCCAGCCTCCCAGAACCCGCGTCTAGAGTCTCCAGCATGCAAGGATTCAGGGCTCCTATGTCCTAAACCAAAACCGGCAAGACCCAGCCTGGCAGCACTCTTGCCCTTCATGATTTAGAAAAAAATTGAGCCTGGTGGTCTGCATTTGAACATGGGCAAAAGACGTGAGTGGACACTTCTCCAAAGAAGACATACGCACGGCCAAGAAGGACATGAAAAGATGCTCGGCATCCTCAGTCATTCAGGAAGCGCAAACCAAAACCAAACCAAAATGCAAAACGAGATCCCACGTCACACCTACCAGGATGGATACTACCAGCAAAACAGAAAATGCCAAGGGTCGGCGAGGATGTGGAGAAATTTGATCCCTCACGTGCTGTCGTGGGAATGTAAGACGGTGCAATTGCTGTGGAAAACAGTATGGCGGTGCCTCAAAAAGATTAAATGTAAAGTTACCACAGGACCCAGCATTTCCATCCTCAGGAAGACACAGTCGATCCTTGAACAACGCAGGGGTGAGGGATAGCGACCTCCGTACCGTCGAAAATCCGCGTATGAATTTGACTCCCCCCACAACTTAGCTACCAATAGACCTCCTGTAGACCGGAAGCCTTACTGATGACATAAATAGTTGATTAACACGTATTTTGCATGTTATATGTATTACATACTGTGTTCTTACAATAAAGTTAAGCTAGAGGAAAGAAGATGTCGCTTAAAAAGTCATGAGGAAGAGCGAACGGTGTACTGCATTTATTGAAAAAAGCCTGTGTGTAAGTGGACCCGCACAGTCCAGACCCACGTCGCTCACGAGTCAACGGCACTCGCAAGAATCGAAAGCAGGGACTTCAACCCATACGTGCACTATTCAGAGCAGCCAAAAGGCAGAAGCAACCCAAGTGTCCTTTGATGGGTGACGGAGAAACAAAATAGGGTCAATCCGTACAACAGACTACATTCAGCCACCATCAGCAATGACTCGCTACAACAGGGATGGGCTCTGAGGCCCCACGCCAAGTGAAATATGTCACAAAAGGACAAATCCCGTATGCCTCCACATGTGTGATGGCCCCAGAGCAGGCAAAGTCACAGGGGGCAGAAAGCAGAATCCAGGTTACCAGGGGCTGGGGGGGGGGGGGGGTTGGTTATGGTCACGTGGGGACAGAGTCAGTGACGGGCCTGACAAACAGTTTTGGATGGAGACAGTGGTAACGGGCCCATGACACCGCAAATGTGTCCGATGTCACTGAAGTGTATACTCACAACTGGTCAAAGCGATACACACGATGTTCTGTATTTTCCTTTAAAGGCTGGAGGTGCCGATGCCCCGCCTGTCCCACCAGCCAGGGGATGTGGCCCCACTGTGGGGGAGGGGAGGATCGAATCAGGATCTCAGCCTCTGAAGTGTTGACTCCAGGAAAGCGGGCTTCTCCCCGCTTTTCAAGAATCTCACTCAGCTCTGGCTGAGGGCGCGCGTCTTCCCACAAGCATAAATTTAGCAGATTGAGTGGGAAATGGCAGCTGCCTGGGGCTAATAGCATCCTGAGCACCCATATTTTAGAGGATGGTCGGACACTGTGGCGGGGGGAGGGGCGCCCAGCACCTTCTCCACAATCGGTTATGGCCGGTTTTATAGCTTTTTACGAAAAGATGCCAGCCAGATCCAGACGTTCCCCGTGCTCAGCCCTGCTCTCCTGGGTTCTGTCTTCCTGCCTGCCACCTCTGGCCTGCCTCAGTTCCCCACCTGCACCCCCAAGGGCGGCTGTTGCCCCCTGGGGCCCCTCAGGAAGGCTCTGACCCTCCGAGCCCTCTCCTCCATCCAAAGCAGGGCAGACACGGCAGCCCAGGCCAGCGTCCCCTCTCCCCCGCGTCAGGTCACAGTTGCCGGGACCTATGGACCCCCGCCCCTGCTGACAACGCTGCCAAAGGCGTCATCGCACACGTGCACACACTCAGACACAGACACACAGACACACGGACGCAAAGAGACACGCACACACTAGCCAACGTGGACATCCAAGCGCATCTTGCAAAAAGGAGCATCGCCCGGCGCCCAGCCTCCTCTGGGATCCCGAGGGGCCCGGCCCCTATAAGCCCGCAGCGCAATGTGCAGGCACACCGGGGGTGGGGGCTACCGCCCTCCCCCGAGCGGATGAGCACGGTTCCCTCGGCCCCGGGGGGCTGCCAGGATTAAGTCCGAAATTGCCTGCATGGAGCCCGCAGCTGGAGTCCGCTTCCCGGCTCCGTGAGTCCAGCAGCACCGAGGACCCTCTCCTCCGAGCCCCCACCCGGGGACCCCCGTTCCGAGTCCCGCTGTCCCGGGGACCTCAGGGTGCCGATCCGCGACCCTGTGCCTCCTGGCTCCCGAGCCAGCGGTCACACGGGCTGGGGTGAGGGCTGTCCGTGAACATTTCCGCAACGCGCGCGCACACGCAGACCCACGCACGCGTGCATGCACACGCATACACACCCACGCGCACGGGCACGGGCACGCACACGTACGTACACGCGCACGCACGCACGCACGCACCACTCGGCCAGATGAGCTGGTGCCGAGACGCCGGATGCCCTTCTGTCCGACGCAGTCGTTTGTTTGCTCCCGACCCCTTCGTCTCCCTGCCGCCCTCCCCGACCCGACCGGTGCCCCAGGTCACCGCTGCGAACCTGGTGCGTTTCCTCGTGTATCCTCCGCTGCACCGTGGTTTGGAAACGCTGAATTCACTGTCAACATTGATCAACGTATTTCAGATTCAAGCGCAGGCATCTGGCTCCTCCTGACACAGGAAGCTCCAGCCGCCCAGGGCCACCTGGAGAGCCGGGGGCCGCCGGCGCGAGGGAAGGTGGCGGCCGCCCTCCGGCTGGGCACCGACCCCCCGCCCACCTGCCCTTGCAGCCCCGGCATGAAGAGCGGGGGTGGCAGGCCCGTCGCCTTCCTCTGTGGGAGCAGGGCTCCAGCCCGGGCGTCAGCGCGTCCGGGCTTCGAGAAACGCCGTGCCAGGCCGGGGGCCGGGGGACTGGCCTGGCCCGGTCAGCAGTGCGGCCTGAGATGGGGAAGGGACAGCGACAGTGAGGCAGCGGGAGCTGGGGGGGGGGGGGGGAGGAGGGGGAGGGAGGGACTCGGCTGGGGGCAGAGGGACTGAGTGGGGCGGAGGAAGGGGGCCTGACCCTGGTGGGGCCCATTTGGGAGACACAGCCTCTGTCTTCCCCGTAACCTGTGCCCATCTTAAGGGTGGAAAACTGGGAAGTGACTTATGTACTTGCCAAGCTTTTCCAGCCAGTGGGTGGTGGAGCTGGTTTGAACCAGGCACCTACCGCCACCCCACTCCCCTACTCCCTCACCCCCGCCCCCCCTTACTCCCTCTCCACCCCATCCTTGCGCCCCCCCCCCACCGTGGACTTGGCTGCTGGGAGAGGGGGATGGTCAAGGAGAAGGGGGAGGGGGCGAGGGTAGGAAGCGCTCTTGTGTGTTAGCGCAAGCCCTGGGCCCTCTGTGCTTGGAGACCCCAACCCTCCCCGCCCCCCGCCAGGGCTCACCACCAATTTGCTGAGTTCTGGAACCTCCCTCTTCTGTGAAACTGTAGGCGGGGCCGGTGGTCGCTGACAGGCCAGCCCCCCAGGAACACGGCCGCATCCAGCATGGGGCACAGCCAGAGGGGCCAGCGCCGGGGTTCAGGGGAGAGGACCAGACCCCCAATGACCGCAGTGCACCCGGGGCCATCTCTACACATCGCTTCTGGTCCTAGGAAGCTTCCTGAGAATGGCGTCCTGACCACCCTCAAGGTGGCAGACCCGGGGGTGCAGGGGTGGGGGGACAGGGGCAAGGCAGCCACTCCCTCGGCCCACCCGCCCCCCCCATGCCCACCAGCTGAGCCGCCAGAGCCACACTCGTCAACGGGTTTAATTAGAGCCCAGAGGTGGCCCCCGAACACCACACTGACCCTCATCTCAGCCCCCCCCCCCCGAGGTTAACCACCAGCCTGGCCGCTGCACTAAGGGGGCAGGCAGGGCCGGACAAAGGGCCGCCTGCAAATTGAGGGCAAGTGAAGCCAGCCAGCCTCGGGAGGTGATAATTGGGCTTTGCTTTGAGGTGTCTGTGAGAGCGAGGGCCTTAATGGGCGAGACAGGGCAGAGAAGAAACGGAGCTGGGGGCTGCCGCTGGGGAGCAGCCGGGAACTCCGGTGAACAAAGGGCGGCAGCGAGCCTGAGAGCCCTGTTTGGTGTACAGGCACCGCCTCGAGTGGACTTGAGAGAGCCCCCACCCGCTGCCCAACACTTGTGACTGCAGGCCCCGGGGCAGCTGTTCTGGGACAAATGAGGTCTGAGGAGGGGGCTCCTTAGCCACAGATTTCTCCCCGCCACACACACCACAGCAAAGACCGGGGAGCATCTTCACAAAGCCTTCAGTGAATCCTGTGAATATGAAAGAAGGAAGGAATGAATGGATGATGGATGAGTAGATGGGTGATGGACAGATGGATGGGTGAGTGGATGGATACATGGGCAGATGATGGATGGATGCATGCATGCATGGATGCATGGATGGATGGATGGCTGGATAGATGAATGGATAAATGGATTATGGATGATGAACGACGGATGGGTGGGTGGGTGGGTCCCTAGATGGGTGGATGGATGAATGGGTAAATGATGGATGGATGATGGGTGGATGGATGGATGTTGGATGATGGATGGCTGGATAGATGATGGATGGCTGGATAGATGATGGATGGGTGGGTGATGGGTAGATGAAGGATAGATGGAGGGATGGATGGATGGAAGGATGGATGATGGGACAATGGATGTTGGATGATGGATGGACAGGTGACAGGTAGATAGGTGATGTATGGGTGGGTGGATAATGGATGATGGATGGATGAGTTATGAGTAGATGAAGGTTGGATGGATGGATGGATGATGGGACAATGGATGTTGGATGATGGATGGACAGGTGACAGGTAGATAGGTGATGTATGGGTGGGTGGATAATGGATGATGGATGGATGGGTGATGGGTAGATGGATGATGGATGGATGAGTTATGAGTAGATGAAGGATGGATGGATGGATGGATGATGGGACAATGGATGTTGGATGATGGAAGGACAGGTGACAGGTAGATGATGGATGGATGGATGGATGGATGGATGGATGAATGGATGATGGGAGCGTGGATGTTGGATGATGGATGGATGGGTGATGGGTAGATGGATAGATGGGTGGGTGGATGGATGATGGATGGGTGATAGATGATGGAAGGTGGGTGAGTGGATGGATGGATGGATGGATAGATGGACGGATGGATGATGGGAGGGTGGATGTTGGATGACGGATGTGTAGGTGATGTGTGGATAGATGAAGGATGGGTGGGTGGATGGATGATGGATGGTGGGTGGATGAAATGCCTTATGAAAGCTGGAAGGGCCCTCAGGACACACTGTCTAATCCTTTACCCAAATCAGGGTTCCCTCTGCCCTTCTTGAAGGGAACTTCTACTTATCTTCCCTCCCCCTCCTCTGGTCCATCTCCCTCCCCCTCAAGGTCTTCCTTCTTCCCTCATCCCCTCATTCCTATCCCCCCATCTCTCCTGGTGCTCTCACCGCCTCACCCAGAACTCCAGCCTGCCCAGCCAACATTGCCCTCTGGTGCCCCCTTATCTGCACTGTGACCCCAGTTGCCCTCAGCTACCCCCACCTGGAAGATGCTCAGGGTCAGTCCAGTCCTCCTGTCTCCTGGATCACCCAAGCCACTGCAGGACCACGCAGAACCCAGTGCTCAGTGCCCCTGGTCCAGCTGCCCAGGTGGGGGACACGTGCCTACCCCAGGACTTTCATACTGCCACTCTGCCAGCCCCTGTCAGGCCTCAGCCCACCTACCCCCCACAGGCTCCCGGTGCCCCATGACCCACTATCCCCCACACTTGCTCACGGGGCAAGTGCTCCCTAAACCCACAAGGGCCTCCTGGAGGCTTCCATGCAGCTTTCCCCCAACCTTCAAGTGGGAGCCAGATGGTGAGAGCAAGGAAAGAAGGTGAACTTTAGGGCTGCCCAGGCCTGGGCCCCTACTCCATCCCCACCTCTGTCCTGCTGGTCTCCCTGGGTGGCAGGTCCCCACACGCCTCGGTTTCCCCACCGAAATGTCCAGGCAACAGCACCCCCATGCAGGACTGGCCCCCGCCTCATCCTCCCAGCTCCTTCTGCCCAACTAAGGGTGGGTCCCATGGCCACAGGTCCCCTGTGTCACCCGGATCGCCCTGCTAGCTTCCAGAATCACGAAAACATAAATGAGTGTTGTCCACGCCATCGGACTGCTGTGTTTTGTTCCAGCAGGCCCTCAGACACTAACATCCTTCCCTGGAGCACCGGATCGCTGTGACAACCAGGCTTCTGACCCCCAGGGGGCAGGATGCGCCCCCTGCCGCCAGGGCCCTGGCTGTCCTCCAGGTGTAGACCCTTCCCAGGGTGGGGAAGAGGCTACACCTGAAGAAGGAGTCCGCCAGCCCAGGGCTCCACGCCTGGGCCGATGCAGGAAACCGTCTTTGATAAGCAAAGCTGTGCTGCCCGCCCACTCTGTGCCTCCCACAGACAAGTGTCACTGGTCCCTGCTCCTTGGCCATCAGGAAGCCACCTCCCCCTCAGCACTGAGGGGCTCTGGCCACCCCGGTCCCCATAACCCTGGGTGGATGGGATGAGCTCCAGGTCTCCCCCTCCCCCCAGAGGCTGGGCTCCGGGCCTTGGGAGGGGCTGGCTGCCCCCAGCACCACCCCATCCTCACCGGGCACGCCCCACGGACGGACCCACAGACGGACCCACGGCCCACCAGCTGAGCTGCGTCCAACAGCAGACTTCAATGACATCCAAATTGCCCAGCGCGCTAAGGAGGGTCCGGAGATGCAAACCTGATGAGGGAACCCGGGCTATCGATTTTCCCTCTCCTGTGCTGTCATACTCCCTTAAAGGCATTTACTGAGGCTTTTAAGAGCCGCAGCGTTTCCACGAAGGAACAAATTACGTGCAAATCAGGCTGCTGCAATCTATTGTGCCCTCAAACCCTCGTTAGGAGAGCCGGGCGGGTGGCGCGGCGGGCAGCTTGGTATCATCCTCGTGCTGAAGCTGGAAAAAAGCCAGCCAGGAGAAGCCTCCCGCTGCAGGACCCTGAGCAGAGCCTGCCCGTGGCCCCCAGGCCACCCCCGCCCCCTCCAGGGAGACCCTTGGGGAGGACACAGCCAGCCAGGAGGGTGAGCAAGGTGTGAATGAGTCTGCAGTCACTCCCAGGCAACGCCCTCGCAGAGGACCTGTCCACACACGCGCCTCTGGCTACACTGCCCCCTTCAGCCAGCCAGCCCAGAATGGTCACCGCCGATCCTCCCACTCTCCACCCTCAACTCTGCATCCCGGACCCCCATCCCTCCCTCTGGACGATGCGCAGGCCAGCTTGGCACCCTCCCGCCTTCCTCTGGGTGCCCGAGACTTCGGCAGCTGGCCCCCAGGGAAGCCCACCCAGTGGCCCTCAGCCTCAGGGCACAGAGCACCCCCGAGGCCTCCCCAGACGGTTTCTTCCCACTATGGCAAACCTCGGGATGGGGGCCAGAGACACAAGACAGCCGGGGGCTCAGAGAGCAGAATACACAGCCCCGGGGCCCAGGTCTGGCTCTGTAGAAGGAGGGTGTGGCCACACTGGGGACCCCTCGGGAGGAGACCCTCTTAGAAATGGGCATGAGGCTCTGCTGGGCTGCACACCTGTAGCTACAAGAGGCCCCACGTGTACGTCACGCTCTGCAGGGTCCCAGACGGGAATGGGCCTCGGACACCCAGCCCCCCCGGGTGTCACACACCCAGCAGGAGGGCGCCGGCGGGGGCACCTGGCCAGGCCACCCCCTAACCTCCTGCTGGCCACTCCCCCCAGGCCGACGGCACCCCATACACTGTAGGGTGCAGAGCAGGCCCTTCCCTGGGACCAGTGCCCGAGTCCCTGGAGCCCCAACCAGGAGCAAGCCTGGGTAGGCAGCCTCCCTCCGGGCCCCCTGGAAAGAGGGGACAAAAACCATGCACTGTCCCACATCATGCTTCTGTCTGCTTCCTTCATAGGCCTCAGCGGCCTCTGAGCCAACACTGCCTATGACCAGGGATGTATCTCTGCGTCACGACATGGTCTCAGCCTTGGCTGAGGTCCTGGCGTCAGGATAAGTCAGGTCAACCTGGGAGCTGCTTGCGCACAAGGCCTCCCAGGATGGGCTGCAGCCATCTAGCTACATGTGTTGACGCTGTGTGTTGACACGTGAAACAAGCTTGTCTCATATCCAGCCTGGGGCCTGCGCCCCCCAGAGGCTCACGAGACTGAGCTGAGTGCCAGCCCCGCACGGGCTCTCTGCTGAGGTCACTTCGGCATTGATGGTGAGCCTGCACACGGGCAGAGGAAGGGTCCCTGCCCAGGGAGGACGGGCAGGCGGGAAGGAGCTCTGGCCGTGCCTCACCCGCTGACCTGAATGTGTTCTGTCGTTCCAGGTCTGGGCTGACTTGCTGACTCCCCACAGCCTCAGTTTCCCCTCCCAAGGCCTGGAAACAGGGTCTTTCCTTTTATCCAGCTGTTCCTCCAGTGGT
Source organism: Lynx canadensis (assembly GCF_007474595.2). Taxonomy (NCBI): domain Eukaryota; kingdom Metazoa; phylum Chordata; class Mammalia; order Carnivora; family Felidae; genus Lynx; species Lynx canadensis. Next base: position 144,957,920 of record NC_044308.2, on the reverse strand, counting down.
CGATCCCACTCCATGGCCAGCCCGGTGCTGGGACCTCACCACATGCACGCCCTGTACACTACACGCGAATGTGCCAGAACCCAGAGGAAAGAGCTCTGGGCCGGGAGTGAGGGCAGCTCAGGCCTGCTCAGTGAGTGCTGGTGCCGGGCGGCTCAGGGACGAGCGTGAGGATGTGCATGCGCCACCCCCTCCCCCGTGGCCTTTGGGAATGTCAGTTATCCTGGGAGGCTGCTTACACCTCCAGACCTCACTTCCTCCTCCCCAAACCAGGATGATGGTGATGACGGCCCGGCTACTGGGACTCGAGCTGTGCCCAGGTGCTTGGGTGTCTCTGCTGCTGCCACACTGGGTCCACTCTCTCGCTGTGGAAGAGGCACATTCTCCTTCCTCCGGGCTGCTGGCCACCAAGGGGGTGAGGAGGGCGAGTGTGGGAGGAGGAAGCCCGAGGACCCGGGGCTGGTCTCCCCACTTCTCAGAGCACAGTGAGACGCCACCAGGAAGGAGCCTTCACTAGTCTCTGCTGGGGCCCCCAGCACCCCCTCCCGGCCTCCCACCATCTGCCCCAGGCCATGTCTGTGGGAGCCCCCGTGGGGGCAGGGATGGCGTTCCCAGTGATACCACTGTCCTGGGCCTGTGCAGCTGTCCTGTGGGGGAGGACCAGGGCGTTTGATCCCAAACTCCCAGCCTGGTGGTCTCTTCATCCCCCACAGGGGACAGGGCGCAGGCCACACCTCCTTGGGGAGAGCCCATCTCAGCACAGAGGGCACCACGAGGCGGGACTCCAGCCGCACCACCCGCCCCGCCACCAGGCAACCCCTGAGCTCCCACGAGTCTGCCACCGCAGGGCCCCCCAAGCCCTCCCTGTGTGTTCTGGGCCGCTCTCCCACCTGCCACGGCCCACGGGAGCAGAGAGGGGACAGGGTGCCACTAGGACCACGGTGCTGGCAGCCACGGCGTATTTCTGGGCTGGGCAGGAATTCAGGGTCAGAGGCAAGGGCTAATTATGGCTCAGGGATAAAGCAGGAGGCAGGCAGCTGTGCGGTGGAAAGAATGTTGCCCGCAGAGACACATTTTCCGATTCCAGGACTGCTGAAAATGCATTCTTTGACATTTATGAGGCTCGTGCCCCCCATAAACCCAGGATTCCAAAGAGGCCAACAGCTGCCTGAGCCCTGGAACCCAGGGCCACAGGGCCCGGTCCCTGCGGCCTTTTTCGAGAGCATGTTTGCGATGGATTTGCTTGTGGGGAGCCCTGTGTCCCAGTCACCAGATGTTCCCCGAGCAGCTATGGTGACGACTGCAGACCGGGAGGCCGCTCAGCTCGTCCCAGCAGCCAGAGGGAAACGGGGAACAGCCTCTTTGGCGACTGAGGGGACAGAGGCTTGGAGGGACCGAAAGGCTTTGCCAAGGCCGTGAGCCAGCGGTCAGCACTGGCCTCACTCTGCCCCCTGCAAACAGCCCCCTCCCTGCACAGCACAGGCCCTGCGCTGACTCCATTCTGCACAAAAAATAATATTACGGTTGGAGAGAATTCCCCCAAAGTGTCCAGCGTTGCCCCTGGGCGGGAGCACTGTCAGTTGCTTTCTCGTTCTTCTGTATTTTCTGCTTTTTCCTGCAATGACCACACGTTATTCTGAAAAACAGAAAACAGGAGACGTTCGTTTACAGGAAGAGGCTGGGTAATGGGGACCAACTCTTCACCGAGCGGTTAGGAAGGCTGGATCCAAATGGATTCATCTCCTCTAACGCACAAAAGAACAAATCAGACCCTGGAGAATGAATCGGCAGCCCCAACGTCTGCGGAGACCGGCGGCCAGCAAGGGAAGCCCCGAGGTTCAATCTGCTTTCGCTCCAAAGGGCTCGGCAGCCTGATGAAGGCGGCCGTGCTGACTGACCCCCGGAGCCGAGTGTGTGTGCTGGCATTCACCGTGATGTGCGGCCATGGTGGAAATGATACCACGGGAGTCAGCAGGTGCTGCAAACCAGGACTTGAGCTTCTGGAGGCCCTGTTGTTAAATACCCACCAGCCCAACACGGGGGATGAGCCCAGAGGTGCGCCCCGGGGCAAGGGGGGCGGCCAGAAGCAGGTTCTCCTGCGTGGGCTCACACTTTATCCTGGTGGCCTTAATGGTCCTGAGCCAGCAAACCTCAGGCCTTGAACCTGACCTAAAATAGTTCCTGAAATACACAGAATGCCCCCTCCAGGCACCTGGGAAAAGTGAACTGAAACCATCTCTAAAGAAAGGTGAATCCCTCCTAGAGAATACTTACTGCTATCAGTGCCTTTCCAAAGGCCGTCTCTAGCACCCAGGGACAGTCCCACATGCTGTAAACCAAACTCCAGGACCAGACAACAGGAAGAGGTGCACAGAGACCCCACGTTCTGGAATTATAAGCACAAGATATGAGATGGCAGCACTTTAAAGGAGAAAGAAACAAATTCAGAGAGATTTGCAAGACATTGAAAGTATAAAACGTGTCGGAGCAGATTGGGGGGGGGGGGTGGACGGGAATACAAAGGAAAATGTCTAAATCTGAAAAACAACCAAAACCTCGAACCAGATGGACGGGTCCGACACCAGGGAGAGCCAGGGAGAGAAGCGGAGGGTATGACCCGCGGACGATGCTTCAAAGGCAGCAGTGACTTTCGGGGGGTCGCACACTCTCAAAGAGCATCTCCCCATTGATAGACAAGTAGATGTGTAATTTTAAAGCATCACATAATAGTGGCTCTCTAGGAGTCTGTCTAACAAAGCAGTACAAGGCTTCAGTGAAGACTTTTATACTATGAGAACATAAGGACACCAGCTGAGGAGGGACGCACCATTCTCCCATGTTGGAAGACACAAGGTCACAAAGATGCCTGCTCTTCCCAAATTTCCCTGGTTCCGTAAAATTCCAATCAGAGCCTAGACGGGACTTGTTCTGTGTCTGCGGGGGGCTTGATGAGCTGACACACTTAAAAGGTATGTAGAATTCCAAAGAGCCCAGAATGGCCCAGATCCCTGCCCGAAAGGAGAGAGTGGGGAGCACGCTCTACCAGATGTCCAGGCTCCTTTTAGAGCCACCGAGGTGTGGGACACGGTGCAGGACGGACAAGCAGTCCCCCGGGACAGCACCGAGACCCCAAACACTGGCTTGATTTGTGGCCGAGGTAGGGCCCCAGAGCCGGGGAGAACGGATGATCTCTGCAGTAACCAGTGCTCCTTCAGCCGGCTCTCCATACAGGGAAGTGGGTCTGGAGCCCCACTCACACCATGCACAATATGAACTTCAGGTAGATTGATAGACCTAAGTGGAAAAGGCAAGTTCCTGAGCTTCTGGAAGATAATACGGGATAATGGCATCGTGACCCCGGAGCAGAGAAAGGAGTTTTAAATAAGACACTAAAAGCTTTCACCAACAGGAAAGATTAATAAATTCAACCACATTAACCTCAAGGACGTCTTTCCTGGGAATTCCCTGCGGTGAGAGTGAAAACAGGCCCCGTGCCACCGGGGAAGCTGTACCCCCGAGAGGCCTACCATCAAGGACACGTGAGGAGCGTCCACAAGAAAAAGTCAGGCAGCCCAAAGGCTTGCAAATGATCAAGAGACTCCATCAGGCACTCGCAAAGGGGAAAAGGCACACAGCAAAGAGAGGTATAAAAAGGTGCCTGATCTTGGGGCACCTGGGGGCTCCGTCGGTTTAGCATCTGACTTTGCTCAGGTCATGATCTCACAGTTCGTGGGTTCGAGCCCCACGTCGGGCTGTGTGCTGACAGCTCAGACCTGCAGCCTGCTTTGGACTCTGTGTCTCCCTCTCTCTCTGCCCTTCCCCTGCTCGCGTTCTGTTCCATCTCTCAAAAATGAATAAACATTAAAAAAAAATTTTGTTTTAAAAAGGTGCCTGATCTCATTCGAAGTCCAGGAAACGCACAGTAAAACCACGGTAACGAGATCCCACTCCTCCACCCACCAAATGGAGGAGGTTATAAATTGTGACAATACCAAGTACAGCACACCAGGGACTCCCATCAGCGCTGACAGTCACTCTGAAACACCGATCGGGTGGAGTTTTTAGGAAACGATTCTGGATCGTGGCGGATTCGTGATGCGATACATTTGTCAGAACACATGGCACGCACAGCAAGGCTTTAATGTAAAGGGGATTTTAGTTAATAACAGCCTATCAGGACTGGCCCACCTATCGTAACAAATGTAGTACCAGCACCAGATCCACTCTGTTGTTCTGTCGACCTAAAACATCTCAAAACAATAAAATCTACTGGTGTTTTGAAAGCCGGATCGGCATTGTTTGGAAGCGTTGAAGATGGGCTCGTGCCGTGAACGCCACGGCCCACACACCCCTGGGCTCCAGCTGGAGAAATCAAAAAGCACGGAAAGAGAGGTGCTCGTGCAAAGTCATGGAGACAGGCTGCGTGCCGTGACAAAGTGATACGGAAACGAAACGAGAAACAAAGGGGTGATCGAGTTTCACTCCGTGTATATAAAATCTGCCACCGGGGACGGCCCAGGGGGCTTGCCAAGGGCTGCTGAGAGCCCACAGGGCCGGTGGGGGCCAGAGAGAGAGCATGAGGGTCTGGAGAAGGAGGAGGGGGAGCCCGCGGGCGGGGAGCAGAGCCGGAGTGTCTCGGGACGTGGGTGAGGCTAATCCACATGCCTGCGTTAGAACACGGGTGTGTGATTCACGCATCGCTCTGCGTGATGTTTTGCGATGAAATAAGAACGGAAAAGTGAGAAGAATGTACTTCTGGCGCCAGCCCTGGGCACCTCGGGGGACTTCTGGACGAGTGGGCTGGCCGGCCACAGCCTCCGGTGCCCCTGCTGGGCTGTCGCCCACGTCACCAGGCCAGGCCATCGAGCCTGTCGGTTCTGTGCCCCCCGGACTGGCCATCCCCTGTGCGGAAACAACGCCCACGCCAGTGCCCTCGCTGTGCGTCCGGGCTCGCCTCCCACATCTGCGGACGGACGGTGACTGATGGGGTGTCGCCGCCACCCCAGGGGTCCCGCCGCTCCACCAGCGCCCACAGCGGGGACCCCGCGTCAGCCAACAGGAGGCAGCAATCAGGCACGTGCTGTGCTGATCAATAATTAATCTGAACATTAAAAAGCATTTTCTTTGCCTGACAAGGAGCTGATTGCTGAAGTTCCCCGAGTCCCGGAGACGTTTTTCTCCCTCCTCCTCCTGTGAACGTGCGTTCTCCTCCCGGCTGGAGGGGACTTGGGGGGGTTCCTCGCTGCCCCCCTTCCAGTGCCGACGGTGGCAGCGGGCGCCACGCAGCCTGGGGCCCGGCTCCCCCAGCCCCGCTGGTCTCACGTCCCTCTGACCTCCCCCTTGGAAACTCTGCCCGGGCTGGCTGGCCTGGCAGTGCCCTCCCCCTGCCCAGCGACCATGGCCCGCCATCACGTCGCCCTCCACGGCCTGCAGGGCCCAGCTCAGAGCCGACCACGGGCGTGGCCCCTGTCTGTGCCCCCTACACCCGTCTGACCAGAACACAACGCCCACAGCCCCCGATGCTCCTGTCTGACCTCTGGTTGGACATGTTTTCCCTGTGGGGGTGGTATTGTCACCCTCGTTTTCCGACAGGCGTCCTGGGGTCAGAGGAGCAGTGACCCTCCTGAGTCTAAGGCTCTTTGGAAGGCACCAGCCAATTCCTTACAGTCACTGGCTCCGTCGGGTCTTCTCAGGCTCCGGACCATCGGGTGGGCACCTGTTTCTGACTGTGGGGCTCCTGACACGTCTTTAAATACCAAGAAATGACCTGAATGTGTCCCCAGGGAGGAAACAGATGACACTGCCAGCAGGCAGCCCTGAGGCAGGTGGGAGCTGGAGACAGGGGACAGGAGACAGGGGACGGGGGACAGGGGATGGGGCTCCAGATGGGGGACAGGGGTTCTGGACAGGGGACAGGAACTCCAGACGGGGGACAGGGGATGGGGGACGGGGCTCCAGATGGGGGACAGGGGTTCTGGACAGGGGACAGGGGACAGGAACTCCAGACGGAGGACAGGGGACGGGGGGCGGGGCTCCAGACGGGGGACAGCGGTTCTGGACAGGGGACAGGGGACAGGAACTCCAGACGAGGGACAGGGGACAGGGGACAGGGGATGGGCCTCCAGACGGGGGACAGGGGTTCTGGACAGGGGACAGGGGACAGGAACTCCAGACGGGGGACGGGGGACAGGGGATAGGGGATGGGGCTCCAGACAGGGGACAGGGGTTCTGGACAGGGGACAGGGGACAGGAACTCCAGACGGGAGACAGGGGACAGGGGACGGGCCTCCAGACGGGGGACAGGGGTTCTGGACAGGGGACAGGGGCGGGGGCCACCGGCACCTGAGGGCTCTTCCGAAGTAACTCCTAAGCCAGGCACTGGAGGCCGTCTCATGACCCCTGGCTCCAGCAAGGGGATTAAGGACTGAGATGCCCAGTCCCCCGGCCAGTTCGAAGCAGGCCCCTCAGCCCTGGCACCCCCCACCCCACCCCATCCTTTGCTCTCAGGTGACTTCAGCCTTCCCAAACACCCCGTGGCTTTCCAGCCCTGAACAGCAGGAAAGGGTAGGGTGGTCACTCCCATTGCACAGATGACAAAACAGGCCAAGGCAGATGACACAGCGGCCACCACCCTGTCCCTTCACCATAGGGTCCCTGCTCCAGGGGGAATAGATTCCTGGCATCAGGAGGCCGCCACGGTGGGGGCAGAATTCACCAGGCATGCGGGGTCCCCAGACACTCTGCTGGGGCCCCAGGCAGGCCGTGCCATCCACAGGGGCAGCCACGGCCACGTGTCTCCATTCCTCTGCCCCCCCACTCCAGGTGACCCCAGCTTCCCTCACCCGGTCCCCCCACTCTGTGCCCCACCAGTGCTGCCCACTGTGTGTCCTCCCACACCCCTCAAATCCTCGAGCCTTTGAAGTTCACGGCCAGAAACCACACCCCTCACTGCCCTCCTTGCCGTGCTGGGACCTGGGTCCCCTGGTCGCTTGCTGAAGACGTCACTTCTGTGAGCTAAACTGTGACGCTCCCCCCCAATTCACGTGCTGAAGCCTCACCCCCAGGACCTCAGAATGTGACTATCTTTGCAGGAAGGGACCTCAAAGGGGTGATTAAGGTTAAGAGAGGTCACTGGGGCGGCCCTAATGTGGGGGGACTGCGTCCTCAGGACACAGACACCCACAGAGGGACCACCACGTGAGGACACGGGTGGAGGATGGCGTCTACACGGCCAGGCCTTGGGAGACCCCACCCCACCCTCGCGGGATCCTGCTCCCCCCGCCTCCAAAGTCACGCGAAGCTAAGTTTCTGTTCTCCGCCCGCCCCGTCTGTGCTATTCATTCCAGCACACTGGTGGCCCGTCCGTCTGTCCATCTGCGCTCTGACCCGCCCCTCTGCTGCCCCCATCCCGCGGGCGGCTGCAGCCTGGGCCCCCCGGGCACCACAGGCCCACCCCTGGGGACCCTGGCCCTCGGCGCTCACCCTCCAGCCACCACCTCCCCTATTTCTCGCCCCGCTCTCCAGGACAAGACAACCACCCTCTATCCGCAGCAGGGACAGGACGCGCGAGCCGCGGCCTTCCGCCGCCCCCACCCCCCCCCCCCCCCCCCCGCTTCTTCCCCGGCCATCGCTGCTCCGGCGCCTGCTGCCTGACACGGACACGGGTCCCCGAGACTGTGACCCTCCCGGGAAGGGAGGGAGGTAAGCTCCACGCCAGGCCCACCCTCTGCCCGCAGACGCTTCCCAGCTGCAGTGCAGCCCACGCGGAGCGCGCGGCCACGCTGGGCTGGGAGGCAGAGGCCAGGGTCCCCGCTGCTGGGGCCGCTGGAGTGTGCAGGGCAGCGTGTCAGAGAGAAGGGTCTGGAGGCCAGTTCTTGGCCAAGGGCTGTGTGTGCATGCACAGCCAAGCCACGCTGGAAAGCGGTGAGACCCTGGACCACGGGGGGGGGGGGGGGGGGGGAGGGGCTCCGTTGGCTCCCAGGCAAGCAGCTGAGACACCAGGACGGCCACACCTCCCAGGACACCTGTTGTAGACTCACCCTAACAGAGGCAACACCAAGCCCCACAAGGCCACAAGGGGAGACCAGCTGGGACACTGTGACCGAGTTAGAGGCCGGGGGCACCCCCAGGGCTCCCCAGGACCAGCCTTAAGAAAGCAATGAAACCAAAGCACACAGGTTCACGAGAGCCATCAGTCACCGAACAGCCCGTTGTTCTGCACAAAACTCAGCACCTTTCAGAGGAAGACAACAGACTCCAGAATGTCTACAACGTATTGCAACATCGAGTTTCCAAGAAAAAATTACTAGGCAAAAAAAGGACAGAAAAAATATGTTAAAGTCCGATGCTATGAGGGGCGCCTGGGTGGCTCAGTTGGTTAAGCATCCGACTCTCGGTTTCAGCTCACAACTCATGAGATCGAGCCCTGCGTCAGGCTCAGCACTGACAGGGAAGAGCCTGCTTGGGATTCTCTCCACCCCCCTCTCTCTGCCCTTCCCCTGCTCTCTCCCTGTCTCTCAAAATAAATAAGTAAACTTAAAAAAAACAGATATTATAAATATGTCAAGGGTTTAAACAAAAATATTACACAATTAGTTATGGAATCTTGGTAGAAAAATGGAACTACATACAAACAGGAGCAAGATGCTAATTCCAGAACCGAAAAGTAGAATATCTGAAATTTTTTTTGTTTATTTATTTATTCGTTCTCCGAGAGACAGAGACAGTGTGAGTGGGGGAGGGGCAGAGAGAGAGAGGGAGAGAGAGGGAATCCCAAGCAGGCTCCACGCTGCCAGCACAGAGCCCGACGCGGGGCTCAAACCCACGAACCACGAGATCAGGACCTGAGCTGACACCGAGAGTCGGACGCTTCACCCACTGAGCCACCCAGGCACTTCTAGCTGAAAAAGTTTTAATCACTGATAGGTTGACAACAGACTAGACTATAGAAGGGTCAGCAGGCGGAAGGTGGATCGATAGAAATGATTCGATCTGAAGAACAAAGAGATTGAAGACTTTTAGAACATGAGAAGTGTCTGCATGAAGCATGTCTCCTTGTTCTGATGCTTTGATGTCTGGGAACTTGTTGACCCTGGAGAGACTGCCCCCCACCCGGGGCTGGCTCATTCTCGGAGGTAATAAGTGACTCAGGTGCATTTTTTACAAGCAAACCAACCAACCCAAAGCCCACACCCCTGCCACCACCGTTGTAGGGCTCTCAGACTCCCGACACTCTTCCTCTGCCCCGATCACCCCCAAAGCCAGCACCAGACAACTAGGGACAACCCTGGTGCCCCAGGGCCCGCTGGAATTATCCAGAGTAGCCAATGCCGAGCCTGCTGACATTGCCTTGGTTTTCCTATGAAAACCACAACAAAGTCTCTTGCCTATAGTTTCCCTCCCCCCACCTCTCCCTGCCTCCTGACCAACACTAGCGCTGTCCCAGGGGCCCCACATGGTATGGTGTGCCCCCCGTCCAGGAAGGGTAACAAACTATCTCGTTAATGCTGTCGTCCTTTAATTTAGTGGCCTCGCCTTATCCGAATAATAATAAAACCTCCATTTTATAACTGACTTAATGGACCGAGGTGGCTTAAATATGTGTAACTGGACAAATACCCCTCAGAAGTACTGAAGAAAACGTCAGTTAGAGATCCGAGAACTGCAGCAAACCCCAAACATGATGAACACACACACGCACACACACACACGTAAACACATCATAGTCAAACAACTGAAGACCAACAATAAAGAGACAATCTTGAGAAGAAACCAGAGAGGAGAAAAACAACCATATCGCTCCTACAACTAGCCCCTCCCTCTCCTACACCATCAGTTTCTCCCTCTCTCCTTGTTCATTCTATTGACATACAATTATTTCTTAATATTTCCCTTCTTCTGTCCACCTCTCTTCAGCGTTACCCCCATTTCTCCACTCTCGTCCCTGGAAAGGAATTACCTTCCAAGATGATAACAGTGATGATGACAGCAATGGCAAGAATGGCGACCACAATAATGACAAGACGGCGGTGATGATGGAGATGGGGATGTCGACGATGACAGTGCTGGTTGATGACAATAATGATGGTCATCTTTCTTCTCTTAGCACCAACTGCATGCATGGCACTTATCACGCATTGGCCTCTTTGATTCTCAGGACCACTCAGGAAGGTGAGGAGTATTTTCCATGGAGCAAAGGACTCCTTGACATTAGGAGTTCACGGAGCTGGAGCTGAGCTTGTGGCTCGGGCTGGGCCCTGTGATGGAGCATCGGCGTGGGGCTAGGCGCCCATAACACTTGTCGCTGTCGTCCGAATTATCTCAGCCGGTCTGTCATGATTCCCACTTCACAGATGAGGAGAGGGGCTTAAGGGGGTCTAGGTGACCCAACAAAGGTCAGCACTCCATCCAGCCACTCGATGGCTGGGAGCCTCCAAACAGCGGTCGGTCATCCGTACCCGCCTTACAGGTGGTTGGGGATATGCACGGAGCGCCGGGGGCCCACTGGGTGCTCGGTCAGGCCCGTGGGGCTGACTCTGGCCCATTCGAACCAGTCTCCTCCCAGCCCGGCGCCTCCGCCCCTCCGGCCGGACCCCCAGGACCAAAGAAGGGCCGAGGCTACGGCCCATCCCAGGCGGGGGTGTGAGCTGCGGATGTGAGAGGAGGTAGCAGGCGAGGGGTCCTGAGAGCGGGCCTTGTCTGCCCCGGGTCGCCCGGCAAGCCACGAAACGGTTAAGGCCTCCCAGTACCCCGCAGAATTGACTCATTATCATTTCTAATACCAATCGATACTACCGGCAGGCACCTGACGGTGTCAGCGGCTCTGGGCCCCTCCCCCGCCCTCCACCACATGAAAGACCCACTAAGCCCCCGTTGGCCTGGCTCTGGCCAACGCCCCCTCCCCGGGCCTCATCTCCACAGGGCTCTGAATCCAATCGAGGGGAAAGATGCAAATCGATCGACCCTCATTGATCATCTCTTCTCCCCTGCATCCCACTGACATTTTGTCACCCCTCCCCCACAGCCAGCCAGGCTAATGGGGGTCCCTGCCTCCCACGTAGGCGGGGGGCCTCTTGAAAGCCCCTGATTGCTCTGAGGCCCCGGGCCTCTGCCGCAGTGAGGGGCCGCCTGGACAACATATGCCGCCCGCCCGCCGGCTTTGTCTGCGACAATAGCGACAGGCTTTCTCTTCCGTCTCAGCCCTGTGTCCAATTTATCAAGCCTGGCGCTGATAATCTGCTTCCCCTGTTGCTGGCCGGACTTGGGGGATAAAGAGAGGCAAGCGAACACAGAATGACCGCGATCAGATCTCTCTGGGCCAGGAACAAAAAACCCCATCAGGCTCCGTCACCACAGACACACAAAGGGGCAGGAAAGGGAGGGGGCGGGGCCCCAGAGAGGCCACACTGCCGTCCTTCCGTCCTTCCCCGTAGGAGACAGTGCCGTCAGGATCCCAGGCCTCACTCCCTGGGCAACTCACACCCTGAGCCTCAGTTTCCCGCCCGGGACACCTGCCTCTCAGGACTGCTATGAGTATCAGAGGGTCTGTCACCGCCCCGGCCCCCTGGGAGCTGCTCACTGAACAGCCGCTAGCGTTGCCGGCTTTAACAGGGGAACTGCGCCCACGAGGATGGCACATTCGCACAGGCCACGCCGGTGCAAAGCCCTCGGGGCCGGGCTGGCAGGCGTAGGTGAGCGGCCCATCCGCTCATCCGCTGCAGCTGCCGATGGTCCCGAACACCAGGCGCACGTGTCCAGCAGGAGGGGCCGGAGCCGCCCGGGGCCCCGGAAGATGGGGACACCCACGTCAGAGTCCCCGGCCGCGGCGCAGGACATCTCAGCCAGCGCCCCCGGACAGGCAGGCCGCTGCAGCAAGCCGAGAGGCGACCGAACGCCATAAATACGGCACGGCCAAGGCCACGACTACATCACCGCCAAGTAAGGTCACCAAGAGCCCCCGCCGGAACCAGCAGAGCCCCGTAACTTACGCCGCCCGCCCCTGGAAAACTAGGTTAGATGCCTGCTAAGTGACGCTTTGCACGAACAGCTCGATTTGGGAGAGAAAGCAAGACAAGCCGGCGGGGGAACGGCAGGGAGCCAGGGTCAGGGCCCCGCTCTGAGAGGGGACGGGGGGTACCCCCCGTTAGCATGCAGGGGAGGCCCACCGTCGAGGGCCTAATTGGCGCTCTGCGGACGGCCCCCGGTGGAGCGCCATCATCCTCTGATGGCCCCTCCGAGTGACAGAAGGAGGGGGCCTCTGCACATTCCAATCTAAATGTAGATGTGGGTCCAGCCATCCGATCAGGCGGGAGGCCTGTCGGGGAGGAGGGAGAGAGAGAGGGGCCCGGGCAGGGGGCGCTTCCGGCCCCTCCTCATGCCAGCCACAGTCGGTGGGGGCTGTGGGAGGCACAGGCACCGGGCAGGCCACGGGACGGGCACCTGGGAGGGCGTCCCCAGCCCCCCACAGCCGCTTCACCTGCAGAGGTGGCACGCTGCCCCCTCTTGGCATCCTCGGGGACCCCACCTGCTCCCTGCCCCTCTCGGGGGGCCCCACGGCCAAACTCCTGGAACGAGAGCCTGGCAACTCGTCCACCGGCCGGGCAGCAGGCCACCGTGGTGGGCAGCTGGGGGCCGGCAACGTAGTCCGAGCACAGGCTGGGGAGCCAGACGGGCCTGGTTCAAGGCCCAGCTCTGCTCCTTCAGCGAGTGGTTGCATGCGGAGCAGTGACCCCCTGGCCCTGCTCACCCCTCTGTAAAGGGGCATATGGCCCCTGCAGCAGCCCCTGCCCTCGGGGCGGCCAGGGATCCAGGCACAGAGCCAGCACACGGTAAGCGCCAACAGCGACCACAATCAACCAGCCAGACCTCCAGTCCTGGCACCGCCGGTGGCCAGAGGATGGAGAGCAGAGCTTTGGGGACTTTGGGCGTCTCCAGGAGCCGCTGGCCAGGATCGGGGAGGGACCCACAGATCACAACTCAGAGCGGCCCAGGCGCGTGGTGCCCCCAGCCAGCGTGCCACCTGGGGCATGGCACTCTGCCTCTCCGAGCCTCCGGTCACCATCCAGCATCATCACGGTGCCGAGGGAAGGCCTGACCGCGTCCCTCTGTTAAAGTCCTCTGGTGGCTCCCCCACTGTCTCTAGCCCCAAGTGCACGGCCGCAGGCTCGAGCCTTGGCCTCCTCCCCAAGCTCTCCACCGTTCTTGCCATCACGGCAGCTCAGCGTGCGTGGTCCAGCGTGGTTGGACAGATTGTTCTTCCCAAGCAATTCCAGACCGCCACGCCCCTCCTTCGAGTGACCTCACTCTCCGGCTCTGCCTAGTGAACTCCTATGGATACCACAAAACCCAGTGCAGAAGTCCCCTCCTCTGTGAAACTTCGACTCATTCTCACAAGTCAAGCTGACACCTCTCCCTCTGATCGCCCACAGCTGACCGGGCTTGGTGACAGGGGAGGCCAGTATTGCCCTCAGCCCGGTAAGTCCTCTCTAGAAACTAGCCCCAGTTCTCTACCCCACAGCCACTGCCAGGCTGCTGTGTTAGTACCTTGTGGCCCTAGCTGGCTGGTCCTGAGACAGTCACCCGATTCAGGCTGGGCCAGTCAGAGCAGTTTGCTGGGGTCACCGGGACTGAGGCTAGGAGAGAAAAGGCGGCCACTCTGTGGGGCCGAAGGAGGAAGGCAGAAGATTCAGGAGCCTCCAGCCACGTGGAACAAACCAGTACAAGGCCGTACGCCCAGCCTGGAGGCCAGAGACAGAGACTTTCCTGCAGACATTTGGGCCTGGGTCCTAGGGCCTCTGACGCCCAGTTGTCACCAGCGTTTCCCAGCCCGGCAGAGGCGGGGGCGGGCGTGTCCGTGGTCAGTCCAAGGGTGACCATCCTTGGATTCCATGATGGCCGGGTCTGGTCCAGGTGAGCCCGTAGCCCCAGCTACTGTGAGCGCTTCTGTCCCCGCCAAGCAGCGTCTCATCCCTGGGGGCGGCGAGGGCCCCTCCTGGCCAACAACCCCTGCGGGCCATCCACTCGGGCCCCGGGGACACTCCGTGCAGACCCTTCACTCACACGGTCTCTCGGAAGGCCCTGGAACTAGTGTGCTGTTTTTATTTTTATATGCTCTTTCCTAAAGAAGAGTCCCCCCACCAAACTTGCATAAGTTTGCATAAGGATCCACCCCGGTCCCTGCAGTCTGAGGGTCCCCAGGGACTCAGGACTCTGTCGTGCGAGCCTCCCTCTTCTCAGTGCCCAGCACCCAGGAGACCCAGGGTAAGTGTGGACGTGGCCCCCTCTGAATCCCCAGGTCCCGACTCTGAGCTTCTGGGCCCAGTCTCCTTAATAACACTGCCACGTGAGCGACAGCGGGGACGGGGACACAGCTGGTGGCATCCGCAGGTCGGTTCCAAAGCCTGGCTCTAACAGAAGCGTGCCATCATCAAGGAGCGGGGGGCCGCTCTCGGGACGGCCCTGTCCTTATGGCACTGTTGTGTCTGCCCCAGGCCCCACGGGGCCATCTTGTTAGCAACGGCCCCGGTGGCCAGGGGGACCTGCCAATGTCCACCCTGAGGAACCCATGCAAACGCTCCCTCCCCTGGCCCATGAAGGAGCCGGGGACCACCCACCCCCCCCCCCCGCCCCCTGGAACGACACGGTCATCACGGTCACGCCCACCGGGGTTCCTGCCACTAAATCAAACACTAATAAGCTCCCCCTAATCTCCCTGAGACAATATTAGCCACACGAAATGGAACATAAATGTTAATAAGACAATGGCTGTCTGGAAACCCAGGAGCGGGCGGTCTGGGAAATGCTGATTTATCGTGTGTTTGCCGAGGCAGGCCAGGCGCACACGCCAGGGAGAAGTTGGCGTCTTTAACTTTAACTGGCGTGACCTTAAAGGCACGGCAGCGGCACCCCGGAGAAGGCCTCCCTGGCCCGTAGTGCCAGCTGGTGAACCCAGCCCGCCAGCCGCTCACGCGGGAGGGTCCCCGCCGGGTCACAGGTCCGGTGCGCTTCAGATGTAACACCGCGGCAGGCCACGCGGGTCCAGACCCGTCCCTACGGCCCCTCCTCGTTACTCAGCAAACTCAGGACCCCAGAGGCGGAGGCAGACAGATGGCTCCAGGACAGGAGCGGCTGTCTGCATGCGTCGGGGGCGGGGGAGGGCACGCGGATCCCCGCACGGCTCTGGGTCGCAGGCGCTATTAGCCCAACTCCAAGGTGAGAAAACTGAGGCTCCAGAGTAGAAGCCGCACGCCCAGGGTGGCTGTCAGAGGCGGCATCTTGAGCAGGCAGAGCCCTGGTCCCAGGAGGACACAGCCAGGGGGATGGTGGGCAGAGGGGGCACCAGGACCCTGCTGGGCTCCGCCCATCAGCAAGAGTCAGGGACCCCGCCCCACCCCCCGCTTAGCCCAGCTTGGGTTGAGGAAGGTCGGGATTCTCACCCAAGGTCACACAGTAAGGTCGGGCTGACCCTGACCTCAAGCCTGGCACCCTCTCCTCAACCCCAGGCTGAGATGGTCTGGGGGTTTGGGGAGTGGTAACCCCCTCAGCCATTCAGAGCCTTCCAGCTCCCGGAGCTGCCCTCACCACCACCCCCCCCGACCTGTGCATCAAAGCTCAGCAGAGCTCATGCAGGTCCCTGCCGCCCCCAGCAGTCCCCAGCGGGCCCCCGTGGGACAGGGGTGGGCAGGACTCCTGGGCCCGAGGAGCCCACGTGGACCTGCCCTTCCCCCAGCCCGGCTGGCATCCTCGGGGTCTGCGGGTAAAACCCACACCCGGCAGGGCAGCACCCGGTCCCTCCACAGCCAACACCCACAGCTCTGGCTTCCCAGCCCTCAGGCGGACGGACCCGACTCCACACCCGGCTGTGACCCAGGGCAAGGCTCCCAGCCTTGCTGAGCCACCGTCCCCTCCCCTGGGAAAGGGAGCTGAGCCCGAGCCCACCCACGGGACGGGGCTGGCAGGAGGGTGAACAAGGCCTGGAGGACGCTCTTGGGCCCCACCCCGAGGCCCCTTGACCTTCAGGGGCAGACCCTTCTTCCATAGCCCCACATGCGGCCAGGAGCCCAGCCCCCAGGAAGGGACCCTCAGCCGGGGTCGGCCAGCACCACCTGTGCCCCCCCACCCTGCCTGACCCCAGGCCCGGCCCCGGACGGCTATCCTTGCCAGCCCCTCCCTCTCGGTCACCCTCTCCTTCGGCCCAGGGACAGACTCGGGACCTGAGAACCGTGGGCTCAGGCGGGGACCACGGCCTTTCTGACCAAGGAGTCTGCCTACATTATCAGTCACCCCCCTTTCCTAGAGAGGGGACAGAGGCTCAGGGCCTTGCCTGGGCTCAAAGCCAGGTGTGAAGTCGGGTCTGCCCGCCTGAGCCCTGAGCCCCACCCGGAAACGAGGCTGCAGCCACACAGACCGTCTGAGGCAGTGAACCGGCCCCGGGGTCCCCGGACCATGGAGAACCCAGGCCAGCTCTGCAGTCCCCAGCGGGGGGCCAACTGTCTCGGTGTGACTGGGTGGGTCTGAGACAGGGCGCCCCTCACCCGAGAAATGGGGTTTCCCCCAGCAGCCCCTGCCCGGGGCCCTGGCCGCCACGCCAGCCCCTCCTCACAGACGGTTGGCGGGGCCCCCACCTTCTCTTTTCCTTCCCCGGATGCCAATCCCTGATCCCCAGGACCAGGCTCGAGCCCCCACACCTGGTAACCTCTGCCTCCGACCCCAGTCCCTAGGCCGTCCCCCACCCCGGGCCTCCACCTGCCGGGCGGTGGGTCCCGACGGGCATAGGCCAGCTCTGATGTCAGCAGCAGCACGGGCGCCCAGGGAGGCCGCGTGCTGCCTGCATGTGGGGCTCACAGGAGGAGGGGGCCGGGGGCATGGGGAGCTGCGAGGAGCTCTGGAAACAGCTACTTTGGTCCCTGCTTACTAAGTAACCCGGACACGGGACCAGCAGGGGCAGCCCGAGGCCCTGCGGCAAAGCTCGGCCAGTCACCCCAGTCAGTTCCCCCTCTCTCCCTGTCCCTCCAGGGGACCCGCCACTGAGCCGGGTTTTTGCCACAGAAACGCCCCTTCGCCCTGCTGTCCCCGGGGCAGGAGACAGCGGGACGACAGCGTCTGGCCCCACTCGGACGCTCCCACCAGCCTGAGCCAATAAGCGTGAAATGGACTTTGTGTCATCAGCCCGAGGCAGCTCCCCCGTGGGTCACCCTGTGTCCTCGAAGATGAAGTCCGCTGGCCCGGAGAAGGCCCCGGGGCGCCTTAGGGTTGTTGCGCCTGCAAGGGAATGCGCCCAGCGCCAGGGGCGCCCCCGAGCCCACCCACCCCCCAGAGGAGCACACACAGGCTTCTTCTCTTTGCCCCAGAGCCAACGGGGCCACGCGCCTCCTCTCCGAAGGGCCATAAACCCGCTGTCGGATCATCCCCGAGCCAGCAGCCTCTGTATATCAGGAAGCAGACTGCCATCCACACAGCCGTGCCTTCCTTCCGGCCGGCTCTGGTCCCTGCACACGGGGCCCTACCTGTCACCAGCCTGCTGCTGGTGGGGTGGGGGTGGGGGAGCTGAGTTATTTACAGACGCAGAGTCCAGACCCAGAGACACGCGGCAGCTGCAAATTGACTCCCCCCTGCCCGCTCGCCCGGCCACCCCCCCATTTATCCCGGACGAGGAGGGAGGCTGACATTGCATGTTCGTCAGCCATTCCCACACGTGTCACCCGCCGCCTTATTTACCGCCCGCCCGCCAGGGTCTCCAGCCAGACACGGTTCCAGGACACAGACAGGATGAGCCACTCTCTGAGAGGCTTGAGGCCCACGGGGGACTGGGAGGGGGCGGCCACCCGTGTTATTGTGTGGCAGGGCGGTGGCAGAGTGGTCCCTGCCCAGCGTCACCTGCAAAGGGACAGTGTGCATGGCCTGCCGTGGGCTGACTCTCTGGGCTCCTTCCTGCTCAGTCCTCCCAGGCCGGTGAGGAGCCCCTCTCCCCGCTCGGGCTCAGCCCCGCCTGCCCAGTCCCCCCTCCCATCTGGGCCCCCCTCCCATCTGGAGCCCCCTCCCTTCTGGGCCCCCCTCCCATCTGGAGCCCACCCGCACATCCCACACCCCCACATCCGCAGGCCAGGCTTGGTTAACATTCATCACCACACTCCCGGCTCCAGGCCAATCGCCGGCCACCGCCGCCTCGGGAAGGAGGTGACCTGTGAGCTCCGGCCCAAGACCTCTGTCACAGCAGCATGAGAACTGGCCGCAGAAGGACCTGACACCAACAGCCTCCCGCAAACTGTCATTAATATATTGATAAAAGGCAAGAGGGGACAGCGCTATGCAAATCGTGCATTGATCTTCCCCGGACAGGGCTGAGATAACGAGGGCCGAGGACAGCGGGGTGGGGGGTGCTGGCAGGCGAGCTCCGTGCCAGCCTGCAGGGACGGGGCCCGCGATCCAGCAAAGGAAGGGACCGGGCGGGAGCGACCGGAGCAGACCAGTCCATCTGTCCGACTGGCCAGCCTCTGCTCTCTGGCCGAGAAGGTGCTGCTTGTCCGGGCCACCCCCAGGGCCAGGGCCTCAGTCCCACACTCCTGGATCTGCATTTCGGCTTTTCTGCCCCCATTGCTTTGGTTTGGTTGGCTTTTTTTTTTTTTTAATGTTTTTATTTGCTTTTGAGACACAGAGAGACAGAGTGCGAGCAGGGGAGGGGCAGAGAGAGAGGGAGACACAGAATCCGAAGCAGCTCCAGGCTCTGAGCTGTCAGCACGGAGTCCGACGCGGGGCTCGAACCCACAAACTGTAAGATCATGACCTGAGCTGAAGTCAGATGTTTAACCAACAGAGCCACCCAGCCGCCCCTGGTTGGCTTTTTTAATGGAAGCATTTGACCTTTTTTTTTTTTTTTTTTACCTTAAAACAATCTGCTTAGTAAACGTCCAAAGATTAGTGGTGACAGGTATATGCTTGAATATTCGTTTGTAAAAAAAAAAAATGCAAAGAACTTTATACACGACTTTAACAAACTTACAAGGGATGAAAATGTTCTAGAAGGTGAGACAGAAATCCCTAGAAGCGGGCAAATAGCAACAGGTAGGGAACACAGTGTATGCGGTTGGAAGCTTCCAAGAGATGCTCTGCCTGTAATGAAATGGTATGTTTCCGGAACATTCTGATCACCCAGTGGCTTTGCCTAGAGGGTGGCTCTGGGCCTGCTACACGCTCGTCTCATTTAATCCACAAAAAGTCCTGCAGCCCGTCCTCCCTGTTTCCTTGGTGGGCCAGTTTGTGGCCTCACCCCTGCCCATGGGGGACGCCCAACAGGGCCCTGTGCTTCCTGCTCAAGCAACCAGTGGGGCCGTCCGTCCTTCATTCGAGAGAAACTCTGATGCAAAACGGTTCCTTTCAAACGCGTGGTTTCTTACTCTCGGCTCTCCCGAAACCTCTGCTTTCCAGAAACAGACGCCCTGGCAGGGATTTCCGGACCCAGCGCCGTCCACACCGTGGCGGTCGTGGCCAGCCTGGAGGAGGCACAGGGCACACGGCTGCCGTGTTTCCCCAGCCAACAGCTCCCAGCCTAACTCCCACGTGACATCTTGCAAGCCGTGGGGCCTGAGGCCATGGGGAGCCAGGACTTGCCCGCACGCGGCATCCTGTCCCAGGAGGCAAGGTTTTGTGGGCCTTGGAGAGGACGCACCACTGCCGGGCACATCCCACCGCCGGGTGTCAGATGCCCTCAGGGCCGACCCAGGCCGGAGGAAGATGGACCCACCCCCTACCCAAGAAGCCAAGAGTGGCCCGTGGGTTCGTGCAGGGGGCCAGTGCCCGGTCCTGAGGGGGGTGGGTCACTGAGCAGAAATAGCCACACAAGCACCGATCCCTCACCAGCCCCCAGGACCCAGGCCGGCCCCTCCCCAGCCAGCCGCAGCCTGAGACACGCCAGCCAGCCTGGTGCCCTTCCCTGGCAGAGGGGAGGTGGGGGCCCATGCGAGCGGGCTCAGACCCTCCTTCCTGATGGCCTCCCAGGGTGCCCTTCCCCCGTCCAGCAGGAGGTGACCAGAGTCTTGGGTCTGAGCGCCTTCTCCTAGGCCCATCTGTGACTGCCTGGTGAAATCCGGTTGTAGCAAGAACCACACCCCCTGAACATCCATCAGGCTCCTCGACCCCCGGGGTCCCCGGGGTCCCCAGGCAACGTGCGGTCACCCTGCCCGCCTTCAGCAGGAACCTCCCACCCTGTTTCTCCTCAGCAATTTTCCACACGCCGAATGCTCCTTGCTACATGTCCCCACTGGCCTGTGCTGTCTCGTGAGCCAGTCCTTCCCCGGCCCTGCAAGATCCCGTCACCGTGGTCCCCACACCTATGGCGCTGGGCGCCCCCTCCCCCTCTGTAGCAAGCCTCATTGAACGTTCTTTCTTTACCTGGGACAAGAGTCCAGGCCAGCAGACCTGTCCGCCGGCTGCCCATAGGGGTCCCGTGGAGTGACTGTCCCTGTCACCCTCTTCACACCCGGCCTGGACCTCTGTCTGCAGCTCCCCTCCCCTCCCCCATCGCCCCGAGCCTCCAAAGCCCTGCGGGCCAAGCTGCAGGTGGGCCCCACGTTCCCGGGGCATCACTCACTGCCCCCGCTGAGGCCCCGAGCCATCTGGGGCCTTCCTCAAAGCCGAGACCCTCCAAAGTCGGGTCTGGACTTAGCAATAATTCCATTTTGCTTGTAGGGTGGCGGAGAAGTCCAGGCGGGGGGTGTCGGTGGCGGGGAGATGGGGACACACCTATGTTTCCCCATGTTCCCAGCCTCTCTGTGTGTTGGGTCGCTGTGACGCGGGGCTCCCCGCTGACTGCAGCCCAGCCCGGGCTCCTGACTGGGACAGACGCAGGCCAGGCCGGCAGCCACCCCCCTCCCACCCACTCCCCCAGGGCTCTCTCTTGCCCACCGGCAAGGAAGAAGAGAAGATTCTCCTGCCTTCCAGACCTGACGTGGAAGCGGTTTGTGGTTGAAAGGACAGAAAACCCGGTGTCTGCTCCGTGTCCCCTGGACAGGCCCCTCCCCTCCCGAGCAGACAAAAGGGGCAGCTGTCCCCTCCCCCCCCCCCGCCTCCCGCCTGATACTTCCTATGGTTGGAAATCCAATCGGCGCCCAGCCTTGTGCTCGCAGCGGGAACTTGGCCCCTCCGTGCGCCCCGATGGGGCAGGGGACCAACTCTGCCCAGAGCCCCCTGCGTCTGCGCAGACCCCAGGCTCCGGTGGCCACTTGTACAGGCCCCACTGTTGCTGAGCGACAGCCCCTCCGAACCCAGGAGGGCCACCTCGCCCCCACTCACCCCCTCCCAGCCTGTGGCTGATGGCGGTGCCTCTCATTACTGACCCAGCCACCCCTTCCTACATCCGTCTGTCTGTCCACGGCCCCTCACTCTGGTTAGTGTGGTAGGGGCTTTCGGGGGAGGAGCTGGGTCAGAGAGCAAAGGAGGGAAGGAGCTGGAGAGCACGGGCCCCCCACTTGCTACATGAGTGGGTTTTTCACTTGGGCTGCCATTTCCAGGTTGCTTCTGGTCCCCGCGGGTGGGGCAGGTGGCCCCGGCAGTTCATTCTGAGGTGTGAAGAGGCCGTCCCAGCAGGACAAGGTGTGAAAAGCAGGTCCCCATTAACCGGCTCTACCCTTCCCACGGCGGACCGCATCTCTTGGCCCCTGCCTGCATCACACCCCCCGCCCAGCCGATGTCCCGTTCCAAACCACCCTTACTGGCAGAGATAACTAACACGAAATAAAGGCGACAACCGCTAAAACTCTCGTGGCAAAGGCCGGCCCTGGACACAACTGACCAAAGCCTTCCTGACCCGTTTCGGCCTGCGAGCGAGAACGCCCTCCAGCAGGCGGGGAAGGCGCGACCTCGCGGCAGACCCTCGCCACACAAGGTGCTCAGAAAATCTCAGACGAGAACGAGTGCAGGGAGACAGGCATGTTGAAAGAGAAGACTGGAAGAAGGATTCAACTCTTCTGCATAGAAACTTGGCCAAGGGGTTCGACCGCCTCTGCGGCTGAATGGTGGCCCCAAAGAGAAGAGGTCCCAGCCCCAGGAACCGGAAGTGAGACCCTATTTGGCATAAAGTCCTCTGCAAGTGTGATCAAGGTAAGGGTCTTGAGATGGGTGTCTATCCCGGGTGGTCCTGGGTTTTCCTGGTGGGCTCGGGTGCGAGCGCCGGCCTTCCGTCGGGGAGGGACGCACGAGAGCGGCGAGCGCTCCCGTGTGAGCGGCGGCCCCGAGGTCACCGAAGCCGAAGAATCCTTCCGCCCCGCAGGTGCCTCGATTTCAGCGCGGCGATGCCGATTTCGGACCGCGGCCTCCAGAACTGAGAGAGAAGACATCTCTGGGGTCCCGGGCGTCCCAGCTTGCGGTATGGGTCAGGGCAGCACCAGGAACTAACAGGAGGCCTGTGCTCCAGGAAAACTCCCTCCGGGTAGGCTGTTAGCTCCTGGAGGGCCCGCGGCGTGCAGGCCAGGACCCAGTGCGGCCGGGTCCTCTGCCCGGGGCCGGGCTGGGTTCTCCCCCGAAAGCCCTGGGAAGACGGCACTGCTAAGCTCGTTGGGGTTTGGGCAGAAGTCAGTTCCTCGAGGGGCGGCACCGGGGTCCGGCTCTCTCCCCGGCTATCGGTGGGGATGGCGCTCAGCAAGCAGAGGCCGCTTGTCACGAGCCCCTCCACCTTCGGCAGTGCTGTGCGAAGTCCTGCTCCCAACCGCTGCCCCCGCACTGCCACTCGCCAGGGGAGATCCTCGGCCTTTAAAGGCCACGTGATTAGGTCAGGCCCCAGCAGGTTCTCCCTGTCTGGAGGCCAGTGGACTCATAATCTTAACTATGAATTCCCGTCTTCAGGTCCCCTTATGTCCTGGAACGGGGTGGGGATCACGGGGCCACCTAGAATCCGGCACCCCACAGGCCGCGTCGTGCTGACAAAAACATTCATAGACGTGGGGCCAAAAGAGCTCAGAGCCAAATATCCTCATGTCAGGACAATAGGACAAAGCAATCTGGGACCAGAACACTGGGGAGGGAGGAGGGCGCATGGGCCCCGGGGCTTGGCGGTCCTGAATGCTCAGCTGGGCCACATGTCCCCCCGGGTTTCCCCTCTGACTGCAGCCCTACCTCCCGATCGCCAGCCAGGAAGGATCTCGGGCCTCGGGACCGCGTCTCTGCCCGCACTGACACCCCCCCTTTTGTGGGCTTGCTCCCCCTTATCTGCCGGCAGCCAGACGCTCCCAATTCACCACCTGCCCTGAGTCTCCGGGGCCCCTTCTGAGGGAACCCAGCCTAACATGGAGAGATTGGATCCAGAGGGAGGTAGCCCACTCCACAGATGAAGAAACCGAGGCAGGGGAGCAAAAGAACGTCCCGCAATCACAAAACTGGTCATTCCCAAGAGCGGGGACCCACTCCGGGGTCTGGCTGCAGGGGCCCCCTCCGCATCACTGGTTCTCTGCCGCCCCGGTGTGTGTCCCCCGCTCCTCCCCCGCCGTGCCGGGTGAACTGGGGACTGACGCAGAGCGTCCGTGCGCGCGGACAACGAGCACAAGGCCCCGGCAGACGGAGACGCACTGAGTGTCCCCACGCACCCTCCACCACTCAATTTGTCATTCATGAATTCCTCCAGACAGATGGGCCGGGCTTATCTGCGAGGCGGAAGGCTCGGGATTTATGTACTGAAAAGTCTATTTCTAACGCTGACAATACTTGCTGAGCGATTTCTCCACAATAAATTCTGTCTGTGGCACCGAATCTTCTTTCTTTCTGCTGACTTGTCACATCCTCAGCTCCTCCCAGGGATCAGAACCCAGCCTGTGCCCCGGAGAGGCAGGGCCCAGCCTGGCGGGGCGCACGGGGCCGGCGCGCGACACGGGGGGTGCACAGGCACACACTGCCCGCCCTTCAGGGACCCCGGACGTGCCCTCGGGTGGCCGAGCCCCCCCACCGCCCCGGCTCCCCCGACGCCCCCGGCCAGGGCGGGCCAGCCGGCTGCGCTGGGGGCCAGGCTCTGACCGGTGGCCCCGCCCCGCCCCCGCAGGGACCCCCAGCCCACTTGGCCCTGGCATCTCCTGGCGAGCCCCGTGCTGGGCGCCAGGCTGGCCGACTCTCCTGACCCCTCCCCGGCCCCACCGCGGCTCTGACTCATGCCCACGGACCCCTGACGCCGGCCACAGGCCTGTCTGCCCCTCAAACTCTGCTTCCTAGAACTCTCAGCCCTCCGTGCCTCGGGGCCCCACCACTGCTCCCTGAGCCCCCGCGCGGCCGCCCTTCTGGGCCGGATGGGGACCTTCCCCGAGCGCTTCCGAGGCCCTGGCACAAAGGTGGACCAAGGACGCACTGGCGGCTGGGAAGGAGGGGCTCCGAGCCGGTTCACACGCGGCGACTGAAGCCTCGTCTCGGCGTGATCTCCGCGGAGCTGTGATCAACACGCGTTTGAGAAGCACGCACTTGTGTCTAATTGGACCCTGTTGGGTTTCTACGGAGATCCCCGCAGTCGTGACAGGAAGGTCTCTCGTCACCGGGACATGGCGAAGGCACGAGGGCAGAGCCTGGTCACGGCCAGCCGCTCTGTGACCACCATCCACAGGTCATGGGACAAATTCCCAGGCGCCCCTGTGCCGGGAACCCCACTGGGCTGAGTTAGCCGAGGTGGCTCCTGGGAGCTGGTTGGTTTCCCTGGAGGGGGTCCAGCCTCGCTGCTCCCCAGGACCCCTGCCCGGCGCTCTGCAGAAGGGGCGGCCCCAGGCCGGGGAGGGGCCAGACCTCAACCCCTCGCTCCCCTACCTGCCAGGAGCACGTGGCCTCTCCCCGGACGGTCCAGCCGCCCGCAGCCTCCCACCCTGCTTCAAACATGACGGGCTGGGTCACCGCACGCCGGCTGCCCACCGGACCCAAGCAGACAGATGGACAGAGGGTGAAGGGTTTTCTAAAGGGAGCACAGCCAGGCCTTCGGAGTCGGTGTCCTGTGCTGATTCAGCACCTGCGTAAAGTCCTGCCGTGGATGCCGAAGACTGATGCCGCCCCCGCCGGCCCCCGGGGACCCGGGGGCTGTGCACACGGGGGGGGCGGGGGGGAGAGGGGCAGAGGCACTGGCATCACCACCTCACGTGACCACCCGTCTTGCTGGTGAGCAGGCAAGCAGGGACGGAACGGCTCAGCCTGGAGAAAAGAGGGGCTCGCACCCGAGCAGGCTCTCCAGGCTTGGCAGCCTGTGGGGTCTGCCGGTCAGGAGCAAGGGGGCAGCGGGCACCACAGGGCGAGAGGGCAGGCGTGGGCGGGAGGCGCTGGCCGGCTCGGGGATCGGCTCGCAGGGCAGGCGCAGGCCGGGAGCCCCGGAACAAGCCCGTGCGGGAGCTCCCCGGCCGGCCCAGCTCCGGGCCACAGGCCCTCCCTGCTCCAGACTGGCGCTGTATCCAAGGTCAGCCCCCCTAGGGGGCTTCCAGCATGCGTGGGAGGGCCTCCTGGGGGTGGCAGGAGGAATAAGGGCAGGACAGCCCTGTCACGGTGTTCGCCATCCTGCAGGAACTTGGTCCTCTTCTCCAGGCACCAGTGGGGCCGGGCATCCTGAGGTCTGTCCATGTAAATGAGCAGCAGGCCCCCGCCCGCCCAGGCACATGGTGGCAGGCACACGTGTGTACATGCACGCACATGCACACGCGTGTGTTCCCCGGGCTCGCACACACGTGCACACACACGCAGCGGGACTTGTTAGGAGCTGGGGGCAGGACTGATTGCTAAATTTACACCAGGCCACCACCGGAGTCAGACTCATAATCGGGTCTGGTTGCCAGAGAAGGGGGCAATCCTCAAGCTGGGGGCACAGGCCCCTCCTGTAACGGCTCTCCTCCCGCACACTGGAGCCCCTGGGCCGGGGAAGGTCTGCCCGGTCACAGCGGGTTTCCCGGGGTCCCGAAGGGTGTCCGTGTTTTCCAAGTGAGTGCTCAGTGTCGGGTAGATGGGGAAACTGAGGCCCGGAGAGAAGAGCAACCCTCAAAGCCTATACAGCCAAGAGGGTCAGGGCTGACGCGGGGTTCCAGCGCTTCCTCTAGGGGACCACTCTGCGACCACGAAGGAGGCCACGCAGGGACCACTCCGCGGCGAGATGGCATCTGGCGGCCAGGCGCGGGTCCAGTCTCCGGTCACCCCCGTCCGGCCCTTCACAGCCAGCACAGCCGGCTGACCATGTCCATGGCCCAGACACTGCCACTAGAGAAACCCAGACTGGAGGCCAGTGAGGCCTCAGGGTCACTTTGACCCGGCACATAGAGCTCAGTGGTCCCCACAGCTGCCTGTACGTCCACGCTCCGGCCACGACCAGGAGGGGAGACTAAAGGCGCCGGCTGAGCAGGGCCGGGGGCAGAGGGGCGGCCGGGATGGCTGGCTCTGGCAGGCCCGCCCTTGTGCTGACCTCACCTCCTCTAACCCGGGCGGCACCCGTGAGTCGGAGGGGACCGGCTGCTTCTCCCTCCGCCTCTCGGCCGGCACTAAGTCCTCATCTGCATCCCCTCTTTCTGTCAGTGTGGACAGGGTGTCCATAAAACACCTGCAAGGAGCCGTCTCTTCCTGTGTCAGGCTCCAGACCCCCTGGACAGCAGCAAGTGTCCGCCCTCTGTCCCCCGAACATGAACAAGGGACAAGACGGGAGACAGAGAGAGACAAAAGGGACAGGCAAGAGGGAGAGTGCCACACAGCCTGCCAGCCGTCCCTGGTGGCCCCACAAACCATAAGACTGCAGAGACACCCCGGCAGCAGAGGCGGGGTCCCCAGGGCCTGGGGGCTGCGGGGGGAGACTTGCCTAGCCAGCCCCCATGCAGAGAGCCCTGTAAACCCCCAGAAGCACCCGGCTCAGGACATCAGACCATCACCTGCTGGGCCTCCGGGCAGCTTCCAGAGCCCTGCCACCCCCCAGGGGCCACCCAGAGCCAGCTTCCTCGCCAATAAAATAGACGGTCACGCCATAAAATGAGCCCCGAGGACCACCCAGAATCTCACCACAGAGCACGGAGCTCCACGAACACAGCACAGCTGTGGAGAGGATGCTGATGCTTCGGTGAGGCTGCGCACGCCCAGGGTCTGCCAAGGAAAAGCAAATGTGGCCAACCTTCCCCACAAAAGGGACATCCCAGCACAAGGACAATCTCCCTCGCCACACTCCTCCAGCCTCCCCTACGCCGACCCCGCTCCTCACCAGATGCTCTGTCTCCATTAACCCCCAAAACTCTTGGCCCAACCATTACTATGCCCCCCAGGGCTGTCTTCTCCAGACCCCAAGGCTGCACTGGGGTCTTCTCTGGATACTCTCGGCCTCTGGCATCCCTCTGGCATCAGGGACCACACCCTGGACCATAATGGCCTGACTATATGACCCCCAGGCTAGGGCCAGACTGGGCCCTGTTGTGTTGGAAGAGGTAAGGGGTGGAGGGATGGATGGATGGATGGTGGGTGGGTGAATGGATGGTGGGTGGGTGAATGGGTGGGGGATGGATGGATGGGTGGAGGGAGGGATGGATGGGTGGATGGGTTCAGGGAGGGATGGATGGATGGAGGGATGCATGGATGGATGGTGGATGATGGGTGATGGATGGATGATGGATGATGAGTGATGGGTGAATGGATGGATGGATGGACGGTGGGTGGGTGGGTGGGTGAATGGGTAGGGGGTGGATGGATGGGTGGAGGGATGGAGGGATGGGTGGATGGGTGGAGGGAGGGATGCATGGATGGATGGTGGATGAGGGGTGATGGATGGATGATGAATGGTGGGTGATGAGTGATGGATGGATGATGGAGGGACGGGTGGATGGGTGGAGGGAGGGATGCATGGATGGATGGTGGATGAGGGGTGATGGATGGATGATGGATGATGGATGATGAGTGATGGGTGAATGGATAGATGGATGGACGGTGGGTGGGTGGGTGGGTGAATGGGTAGGGGGTGGATGGATGGGTGGAGGGATGGAGGGATGGTGGATGATGGGTGATGGATGGATGATGAATGGTGGATGATGAGTGATGGATGGATGATGGAGGGATGGATGGATGGATGGATGGTGGAGGGGATGGATGGAGGGATGGAGGGATGGTGGATGATGGGTGATGGATGGATGATGGATGATGGATGATGAGTGATGGGTGAATGGATAGATGGATGGACGGTGGGTGGGTGGGTGGGTGAATGGGTAGGGGGTGGATGGATGGGTGGAGGGATGGAGGGACGGGTGGATGGGTGGAGGGAGGGATGCATGGATGGATGGTGGATGAGGGGTGATGGATGGATGATGAATGGTGGGTGATGAGTGATGGATGGATGGTGGAGGGGATGGGTGGAGGGATGGAGGGATGGTGGATGATGGGTGATGGATGGATGATGGATGATGGATGATGAGTGATGGGTGAATGGATAGATGGATGGACGGTGGGTGGGTGGGTGGGTGAATGGGTAGGGGGTGGATGGATGGGTGGAGGGATGGAGGGACGGGTGGATGGGTGGAGGGAGGGATGCATGGATGGATGGTGGATGAGGGGTGATGGATGGATGATGGATGATGGATGATGAGTGATGGGTGAATGGATAGATGGATGGACGGTGGGTGGGTGGGTGGGTGAATGGGTAGGGGGTGGATGGATGGGTGGAGGGATGGAGGGACGGGTGGATGGGTGGAGGGAGGGATGCATGGATGGATGGTGGATGAGGGGTGATGGATGGATGATGGATGATGGATGATGAGTGATGGGTGAATGGATAGATGGATGGACGGTGGGTGGGTGGGTGGGTGAATGGGTAGGGGGTGGATGGATGGGTGGAGGGATGGAGGGACGGGTGGATGGGTGGAGGGAGGGATGCATGGATGGATGGTGGATGATGGGTGATGGATGGATGATGGATGATGAGTGATGGGTGAATGGATGGATGGATGGACGGTGGGTGGGTGGGTGGGTGGGTGAATGGGTAGGGGGTGGATGGATGGGTGGAGGGATGGGGGGACGGGTGGATGGGTGGAGGGAGGGATGCATGGTTGGATGGTGGATGAGGGGTGATGGATGGATGATGGATGATGGATGATGAGTGATGGGTGAATGGATAGATGGATGGACGGTGGGTGGGTGGGTGGGTGAATGGGTAGGGGGTGGATGGATGGGTGGAGGGATGGAGGGACGGGTGGATGGGTGGAGGGAGGGATGCATGGATGGATGGTGGATGAGGGGTGATGGATGGATGATGAATGGTGGGTGATGAGTGATGGATGGATGATGGAGGGATGGATGGATGGATGGATGGATGGTGGAGGGGATGGGTGGAGGGATGGAGGGATGGTGGATGATGGGTGATGGATGGATGATGAATGGTGGATGATGGGTGATGGATGGATGATGGAGGGATGGATGGATGGATGGATGGTGGAGGGGATGGGTGGAGGGATGGAGGGATGGTGGATGATGGGTGACGGATGGATGATGGATGATGGATGATGAGTGATGGGTGAATGGATAGATGGATGGACGGTGGGTGGGTGGGTGGGTGAATGGGTAGGGGGTGGATGGATGGGTGGAGGGATGGAGGGACGGGTGGATGGGTGGAGGGAGGGATGCATGGATGGATGGTGGATGAGGGGTGATGGATGGATGATGAATGGTGGGTGATGAGTGATGGATGGATGATGGAGGGATGGATGGATGGATGGATGGATGGTGGAGGGGATGGGTGGAGGGATGGAGGGATGGTGGATGATGGGTGATGGATGGATGATGGAGGGATGGATGGATGGATGGATGGTGGAGGGGATGGGTGGAGGGATGGAGGGATGGTGGATGATGGGTGATGGATGGATGATGAATGGTGGATGATGGGTGATGGATGGATGATGGAGGGATGGATGGATGGATGGATGGTGGAGGGGATGGGTGGAGGGATGGAGGGATGGTGGATGATGGGTGATGGATGGATGATGAATGGTGGGTGATGAGTGATGGATGGATGATGGAGGGATGGATGGATGATGGATGGATGGTGGAGGGGATGGATGGAGGGATGGAGGGATGGTGGATGATGGGTGATGGATGGATGATGAATGGTGGATGATGAGTGATGGATGGATGATGGAGGGATGGATGGATGGATGGTGGATGATGGGTGATGGATGGATGATGGATGATGAGTGATGGGTGAATGGATGGATGGATGGACAGTGGGTGGGTGGGTGGGTGGGTGAATGGGTAGGGGGTGGATGGATGGGTGGAGGGATGGAGGGACGGGTGGATGGGTGGAGGGAGGGATGCATGGATGGATGGTGGATGAGGGGTGATGGATGGATGATGAATGGTGGGTGATGAGTGATGGATGGATGATGGAGGGATGGATGGATGGATGGATGGTGGAGGGGATGGGTGGAGGGATGGAGGGATGGTGGATGATGGGTGATGGATGGATGATGGATGATGGATGATGAGTGATGGGTGAATGGATAGATGGATGGACGGTGGGTGGGTGGGTGGGTGAATGGGTAGGGGGTGGATGGATGGGTGGAGGGATGGAGGGACGGGTGGATGGGTGGAGGGAGGGATGCATGGATGGATGGTGTATGAGGGGTGATGGATGGATGATGAATGGTGGGTGATGAGTGATGGATGGATGATGGAGGGATGGATGATGGATGGATGGTGGAGGGGATGGTGGAGGGATGGAGGGATGGTGGATGATGGGTGACGGATGGATGATGGATGATGGATGATGAGTGATGGGTGAATGGATAGATGGATGGACGGTGGGTGGGTGGGTGGGTGAATGGGTAGGGGGTGGATGGATGGGTGGAGGGATGGAGGGACGGGTGGATGGGTGGAGGGATGGATGGATGGTGGATGAGGGGTGATGGATGGATGATGAATGGTGGGTGATGAGTGATGGATGGATGATGGAGGGATGGATGGATGGATGGATGGATGGTGGAGGGGATGGGTGGAGGGATGGAGGGATGGTGGATGATGGGTGATGGATGGATGATGAATGGTGGGTGATGAGTGATGGATGGATGATGGAGGGATGGATGGATGGATGGATGGATGGTGGAGGGGATGGGTGGAGGGATGGAGGGATGGTGGATGATGGGTGATGGATGGATGATGAATGGTGGGTGATGAGTGATGGATGGATGATGGAGGGATGGATGGATGGATGGATGGATGGTGGAGGGGATGGATGGAGGGATGGAGGGATGGTGGATGATGGGTGATGGATGGATGATGAATGGTGGATGATGAGTGATGGATGGATGATGGAGGGATGGATGGATGGATGGATGGTGGAGGGGATGGATGGAGGGATGGAGGGATGGTGGATGATGGGTGACGGATGGATGATGGATGATGGATGATGAGTGATGGGTGAATGGATGGATGGATGGACGGTGGGTGGGTGGGTGGGTGAATGGGTAGGGGGTGGATGGATGGGTGGAGGGATGGAGGGACGGGTGGATGGGTGGAGGGAGGGATGCATGGATGGATGGTGGATGAGGGGTGATGGATGGATGATGAATGGTGGGTGATGAGTGATGGATGGATGATGGAGGGATGGATGGATGGATGGATGGATGGTGGAGGGGATGGGTGGAGGGATGGAGGGATGGTGGATGATGGGTGATGGATGGATGATGGAGGGATGGATGGATGGATGGATGGTGGAGGGGATGGGTGGAGGGATGGAGGGATGGTGGATGAGGGGTGATGGATGGATGATGAATGGTGGATGATGAGTGATGGATGGATGATGGAGGGATGGATGGATGGATGGATGGTGGAGGGGATGGGTGGAGGGATGGAGGGATGGTGGATGATGGGTGATGGATGGATGATGAATGGTGGGTGATGAGTGATGGATGGATGATGGAGGGATGGATGTATGGATGGATGGATGGTGGAGGGGATGGGTGGAGGGATGGAGGGATGGTGGATGATGGGTGATGGATGGATGATGGATGATGGATGATGAGTGATGGGTGAATGGATAGATGGATGGACGGTGGGTGGGTGGGTGGGTGAATGGGTAGGGATGGATGGATGGGTGGAGGGATGGAGGGACGGGTGGATGGGTGGAGAGAGGGATGCATGGATGGATGGTGGATGAGGGGTGATGGATGGATGATGAATGGTGGGTGATGAGTGATGGATGGATGATGGAGGGATGGATGGATGGATGGATGGATGGTGGAGGGGATGGGTGGAGGGATGGAGGGATGGTGGATGATGGGTGATGGATGGATGATGAATGGTGGATGATGAGTGATGGATGGATGATGGAGGGATGGATGGATGGATGGATGGATGGTGGAGGGGATGGATGGAGGGATGGAGGGATGGTGGATGATGGGTGACGGATGGATGATGGATGATGGATGATGAGTGATGGATGGATGATGGAGGGATGGATGGATGGATGGATGGATGGTGGATGAGGGGTGATGGATGGATGATGAATGGTGGGTGATGAGTGATGGATGGATGATGGAGGGATGGATGGATGGATGGATGGTGGAGGGATGGATGGAGGGATGGAGGGATGGTGGATGAGGGGTGATGGATGGATGATGAATGGTGGGTGATGAGTGATGGATGGATGATGGAGGGATGGATGGATGGATGGATGGTGGAGGGGATGGATGGAGGGATGGAGGGATGGTGGATGAGGGGTGATGGATGGATGATGAATGGTGGGTGATGAGTGATGGATGGATGATGGAGGGATGGATGGATGGATGGATGGATGGTGGAGGGGATGGATGGAGGGATGGAGGGATGGTGGATGATGGGTGATGGATGGATGATGAATGGTGGGTGATGAGTGATGGATGGATGATGGAGGGATGGATGGATGGATGGATGGTGGAGGGGATGGGTGGAGGGATGGAGGGATGGTGGATGATGGGTGATGGATGGATGATGGAGGGATGGATGGATGGATGGATGGTGGAGGGGATGGGTGGAGGGATGGAGGGATGGTGGATGATGGGTGATGGATGGATGATGAATGGTGGATGATGGGTGATGGATGGATGATGGAGGGATGGATGGATGGATGGATGGTGGAGGGGATGGGTGGAGGGATGGAGGGATGGTGGATGATGGGTGATGGAGGTGGAGGGATGATGGATGGGTGGATGGGTAAATGAGTGGGGGGTGATGGATGGATGATGGATGGATGGATGGATAAACAAATCAGTGTGTCGATGGGTGGGTCGATGGAACAAAGGCTGGAAGGGTGTGAGGGTAAGAGGGAGGGATAGACAGACTACCAAAGGACTTCGCCCCAGTGACAGGGAGCCTCATCCTCACAGCCTCCTTGCTGATCCAGCCCCCATGAGACGGCTGTAAAGCGACCCACAGCATCTTTCCATCATGAGCCATCCTCTGAAACCGGCTGGCTAAACCACCAGGTGTGGGCAGGGCACAGGGGCTCAGAGAGCTAGAGCCAGGGCAGGGGGCTGCCGTGAGGCCAGGGAGGGAACCAAGAATGGGGGAGACGGAGGCACACGCCCCCTTCTTCTGGGTGGCTTCCCTGATTCTCCTAGCTGAGAATAACCTCTCTTTTCCTCTTTCTGGAACTCTCTCTGCCCCCTCTCATGCCATGCATGTCTCCCCTTCTGCCAGCATCATCTGTCCTGCATCGCGTATCCCTGGAGCCCAGGCACCCCGGTCCCTTGTCTCACTGGCCCCGCACCCAGGGTCCGTGCACGGGGTGCCTTGCCCACCTCCTGCCTGCAGCGGGGACAGCGCTGGTGCATCCTGATCTAGAAGGTGTCCCGTGCGCACCGTGTGGCTGTCATCTGCCTGCCTGTCTTCATTCGTGCCCCACGCACGCCGCGTGCAGGCTGGTGTGACAGAGCGGGGACAGCCGAGACTGCCGCAATCTGCCTGCACAGAAGTGGGGGGGGGGGGTGCAGCACTCCCAGGACGGCCCCCAGGAAGGGCTGAACCGTGCGGGCTCAAGGTGGATGCAAATGGGAGTGCTGCCAAGCTGCTCGGTGCACGCCCGCCCTCACGGTGGGCAGGCTGGGGTGGCGGGAACGGCCCCGCCGGTGGCCAGAGCACAGAAGGAGGGAGACCGGAAGCTCTCCCCATAAAACCCACACCTGTCCAGCTTCTGCTGGCTGCCGTGCGCCCGCTGCCCGCTGGGCGGGGGCCAGCTGTGCCACCAGCTCGGCAGAAGGCAGGTGCACGTGTCTCGGCCCGGGGGGTCCCAGGGGAGCCACCAAGCCGGGGTCCGAGGAGCCTGGCTCCTCCCCGCCCCTCCTCCCAGCCCTTCTGCCAGCTCTGGGCCTCCCAGGGCGCATCTTAAATCAGTGTTTAACAGCCAGGGGGAGAGTGGCTTGGGGAGGCCGGAGAGGAGGCATCCACACGTCGCTGGTTGATGACCCCCCCAGAGAGAGGAAAGGAACTCTGTCACCTCCCATCAGAAGGAGGAAGCCAGGGCGTGCACCCCAGCTTGGCCACAGAGCCTGTGGTCCGCAGGCCGGGCCCCTCTGCCCTGCCCTCCACCTCCACTCCCCTCCTGGGGGCTCACGGAGCCCAGCTGGCAAGGGAAGGGCTCTGACCTCTGCATCCTGCTCCGCTCC
The DNA here is from genome assembly GCF_007474595.2 of Lynx canadensis. Classification (NCBI taxonomy): domain Eukaryota; kingdom Metazoa; phylum Chordata; class Mammalia; order Carnivora; family Felidae; genus Lynx; species Lynx canadensis. Next base: position 144,923,340 of record NC_044308.2, on the reverse strand, counting down.
TCTGCGGGTGGCCCTGCCCCAGGAGTTCAGGGACACCCGAGACCCTATAGGAGGGGACAGAGCAAGTCTAAGTTCTCCCTATCAGGCCCTCCCCAAAACATCCTGTGTTCGGGGTGCAGGGAGCTGAGGTACATCGGGGACAGGCCATGCACGGGGCCCCACGGGCAGAGAGGGGCCCTCCCCCCCACTCCTGCCAAGATTCTCCGTCCCCAGGATCCCCCGCCTTTCGTGCCCATGTATACGGCACCAGATGAGGGGTCAGCCTGGACCTGCTCCTGAGTCCGCAGGGCTGGGGCTGGGCAGGGCCTGGGGCCACCCCGCCCGACTTTGGCGCCCACGGCTACAGAGGCGGCAGCTCCCCACCGGGCCGTGCAGGGCCCAGAACCAGATCAGAGAAACCCGAGCCCCAGCACGTCCAGTGGTCGCTAATGGCCCATGAGTACCAGCTCAGGGACCCCAGGCCACCAGGACGGGGTTCCAGCTCAGGCCCTGAGTCCTGGCCACACCCCCGTCTACACCCAGGGTGGGCTCAGGTTCAGGCTTCAGCCGGGGGGTGGGGGGCACAACCAGGAGGCTTGGGGGTCTTTTAAGGTCAAAGACCCAGGAGACTCTCACAAGCCCCGTGGCTGCCTGCCTGGGGGGGGGCGGGGGAGGGGGGAGGGGGGAGCTTGTGACTAGAGGCTCCGGAACAGACAGGCCTGCTCCCAGGCCACAGAGCACCCACCGGCTGAGCCCCCGGCAAAGATCGGGCTGGGCCTGGGCCCCCTAATCCTGTCCCTGTCCCTGGAGGGCTCCCAGGTGCCAGGGCTGGGCCAGGGCTCTGCTAAGAGGCTCTAATTGGTAGGCCCAGAACGAGGCTGGTCCCCAGGGCAATCGCGTGGTCACAGGAGGGGAGAGCGTGGGCCAGGAGCTGCGGGTGCTTGGGACCCTGAGAGTGCACTTCAGATCCTGGCAGCCTCGTCTATTGTCCTAGAAGCCGGGGGGCAGTCAGCACCCATGGGGCTCCCGTGACAGACGGGGTGTGGCTTCAGGCTTCGCCCGTCTCCCCTGAGCACGTACGTGGGGGTCTCAGTGTCTCTGCAGATGTCCTGGGCACCGGGCATCCACTGTCTCTCTGACTGTGGGGGGGCCGAGGCCCCTTCCTGACCTGCCCACGTCTGTCCCTGACACCTGTGCAGGGGTGCTGTGCAAGATGGCTTATGCCACGCCCTCTTCAGGGGGGGCCATGGGGAGGCACCCGAAAGGAGAGGCCCCAGCTCACCTCCGGGGCCCTCACACCCCCGCTCGCCCTGCTCCAAGCCCCAAGGGCCCCGCCCTGGTTTCCCAGGCGGAAGAAGCCTAGGACCCCAGGCCTCCCTCCCCGCAGCCTCCGCCCTCACACTGTGCCCCGCCAGGCACGTCCTTCCGAAGGCCAGGCCGCGGTTAACTTTCCCAAAGGCAATCTGAGCCGTCCCCAAACCTCGCTCCCAGCGGGTCGCTGCGCTGAGCTCGCCCCGTGGATTCACCGCTGCCCCAACTCCTCTCCTCGCCTCACGCACGTGCACTGACAGACCACACTGCGGGCCCGGGAGGCCGCCCCCCCGCCCAGGTCAACCAAGAGCAGAGCCCTTCTCAGCCCCACACCTTCACACATACACACTTGCACACGCATGTGTGCACGCGTACACACATACCCAGGCCCGTGAGTGCACGTGCCTGCACGCACACGGGCACGCCCAGGTTGGATGCCCTGCTTGCCCGCGTGCACAAGGAACGGAGCCCCGGCTGGGTGCTCAGGGCCAGCACTGCCCCCAGCGCTGTGGGTCCTGCGCCTGTCCCCTCCCGCGAGGGGTGTGCTGAGGGCTGACACCCCCGGCCGCCGCGGAGCGCACCCTGCCTTGCCCGCTGCTTCTGTGGGCAGCAGCTCTGGGTCTCCTCCAGAAAAGGCTCCCCCAGAGGTAACTGATGACCCGGGTGCAGATGGAGGGAGGGCAGGACAGAGCGTGAGACAGTAAACTATTAATTGTGCCCATCGCGAAGCCCGGGCCACCCCCGCACGACAGACAAAGGCTACATGTTCCCCTTCACACGCGTAATTTATTCTCCATTAATGCTCGTGACAACCCAAGAAATTAAATCTGTTTTAAATGTAATCTATCTCTAATACTTAGCAGAAGGGGACAGCCCTACCTGGCTTTGAATACTTAAACCTCCATATAAAACACCGTGGACCCCGGGAGCACGAGTGCATTGACGAGTCTAATATTATCTTTAGGTGAGACACGGCTCGGTCCATTCACTTCCCCTGATGCAAATGTCCCGTTTTTATCTGCAGCTTACAGGCATGTCACAAATAGGATTAGAAAACCATTTCGTGAAATGGAAACGAACGGGATTTAATGGAAAAACTAAAAGATGGTCCAAGACCCATTTTTCTTTAATGATCTTTCCAGCCGGGAGATGGCCTGGAATCACCTCCCGGGTTGCGCGCCCCCAGGACACCTGCCCCCCACGTGGAACAAAAGCCAGACGGGGCTAGGGGACCCCGGGAAGACGGGGGGCACAGCGAGAGAAAAGGGGCCGCCGCCAGCCAGCCCGGAAGCCATTACGCAATTGATCCACCAGCAAAAGTCACTTAGCGGCTCCCCTGGAGCTCGATTGCCACGAACAACTCAATCCTTTGTGGTGGAAGTCCATCCTGGGGTCATCCGGGGACCGCCCCCCGAGCCCCGAGCCCAGGAGTGACCCAGCTGGGCACGCGGGGGCTGTCTGGCCGCACGTGCAGGCTCCGGGCACCCAGAAGGGGAGTCTGTCCAGCGGGGGCCGGGCCGTCTGCCCTGCCCTCCACCCAGCACCCCGGTGCTCGTCAGACTGACCACACGGGACGGAGGGCCGCAGTCCGGCCTGGGTGTCTCTTCCTCCTCAGCTGCAAAGGCGAGGGGACACAGAGATCCGGAGTGTTTATTGTGGCTGTATGGGAACCTCGGCCCTGCTCTGCCCACCCTCAGGGCCCTGACCCCTGGATCCTGGCCCCACAGCCACGCCCACCCCACGCGTTCACCCTGAGCCCTTCCCCCAGGGCCGGCCCGGAACCAGGAATGGTGCCTGGCTCCCTCCTCCTCTCCCACATCACCCTGAAAACTCTCCCCAACCAGCCTCTTCTGTCACCGCAGGGGCCCCCGCAGGCAGGTCGGCCCGTCCTCCCTCTTCAGGCCAGGCCCTCTGCAGCCCCCCACCCCCCGCCCAGCCCGGCCATCTCTACTCTGCGGCCCCCATGACCTTGCCCATCGCCCCCAGCCCCCCAGTTCCACCCACTTCCTGCCTTCCCACCCGCTGGACCCCCATCCAGGGGGCCTTCCCTTTCCCCTCTTCCGGCAAGACTCAGCTCAGCAGCCACCTCCTCTGAGCAGGCTTCCAGGCCCGACTCCCAAGTGTAACTGGCCGTTCAGTCCTCCGGGACCGCAGCCCTCACCGCCCTGTGGCCGCTTCGGGACTGTGGGTCGGTCTTCCCTGACCCCAGACATCAGCGTGTGGCGAGCCGGGGGCAGACGCAGTGTGGGAGACAGCGGGACAGCCTTCAAGCCGGGCCGCTCAGCCCTGGCTCAGCCCTGCTCGTGAGTGAGCAAACCTGGTCCCACGCCTCTGGCCTCGGGTTCCCCCTCTGAGCGGCAAGGAGGCCAATCAGGGTGATCTCGGAGCCTCCTTAGCCCTGGCCAGGCTCCACCTCCCACCTCCCACCTGCTCCGACAGTCCCTCCCCCTGCCAGCCCACCGGGGATCTCAACCTCCACCCCCACCCATGTGATGCGTGCCACACCGTCACCCCTTTGCCACTGCCGCGTGGGACCTCGTGGCTGCGGGATGGGCAGACGTCACCTGGTGACGTCATGCTGACCTGAGCTCACCTTGGTCCTGTGAGGCACCTGGGGGGGGGGTGCAGGGAGAGGCCCCTCCAACAGTGAGGTGCCAGGCAGGACCCCGGGACAGGGGCAGCGGGCACTGAGCCCTTCACGAAATCAGGGCATCACACACACAGGCGTCTTCCATCTCGCCACAGAGCCCCATCAGGAAGAGCTCCAGCGGCCGGAGGGGCAGAGGCCAAGGTCTCTGGTGTCCACTGCGCTGCCCAGCTTCTCCCGGGCCCCCGTCCACTCAGCCCCAGCCTGGGCGGCCCCTCCCTCCAGCTTCCGGGAGGCCCTTGCCTCTAACCGTCTCCTTGACAGGTCAGCCAGGCCAGCCCCCCCCCCCCACCCCGGCACGTGCGTTTGCCGGTCCTGGTCGCCGGGCTGAGGGGAGGCCCCGGGCTGGAGGCGGCAGGAGGCAAGGCCCGGGTGTCAGCTTCCGAGATTACAGGAAGAAAGTGCTTGGTGCCCAGGAAGGGGACAGAGCCTGTGAAAGTCACAGGAGGGGTGATTCTTCTGCCAGGAAGAGGCATTCTGTCATCCCATGAACATGGAACTGGGAAGGAAGAGGCCAGGGCCTGAGAGAGGGGTGCGGTGGGGTTGAATCGTGCACTTTCAGGGGCTGCTCACCCAGTGTGGCCAGATTCGCGCCTTGTGAGCTGAATTGGGACCCCCACCCTGAAATCTGCATGTTGAAGCCCTAACCCCAGCACCTCGGGGTGTGACCAGATTTGGAGACAGGGTCTGTACAGACGTTATCGGGTTAAAAATGAGGTCCTGGGGTGCTTCCTGATCCAATAGGACCGTGTCTGCCTAAGGAGAGGACATCGGGACACAGACACGCACAGAGGGCCGACCACGTGAGGACACGGGGAGAGGATGGCATCTACACGCCGGGGAGAGAGGCCTCAGGAGGCGCCAGCCCTGCCCGTGCCTGGACCTTGGACTTCCCGCCTCCAGACCACGAGACCACGAGACCACGAGACCACGAATGTCGCTTGTTTGAGCCTCCCGGGCGATGGGGCTGTGTTTCGGCAGCTTGTGCTCTGACGCCATGGTTTGGGAAGGAGAGGAAGGCTAGGAGATCGGGCTGGGAAGGTGTGAGCCATAGGGAGGTTGGAAGGTGTGTGAGCGGGGAGGGCGGACCCTCAGGGCCGACCACGCAGGGCGGCCTGCCCCGCACCCGGCCACCCCCTAGGCGCAGCCGCTCCCCAGGTCCCCCTCCTCCTGCCCGTGGCCAGAAGGGGCAGGGCTGTGTGGCCCCTCTGGGCTGCCCTGAGTCAGGAGGCTTCCGACCCGAGAGGCCTCTCTACACCTAAACTAAACACTTCCTCCAAGCATTTGTCTCCTCGGTAGATAGTCAGAGGGAGGCAGGACGTCGTGGTGGTTAGAGCACCACCTCCCACCCCGGGGGGGGGGGGGGCCCTCACTGGGCAGCCCAAGCGCCCGCGGGCCCCTCCCTTCCTCGGGGAGACAGGACACCTCTGCTCCGGCCAAGCCCTTAGGACAGGCCTGGGGCTCACTGACCCCCAGTCCGCGTGGACTGTCGGACTGTCGTTGCATGAATGACCGAGTTACTGAAGGAAGAGCTGAGCATCTAAGAACACTCACCTCCCCCACTCTGGTGCAGGCGCACGACATGCTCTCCAGATGCAAATTTTCCAAACAGGTGCCAGAGCTCAGCCCCAGGGTTTCAGTAACTGGGCTGGAAAGAAGAACTCGACCAGTGTGCCCCACCGTCCGGCTGAAACAGACAGCGGCAGGTGACATCTTCTGTGTGATGTGCCGGGATCCAGCGTGAACGTTCGGGGGGCTGGGGTACAGAGGCGCCTCGGGTCAGGCTGCTCCCCAGTGAGGAGCACGCGTGTGGACCATCTCTCACTCCTGACGTGTGGGCCCTCCCTCCCAACCATGTCCCCACCGCCGCCCCTGCCGCCGGGAGCCCCTCCCCCCATGCCATCTGCCCACCTGCTGCTCTGGGTCAGAGACCACAGTGTCCTTCGCCGGGACTGAGTGCTGGCCGAGGGAGCTGAGCCGGTCCGGCTGCCTCTGCCCCGGGCCCCGGATACGAGCAGGTGTTACCGGGCAGAGGCAATGAAATCTTACTTTAAAAATCAAATATTTAGGTGCGATCCTTTACACTTAAAGTTTTAAAATTTGCTTCATCTGTTTCAAAACAACTCAAGGTCATTGTGGAAAATCCAAACAGCACAGAAAAGAAGGCAAGTCAGTGCTGTGCCCGGCTGGATCTGTGGGTTCAGTGCCCAGCGTCCCTCCTGACACCCCTGTGGTCCTTGCACCCTCGAGATTCAGGCCCCGGGCGGCCAAGTGCCCTCCCCTGCTGCTTCCTCCTGCCCCCCCACACGCAGAAGATGGACCGGGAGGTCCCCGTTCGGTACACGAGCAGCGTCTGAACATCTAAACTGCACTTGCCCGGGCGTCAAAGAGTTGAAATCATCTCCCCGCACGCCCCCCCTGGGTCAGCGTCGCCGGTGACCAGCATGTCGCTCTGCCCAGCTGACCAGTTGGGAAGGGAGGTGGGAGATGAGACAGTGCGGCCCCAGGGCACCGGGGGCCCGGGCGCGATGCATCTTCCGGGAGTGGAAAACAGCCAGGGGCTCCCCACCCCCACCTGCCCCAGGGCCGCCACCGGCCTTGAGTGGGTGCCCCCCTGGCGAGGGTACCTTCTCTCCCCGTCCCGGGGTCCCCTGCTCCGGAGAAGTTGGGTCCAGCAGGCGCAACGATTACATAATCGATGGTTACAAACATTTCTCAGCTGAGCGGCTATGGTGTGCGATGTATGGGGTAAACGCTCGTACCCGCGGGAAGCCCACCCTGGCCTCTGAGCCCCGTCGGCTGCCTGAGCTCCGTGCCCAGCAGGCCCCAAGGCCAAGGGCCGGAGCCCGGGCCCATCCACACTGTGGGGGGCCCCCGCCTGCTCCCTCCCCGCCCACCCTGCGGCAGGGGAGAGGCCCCTCCCTCCACTGTCCACCTGCTTCCATGGCTTGAGTGTCCGGGATGAGGTGCCGTGGACGCCACGGGGACTTCAAGGTTCCGGGTCCTCAGTGCACATGAACTTGAGGTTAGTCCTCAACAAAATGCAGGGACTGGAAAAGCACGGGCCCCTCTCTGCCCCGGGGCACCTGGGACATCACTGGACGCGTGCACGTGGGGCTGTGTTGGGGGACAGGCAGCAGACACACCAGAGGGGACGCCAGGGTTGGGGCTGCGGGGCCGAGGAGGCCGCCACCCGGGGAGCACAGGCCCCCCACCAGTGCTCTGGTGCTCCAGGGAAAGCCTCCGGGGGCACAGGCCACACCCACATCGCATGTTCTCAGACTGCGAGGCCCAAGGGCACCAGAGATCGGGACGTCACGGGGCCGAGCTGGACACGAAGAGGCTGGAATTTGCTGAGCTCTGCCCCCCACATTCACACGTGAAGCCTTGAGTCCCAGTACCGGGGGGCTGACTGCATTTGGAGGCAGAGCCTCTGAAGAGTTGATCGCTTAATTTTTTTTAAAGAATTTTTTTAATGTTTATTTATTTTTGAGAGGGACAGAGACAGAGACAGAGACAGCACGTGGGCAGGGGGAGGGACAGAGGGAGAGGGAGACGCAGAATCCGAAGCAGGCTCCATCCAGGCTCCGAGCTGTCAGCACAGAGCCCGACGTGGGGCTCAAGCCCACGAACCGTGAGATCATGGCCTGAACCAAAGTCGGACGCTCAACCGACTGAGCCACCCAGGCGCACCAAGGGGTGCGCCTTTAAAATGAGGCCTTCAGGGGCGCCTGGGTGGCTCGGTCGGTTGAGCATCCAACTCCTGATTTCAGCTCAGGTCATGATCCCAGGGCTCATGGGTTCAAGCCCCACATGGGGTTCGGTGCTGACAGGGCGGAGCCTGCTTGGGATTCTCTCTCTCTCCCCCTCTCTCTGTCCCTCCCCCTGCTCGCTTTCTCTCCCTCAAAAATAACAAATAAATGATTTTACAAAATAAAAAACAAGCAAAATGAAACAAAATGAGGCCCTCCGAGTCCCTCCGACTGGTGTCCTATGACAGGAAGAGATGTGGACACATAGACCCCCCAGTGCAGGTGGAGGACAGGGGGTCTGCACGCCGGGAGAGAGGCCTCCGGAGAAACCAGCCCTGACCCCAGGCTTCCAGTTCCAGGGCTGGGGGTCAGTGAACGTCTGGCACTGTGTCCCGCCCGCCCTGAGCAGGGTTCGGTCCTGGAAACAGGGCTGAGGCCGAGGCCGGGCGGGGCAGACCGGCTGGACGACTCTCCACTCCTCACCCCTGCAGCCAGGTGCTGGACCTGGGTGCATCCTCTCCCTCCCTCAGCTCCTCTGCCAAGCCTCCCCGGGCCCAGCCCCCCTCTGCTCTGCCCGGGCCCCCAGGGGAGCCCCGGGTCCAGACCGGCCTCCACCAGCCTCCGAAATGCCGGGGACCAAATCCACCCCCCCCATTCCCTGCCCACCCCAAACCAGCCTTTTGCCAAACGCAGTCAATAAATTATTCAGTTTGCAAAATGCCATTATGTGTGAGTTTACTTAATTGAATAGAATAATTTATGGTAGAACCTGGGGAAAGGAAGGTCGATGAGGAATGCACAGAAGAATGATCGAGTTTCCGTGCAGGCAATTTGATTTTTATCCCTCATTATAATAATGTTAAGGGGAAAACATCAACTTGGGTCAGAATCAATATTTGCAGAGCGGCCGGACCATGAATTTTAACTGGAGGTGGCGAGGGGGTGGGCAGGCCCGTCAATAATTAATGCCGCGTCTGCCGCCACAAATAACGGCGAGGTTTGGGTACACGTGCCCGCTGCCCGCAGATTTGCTGGTGATCATAAAAGATAATTTAGGAACAAGTCTGTTCGCGATACACGTGTAGCAACCCCAGACATGATTCAGGACGCGGTTACACGTCGGTTTCCCAACAAATCACCTGGGGGACAGATGGTACAAACTTCCTGCTTTTCCTCAGTGCCCTGCCCTGGTGTGTCTGGCGGGGGGCAGCCAGGGCCAGGCCCCGGCACCCTGGGTGGCTCAGCCTGCGTCAGGCCACGTCTGCCTGACCGCCCCGCACCCCTGATGCCCAGCACTAGGCCGGCCCAGCCCTCGGAAGGCAGCTCAGGGCAAACAGTATGTCCCAGATGTGAGAAGCACAGGCCAGAGGATGGGCCACCTGCCAGCCATGGGACCCTGGGCTCGTCACCTCTGCTAGGAACCTCGGTGTCCTCCCCTGAGAAGCATAGCTGTGTTCTGTGATAATAGGGGGCCCCTGGTTCTGCATGAGTGGTTACTCCTGATGCTGTCTGTCTTTCCCTGAAGCTTTTCCCATCAGCCCAGACACCTGTCCTGTCCATGTCCACAGGCACGTGTGGACTCGTGCCCATGGCCCACGCCATCTGCAGACAAGACCTCCAGCTCCAATCCTGCAAGGCCGGGAGGAGCCAGAGCTCCTGAGGGGAGGCCCTTGCGTGGCCCCCTGATACCCATAGAGCCCTGCGGTCAGCTCCGGGAGCCTGGGACTCTGTGCACATAGATTTGTGATAGCTGCCTCACTTTATAGTTAAGAAAGCAGGCTCAGGAAGGTCGAGGAACTTGCCCGAGGTCACACACCCAGGCGGCAGAGCGAGGCCTGGGTCTGCCCGACCCCAAGCCTCCCCTTCAGATGACCGGGCCACTTTTAGAGCCCCGCGTGGAGGCATGGGGGCAGAACAAGGCAGACACAATACCACGGCCCTGGAGGCCTGGCAGGGAGCTCAGGACATAGCCACCACTTTAGATTCCTTTGGGAGCCTGGGATATCTACTCTGAACAGAAAGTGGCAGCAGAAAGGCAGATATTGGCCTTATGGCCAGAGCATGGTACCGGGGGCCTGGGCTTACGGGGTTCTCCTTTCTCTGGCTAACTTCCAGGTTCTACGGACTTCTCCAAACCCTCAGAAACAGAGAGGGCAACAGAGAGGTGGGCCGTGGGCCAGGACTTACCTTCTCAAACCAAAATGTCTCAGCTGACAACACAGGACACCAGAGTCAGTGCCCTGGGAGGGAATGTGCCTACCCAAGCATCTCCCCCGCAGTGCAGGTCGGCCAGAGCCTAGCCCCGGCTCCACTGAGACCCAAGTGGCTTGAACAACTTCAGGTCTGCATAGACCCTGCAAACACATTCCCCACAGACGTTTCTCCTGCAGGCTGAGGGGTCCCCAAGAGCAGGGACCACGTCCACTTCTTATCTGCCTCCGGCACCAGCCCTGAGTCCGGCATCACACAGCCCTAATTACCTTTAGATAAGTAACATGAGTGGATAGATGATGGGATGGATGGACGGGTGGATGTATGATGGATGGATGGATGAATACACAGATGGATGGACAGGTGGATGGATGAATGGGTGATGGACAGATGGATGGACGACTAGATAGATGGATGGACAGGTGGATGGATGAATGGGTGTTGGACGGATGGATGGATGAATGGATGGATGGACAGGTGGATGAATGAACGGATGATCAATGGATGGATGGATGATGGATGGATGGACAAGTGGATGGGTGGATGGATGATGAATGGATGGATAGATGGATGGACGAATGGGTGATGGATGGATGGATGATGGATGGACAGGTGGATGGATGAATGGGTGATGGACAGATGGATGGATGACTGGATGGATGGATGGACAGGTGGATGGATGAATGGGTGATGGACAGATGGATGGATGACTGGATGGATGGATGGACAGGTGGATGGATGAACGGGTGATCGATGGATGGATGGATGATGGATGGATGGACAAGTGGATGGGTGGATGGATGATGAATGGATGGACAGATGGATGGATGAATGGGTGATGGACAGATGGATGGATGACTGGATGGATGGATAGACAGGTGGATGGATGAATGGGTGATGGATGGATGGATGATTGGATGGATGGATGGACAGGTGGATGGATGAATGGGTGATGGACAGATGGATGGATGAATGGATGGATGGACAGGTGGATGAATGAATGGGTGATGGATGGATGGATGATGGATGGACAGGTGGATGGATGAACGGGTGATGGATGGATGGATGGATGAGCAGATGGGCCAGTGAATGGGTGAACAGATAGGTGGGGATATGAAAAGTAGACAGTAGGTAGCTGGACACACAGCCAGGTGTTAGGGAACAAGGAGATAATAGGTTGGGGTGAACAGTGGTGACCAGAATGAGAGAAAGGACTAGGAAGAAGGGTCGGTGGGTAGGTGGGGAGCAAGTGGCCGTAGGAGGGTAAAGACCATGCTAGTTCCCAGTATTCAGTGAATATTTACCAAGTGAATGAATGGACATGTGACAGCAGATCGTCAGATCGACAACTTCACCATCTCTCTCCACACTGACAGGACACAAGGAGGCTGAGGCTCTGATCTTGGCATTTCTCCCGGCACCACGAGGGCAGAGCTGGAACAGACCTCAGGGCCAGCGCCCCACGCACCACTTCATCGGGTGGGACGGCACAGCTGACGCACGCCAACATTCTTCCTTCACGCCCTGGTCCTGGCCTGGCCCTGAATCCCTACTTGCCAGCCCTCCTGCGGCAGCAAAGCTCCTGGTGTCAGGGAGGCGGTGACCCCTTGCCCACCCTCCCCCTCAGCCCGGGGGCCCCCGGAGAGCACTGCCGACTCCGCCACCTGACGGACAAGCACATTAACGTTTCATTACGGCTGCATGCTCACCTCAGCTGTCCCACACATATCAGGACGCTCCACGGGGGCCCCTGTCAGCAGGGGGACAGGCGAAGGCGGGCTGAGGGAGGGCGGGCAGCCCGTCTGGGGGCGGGTGCTAATACAGGGCACGGGCCCGCGACGGATCACAGATCAGACGGCACGTGCTTTGGGAATGAGCGCCCCCCCCCCGCCCCCGTCCCACAAAGGAAACACGAGCCGCCCGATCAGAGCCCCGCCAGCACCGACCCCTCAGAGTGGGTGGGGGGCTGCCTCCTCACCCCCTCTGCCCCTCCCTGTCCCAGCCCCTCTCCTTGGCAAGCTGTGTCCCTGACTCAGCCACCACACTCCCCACCTTCCTCTTCTTCCCTGCCCGGACGCATTCAAATACGCTCTCTCTGGCTCTAAGAAGCGCCCCCCTCCTGCCGCACGGGCGCTGGCCAAGGCCAACGACGGGCTCTAAGAAACCACCGCTGTGCGCAGGTGCACCGGCCCTCCGCGTGCTCCCAATGTCACTGCTGTAGAGAACGTGTTCGCAGACAAGGAAATACACAATACTCCACGGTGACTTCCGCCCAGCCTGGATCCCACGGGCTCTCCACGCCCCCGCCCCCCGGGTCGCAGCCCAAACCCACGGCCACCCACCCTCCCGCCCGCCCGCCGCGCACACGATTTGACAAAGGAAGCAAGTCCCACGCCTCGGGCTGGCTCCCGCCCTCCTGCAAATGTGATTCATTCAACAGGAACCTCTTTCAGCTCAAGGCCGGGACCACACTCGGGCCGGCCTCGTTAGCTTTCCCTGCCGTCCGAGGACGGGAACGATTTCATTCTACATTACTTAGTGACAAACACGCCTGACGACCAGCTCACAAAAGCCCCAAAAGCTTAGCAGCTGGCTCCGGCTGACCCGGGGGAGCTCCCACCCAGCACGGTCTCCCGCTCCCCTCCTCCCCTCCACGAATGAATGAAGGACACGGCGCCAGAACCAAGGGAGGAACAGCAATTTCTGTGTCTCAGCCCAGAGCTTCCTTCCAGAGCTGCCCTTGGCCGCCTAAAGCCTCTCGGACCAAACAGCTTCCCGAAACGGCGCTGGCGGTCCCGCCGTCCCGGGGGCCTCACACCTCGCCGCCCGCCTAAACCCCGAGCGGCCGTGGGTGAGGCCAGGCGCAGAGGTGCCCCACGCCGAACACCAGCTCTGTGCCAGGCCCGTGCTCCTGGCCGGGCCCCCGTCCGCCGTGGACGGAGACAGCCGGAGCCACGGGCCAGGCCCGCCCCGAGGAGGGTACGGGTGCTTGGTAAGGGCACTGCTCTCGATCCCATCCGTGAAGGATGATGGACAGGCAGCGCGCCGCCTCTCTCCCTTGGCTCCCCACCAGCAGCCTGGGGTGCCCAGCCGCCCGCCTGGCCACCCCCAGTTGGGCCTCCCCTCCGCTGACCGCCAGGGCAACAGAGCCCTTAAACTGCCCGCCTCACCCAGCAAATCCCCCGCCACGACACCTCCGTCCTTGTCCGGGCGGCTCCTTTCCGCCAAGAGGACCCTCACACCTGCCTCTCTGTTCCTGCCTGCCTCCCAGGGTCCCGCTCGGTGCCTTCTCTTCCAGGAAGCCTTCCCTGAACACCCCTGTCCTGGGCGGAAGGACCTCCCTTCCTCGGAGCAGCACCCCACACACTTTCTCTGTCCTCTCTCCTGGCCTCCGTCACCTGCCGGACTCAGGTCACCTGCTGGACTGGAGGTCCTGTTGCCGGGACCCGCAGGCACTCAGCCAAGGCGGCTGCCCCAGGGCGGGTGTCAGACAAGCCATGAAAGTCACCCCAGGATTGTGCCACCGCTCCACGCCAGGAAGCAAGTCAACAGACAGCGATGACCAGAAACACGCTAAAAAGGAGCAGACCAGATGTCACGGCAAACAAATGCTCTTTGTCTCGGTTGTTTTTTTTAAAACAGATTTTATTTTTAAGTAATCTCCACACCCCACGTGGGGCTCGAACTCACAACCCCGAGATCAAGAGTCACACGTGGGGCTGAGCGGGCCGGGCGCCCTGTTCTTTGTCTTGTTAAGGGAAAGGCTGAGTCGCCACCGAGGGGGACCCTCTGGCCTGAGGGTAGGTGAGACACCCCTTCCGTTCCTCCCTCTGCCAGGACAGGGCCTTTCCGGCCACGCCTGGGTGACCGGTGGAGGGGGGGTCATGGTGTAGGGCTGGACTTGGAGGCATCAGGAGCCCAGGTCACACCCAGGTCGGGGAAGGGGGCAGAGCTTTGGGGGCACACGGTGAGAGGCGGGTTTGAGGGAGCACTGATTGAGATCCCGCAGGTCTGGGGGAGCCCGAGAGGCACAGGGCAATTTTGGAGATGGGGGGCACGGAATCACAGATCTGGGGTTCGGGGGCCCCGGTGTCTAGAGGCGATGCGAAGCCATACCTCACGCCCAGATGTGGGCAAGGTGGTCCCGGGGAAAAGTGGGACCCACTGGAGGAGGTCCCCAAAGGGACAGAGCAGGAACGGCCACGGGGAGTTGGGGAGCATTCAGGACGAGAGCGGTGAGGAGTGGAGGGGCCCCAGATGCCGGGACAGCAGCCCCTTCCCCAGTGACCCCAGTGTGGGAAAGGGGAAGGCTGGGGGGGGCCTGTGCAAGGTGCCCCCACCCAGCCTTGGTCTCCCCAGCCTTGCCCGGGGCGACGTCTCTGTGAACAGGGCTGGGGTCTCACCCTGGCCCCCGCTCCAGGCTGTGGGGCCATTTGCAAGTCTAATCACCGTGCTCCAGCTCTGGCGTTCACACCCCATATATTGGCACCCACAGCTGAGATGCCTCCCCTCTACAAGCTCACAAGTTTGGGGGCCCCTGCTCGCCTGACAACGCACAGGGGTCAGGAGAGGGAGCGTCGGCCACCGAGGAGGGGACATCGCAGTCCCTGCCCCTGCCCCTGAGCCTGTCCCTCTCCCTGCCCCTCTCCTGTCCCTACCCCTCCCCTAGCCCTGCCTCTCCCCTGCCCCTGCCCCTGCCCCTGCCCCTGCCCCTGCCCCTGGCTCTGGATGAGAGCCTCAGGGAACAGGACAAGGGCAGCCCCAAGGCTCAGGAAGGAAGGCAGGGAATTACAGGTCTCAGGGGGGCAGGGACAGAGCCCCTGGCAAGCAGGAACGGGCACCCCGGCCACCCCCTCTGGGGCCGGCATGCCCACCTTGCACACCCCAGGGGCAGACTCCCTGTTCACTCGTGCACACGCACCACCCACGTGTGCACACACAGACACGGACACAGACACAGACGCGTGCCCTGCACCAATGTTAGATTCTTCCCGAAACCCTGTGAGGCAGGTGAGAATACGTGTCCCTGTTTTCCAGATTAGCAAACAGAGGCCCAGATTTGCTCAGCAGCATGCCTGAGGTCACACAGCTGGTCGGATTGTGTACCCAGACGGTCTGGCTGGGCGGGGCACTGGGACCCTGTGCCCCCATGACTCTGGACGAGACTCTGAGAGCCCCCTCGCGTGGGGATAGAGCCAGGCCACACCCAGGTCAGGGAAGGGGCCAGACGGGCCCTGGCAGGCCCTGAGAAGAAGGGTCCGCCAGGCAGTTCTCAGACAGAAGCCCCTCCTGCCGCTCCTGCTTGGTGACAGGCATGTCCGACCGGGAGGTCAGCGCTAATGGCCGCCTCGCTCCACGTTTGTGGTTAAGTTGACAGCAGTGGAGATTTACAAGCCGCGCCCGGCCTCCCTGCGGTGGCCAGGCTGGGGGACCAGCCCTCTGAACTCTCAGCGTGGGGAAGGCTTGGCCCAGGGCCCCTCCTCCAGGCTCGACTCCCACCCAAATCTCCCCATCTCGGCCCCTCACCTGCCGGGCCCCTTCTACCCACAGCCCTCTTCTACCCTCTCGGTTTGGGGGCTCCCACTGTCTCGGAGTCCCCAGCCCCCTGAGGGAGAAACTGAGCCCTGGAGGGCTGAGGTCACAGATCAGAGCCAGCTCCAGAGCAGAAAAGTCAAGGGTCAGTGTCTTCATTTCACCATGGAGGACAGTGATGACCAGAGAGGCCCAGGAGTCTGCCTAGGTCACACAGCAGCTTTTGATGATGCTCTGATGGGACCAGAGCCCGCCCCCCGCCGGGAGCCCCCAACATCTTGTCTGTGGCCTCTGGATCTGGCTCAGTGGTGAGGAGCAGAAGACGGTTCGGTGCCCAACTGCACGGGCAGCCAGCTTCCGGAGGGGACCAGGTGGGGCCTGACTCCCCCAGGGCCTGGAATCGAGAAGTTCAAGGTGGCCGCAGCTGAGCGTTAACACAAGTGGGGGCTCCGGGACTTCACGGGCCTCAGCCCCGCCCCCTCCCTTCCGCCCTCCCTGCTCTGCCTGCATGCCACCCCAGAAGCTTCCCCGCCCCTCCCTCGACGCCGCCTCCCTGAGCCTCACACCTGCTGCCTCCGTGGGGGCCTCCGTTCCCCCGCCTTTGCCTTCAGAGAGGCTGTCGAGGCTGTCGAGGGTCTGGGCCGATCTGCCCAAGACTCTAGACAAGGAGGCCGCCCTTCCCCTCTCATGGCCTGGCTGGGTGCCAGCTCACGGACAGTAGCGGCCACTGGAAGCTTCTAAAAGAAAATACTCGTGCTGAAGTCCAGGCTCCTTCAGGGGAGACTCCAATGCAGTCAGGCCCAAGGCCCTGAGCCAGACCCTCAGATCCCCAGACTCTCAGATCCCTAAATCCCCCCAGCCTCGGATCACATAGATCCTCATTGCTTCAGGCCCCCAGACCCTCACAGTCCCCCAGACCTCACACACACACAGGAGGAAAGTGTCATGACTGCAGCTCAGGGCCGGGCCCCCAGGGCCCACGGCGGAATAGCTGGGACAGGAGTTGAGGGCTTGAACAGAGCTTGGGGTGAAAGCCTTAGAGCAGATGAAAAGCTTCTGGAAGCTTCCATCACCCACCCAAAGGAATAGCCCCCTCGCTCAGGCCTCACCTACAGCCCTCCTCCTGCCGAGGCAGCCTGTCCCGACCCCGGCGCCGGGGTTGGGGACACAGAGGGCAGGAGACACAGTTCAGAAGGGGCTCTGATGAGGGTCCAGGCGGTGGGGGAAGCCAGAGCCAGGCAAGACAGCTGTGGCAGGAGGCTGGTTCTGAGAGAGGCGGGAGAGAGAGCCGCCCCCCACTGCCCCCACCCTGCCTCCTGCCCCAGTTCCCCCGGCCACCTGGGAAAGCCACCTGGCGAGAAGCCATCTTGTGATGTAAATGCCAGCACCATGCCTGGAAACCAGGCATGCCAGGGAATGCCAGGGACCAGGGTCCCTGGTCCTCACCCATGGCACCCCGGTCAGGCACGGGGACAGGTGACCGAGGCTTATGGCCGTCGGTGAGGGACACAGAGAGACCGCGGTTAGAGGTCCGGGCCTGACCCACCTGACTGCTCCAGCTGTGCCCCCGCCATCCTGCGCCTCAGTTTCCCCTCCTCGCCCAAGGGGGCTGTGCGGCCTCTGTGGTTTGGAGCTGACATCGGTGCCCGCCCCGCAGGCCCCAGGAAAGGAGGAGCGATAGCAGGAACGGGGCGGGGGCACCCGCGACACGGCGTCGCCGCAGGCACATGACCGGAGGCCTGGCAGAGGGCTCCTCCCACGCCGCCTGTCCCCACCTGGTGGGCCACCGGCGGCTCCGGTCCAAGCACAGCCGTGTATTTACTCACCTTCTGTCTTGCCCTCCCCCCCACTGTGCCTGCCACCCTGCCCTCGGCTCCCAGGGCCAGGCGCACAGCAGGGGACCTCAGCCTAGAAGGGCTTTGGCTTCTCCAAAACGCCGAGGCCCGCAAGAAGGCAGGTCCAGCACGGCCCAGCTGAGGGCTGACCCCGGGGTGGGGGGGCTGTCAGCCAGGGGCCGGGACGGGCCGACCCCCCAGTGCTAGCCCGCACCCTGCGCTCTCCAGGGCCAGGCACCAATCTGCCCATAGCGCCCCAGGGGCCTCCGGAAAGGATCGTTCCTGGAGAAACAAACAAACCAGGAGAAAGAATACGGAAATGACCATTTTTTAAAAGGTGAGTGCCTTCAAAACGGCATCCACCAGGCCCATCAGATAGCTGCTCTCCCCCTGGCGGGTCCTGGTGCCTGAGTGCTCCCTCCACGCCCGTCTCTTGCAGCCTCCCTACCCCTGCTCCTCCCAGTCCCGATGGTGGTGGGAGGAGGGGGGGGGGACCCTCAGAAAGGAAGGGTCTCCCGCCTCAGTATTCCCGCCGCATCGCTGCCTCGGCCAAGGGCACCATCCCTTCGAAGCCGCGGCACAGAGCCCCGCCCCCAGCCTCCCTCCTCCCACCAGCTGCTCAGGGGCCGTCGGTCCACTGCCCTGTTGGTCTGGAATGCGGACTTTTGGACTTTTCGCGCAGACAGCCAGGTGTCCGGCAATGCCCGGTTTGGGACGCCCAGCCCGCCCATCCTCTGATCACGTGTGGCACGCTCACTGCTCGGGAAATCACCCCTCCTGCCACTGAGCCCCTGAGTCTGCTGTCCCGCCAGGACCAGGGGATGTGGGGAAGGAGGCCGGGCCCCGGGCTCTGGCTCTGCACCCGCTCTGGGCAGCAGGGGGCGGGCCCACCGGTCTTGGGGCCCAAATCTGCGGGCACCGACGCCAGGGTCCTCCCCACAGACTTGCCAGAAACAACGGGCTGGAGGGAGGGTGGGAGGCTGGAGAAAGGATCCCCGGCCGGCCAGGACTCCAAGAATTCCGACACGACGAGCACGGAGCGTGGGGCGGCAAGTCCCACACGTGTGTGAGCGCGAGTGTGTGCATGAATGCACGCCCGTTCATAAGTCCGGCCTTCGGGGGGAGGCACGCTTCCCGCAGAGATCCATTTTCCTCCGCGGCTTATTAACAAATTGCATGGCCTGCCGCGCACTCCCCCTGGGACTCCATCTCCCCGTCAGATCAGCACAACTTGAAATAAGTGAGCAGTGGGATACACAAGCCCCCCGCCACTCAGCCAGCCCCTCCTCGTCTTGACCCCGTGCCCTGCCTGGTCCCCTGGGTCCTCCCACGGGACTGGCTGAGTCGTCACCAGCTCTCCCCCGAACCGAGGGCTCAAAGCATGCCAGGTTCCCAGCCCGAGCTGTCTGTCGGGGTCCTGGGGACTGTCCCCGGGGCCTCCTGGGTCCCCTCACACAGCTGCCAGACCAGGGACCTGCACCCCTCCCAGATTCCTGCGCCCCTCCGTCTGATGGCAGAGGATAACGGACTGCCGTCTCTCCCTGCTAAGCAAGGTGGTCGCAGTAGGGAGACCCGACAGTGGGTGCTCCCTGGCGCCTGGGACTCGGAGAAGGGGTCCGCCCAGCTCAGAACCTTCTGTTCTGCTGCTCCAAGGACCCCAGAGCCTGGGGGCCAGGATGTGCAGTTTGGGGGCCACCCTCAGGCTGGGGATTCCAAGCCCAAAGGCCCTGAGGAGGGGCGACTCCAGCTGGAGCTTGCCAGGCGGGGGGCATTCTCGGCATTCCCCCAGCACACGACGGAGCCTGGAATGCTCCGTCCTTGGGAGATCCTGGGCCTTTGGATACCCTCTGAGTGGACCAGTGGGGGTGGCCCTCGAGGGCACTGACTTAAGACATACGAACATACAAGCACCGTGTCCCTGAGTCACTCCTGCTCAGCTTCCAGAAAGCCCTGGAAACCCCCAGAAGGCTCCAGAAGCCTGAGCCCAGAAGCCACTGCGGGGGACACGGGTGCGTGCGGTGGCCGGCCAGCAGGGGCGGCTTGGGCTGCAGACTGTCCCCCCACCCCCCCACACACACCGCCCGGGGTTCTCAGCCGAGGCTCATCCCGCCTCATAAAGACACCGGCGTGCCCCGCACCAGCGCAGACAGGCCCACAAATCAGGGCTGGGTGCTAGATTTAGAACATCACCACTCTGCCCGTCGGATCAGCTTCCCCGGACGGCCACCGAGGCTGCAAGAAATACGGCCGATGTCTCCGCCGCTGGAGAAACAGGAGAGATTTATTCCAAACCACGGCGACCTGTGCTCAACGTCTGGGGCGACTCGGACACAGCCAGGCGGCACATCCCCCTGCAGGAGGGGAGCTGAAGGCACGGGAGGGGAGGACCCGCCCGGGGCCCACGGTGCAGCAGCCGTTCTGGGCCCCACACCCGGGGGTCCGGCCTCGAGCCAACTCATCCCAGAAACCCTGGTCCCTGCCTCCGAGCTGTGTGGGGCTCCCTTCAAAGGGCCCCGACTTGGGAGCTCTCTCTCCGTGGGGCACACGGTCCTCTTCAAGGGACAGGTAAAGGCGTTCTATTCACCTAGGCCATGGTTTCCCGAATGGCCGTGCCTAGAGACTGCGGGAGCAGGGCAGACCAGCTGACCTCACATTCGCCACGCGGCGACGGCGTGAAGGCAGGTACGGGGTGACCTCACCCTGGAGCCGCCCTGCGGGTTCTCGGAGACGTCACTGCCTCTTCTCCAGCCGCCGGGCCCACCTGGGCCATTAGACGATTAGACGGACACCGTGGGCACCATGGCCGCGGTCCTGCGCCCTACGCAGCCCGGCACCAACCAGCCAGCAGGCGCCTCCCGCACACCCCTGCCCCGTGGTCAGACACTGTGAGGGAGCCCCAGACGACGGCCCAGGCTTGCTACGTTCCCCTCCGCCCAGACACAGACAGCACCCCTGGGGCCTCGCAGCTGTCATCTCAGAGCGCCAGGGCCTGCGGGCGCCGGTGCCGGTGGGTACCCGGCGAGGAGTCAGCAGAGAGACCGGGCCAGGCAGGGACCTTGTGCCAGAGGGCACCCGTCCCGGACCGCGCCACCCTGGTAGGCACAGGGGCCTCCGCGCGGCGGGCGAGGGCTCTAAAAATGGCTCTGGCCCGATGCAAGGCTCCCAGTGCCCAAAGCTGGAAGAAAATTAGGAAGGTATTGGATTATAACCCCGAGTGTGAAATCGGTGTCCCCAGCAGCGAGGGACTAATTAACAAAGGGGAGAGAAGAGACGGGCCTCTCGCGGGAGTGAGTCCAAATAATCCGGGGAGGTGGCCCGCTTTGGTGTGCTGTCCTGGGGGAGGGCGGATCCCGGACCAGAAAGACACGCGGGGAAATGTGAACAAATATTGGCTTTAGCTCCTGAAAACGTATCAGCACTCGCTCCATTACACTCTGTAAGACGTTAGCGTCAGGGAAGCTGAGTGTGGGGCGTATGGGAATTTGTACTGTCTTCAGAAATCTCCTGTAAACCTAAGATAAAATGTGTTTACTTATTTGCTTATTTCTTTATCTGAGAGAGAGTGTGCGCGGGCAAGCAGGGGAGAGGGGCAGAGAGACAGGGAGAGAACCTCGAGCTCCACTGTCAGCGCGGAGCCCGACGCAGGGCTCAGTCCCACGCCCCTGGGATCGTGACCTGAGCAGGAACCAAGAATTTGACATTCAACTGACCCAGCCACCCAGTCGGCCCCAAGATAAAATCTATTTTTAAAAGGTGATTCTGAAACAGATAGAGGCAAAAGACTGAGGTTGGATGGGGCTGGGCGGCAGGTGCGTATGACATTCTGTGCTTGTCACTGGGGGTCTGTTTCACAAGGTGGGAAAGAAGGAGGGATCAGGGAAGGGAGAGGAGGGGAAGGGAGAGGTGGGGTGAGGGAAGTGGAGGGAGAAGGAGGAGAAGGGAGAAGAAGAGGGAGGGGGAGGGAAGAAAGGAAGAGGAGAGAAGAGGAGGGGAGGGAAAGAAGGGCGGGGAGGGAGGGGGAGGGGAGGGAGAGGAGGGGAGAGAGGGGAAGGGAGGAGGAAGGGGAAGGGGACCGAAGGGAAAGGAAGGGAGGGAGGAGAGGAGGGGGGAGGGAGGAGGGGGAAGGGCAGGGGAGGAGAGGGGAGAAATGGATGGGAGAGGAGAAGCGGGACAGGACGATGGGAGGGGAGAAGGGGGCGGGGGAAGAGGAGGGAGAAGGGGAGTGGAGGAGGGGGGCGGGGAGGGGAGGGGAGAAGCACATGCTTGGAAGGCTCCAGGACCCAGCTCAGCAGCCCACATCCGTTCAGAAGGCCGAGAGGCATTTGTGGTTGTCAGTCTGGGACGGGGTGACCTGGTCAGGAGGGGATTTGGGGAGGACGGTGAGGCTACGGCTGGGCCTGAAGCCCGGTGACCCTGGGGCAGGGCAGGGGGGCAAGGAGGGAGGGCCCATGGCTGCTCCAGGTACAGACGCCGGTGGGCCCTCCCCTCCCAGAGGGCCCCTCCCCTGAGACCTCGGTGTCCCTGCACTCCCGCCAGCCCCCCTGGGCCAGGCCACGCTGGGGACGCCACGCCCCTCGGCCCTGGCCCTAACTGCCTAATGGGGTCTCGGGGTCCCCAACCACAACACGGGCCGGGGTCACCAGGACGTCCGGGGCCCCCTGCCCTGGGTTCTGGGCCGGGAGGCTTCTGTCCGGGCTGAGGGCTGCGCCCCCCGCCCCCACGAGGCAGACCCAGCCCGCGGGAAGCCAGCTCCTCCGTGGCCCCCGCCCAGCCTCCCAGGCTTCCTGTGTGGAAACGGGGCCTGGATCCCGCCTTGGTAAACACGTTATCGGGAGGGAGAAGTCACCCTTCGGGCTTCCTGTTTGCTGCGGCCGACTCCAGGGCCAGGCCCCAGCCCCCCAGGGCCCTCGGGGACCCTGTCTGCCTCCGTCCCCCTAGCTCCTGTCCCGGTGGAGCCGCTGAGACAGGCCCTCCCCCCACCCAGGGCTGCAGGGCGGCCCCATGGGAGGGGGGGTGCTCAGACTCCCCGGGACAGTGGGGCCGAGGCGGGCCAGGGGTGAGCGCCGGGGGGGGGGGGGAACCCCGAGGCAGAGCGACGCCCAGCCGGGCGGGCGCTCTTGAAGCGCGAGGAAGACTGAGGCACCCAGACCTCGAGCAAGAGCCCAGGGCCCTGACAGACGGCGCACCCATCACCTCAGGCTGCAGTGTGGACTCACCCCCATTCCCCCCACCACCCCAGGACACGGGCCGGGAAGGGTCGAGGCCCCATAGCTGGCCTCACGGGGGCCAGGACCCGGCAGAAGCACGGCCCCTGCAGATACAGAGTGCTGCTCGGAGCTCCGGAAGGCCGGGCTCCCCCACCTCTGCCACCGCCATCCCCAGTATCACCGCTGCCACTGTGATGGCCCTACCCTGCCACCATGGCTGTCACCGCAGCGGCCACACGGCCCTCCCCGCCGCCGCCATCGTGTGTGAGGTGACGGGAAGAGGAAGCTCAGAGACCCAGCCACTCCCAAAGCTTCAGGCCGTCCCCCTGGCTCCTGAAATCCCCCCCGGGTGGCAGGCGGGGGCGGGGGGGCGGGGAGTGGGGGGCATCATGCCCCTCTGCCCAGATTAAGGCCCAGGAAGGAGACGGCAGGCTCTGAACCCTGGTGGGGCTGCGGGCCAGGTACCCAGCTCCTGCCCACCCACCTGCCCCCACCTTGGTTCCCAGCCACCACTGGTCCCTGTGAGCCCCCTGCCCTGGTCATCCAGCCCAGCCTGGCCTCACCTTCCCGAGCAGCCCCCCCAGTGCCCGGGGCCACGGTGGGCAGGGCGGGCAGAGCAGGCCTGGACTCGTGGAGTGAGTCAGGCGGGCACCTCACCCCCGGGAGTGGGCTGGCCGGGTGCCAGGCCGGCCTCGGAGGCAGAGACGGCCGCCGGGGCTGGCTCCTGTCCTTGTCCCCAGATGGCCCAGGCAGGCGTCTCACCAGCTCTCAGGGCACCGTCACTCCCACCCCTGGGGTTGGCTGACCCCGGCCCCCCGACACAGGAAACCCCCTCCCCCTGGCCCTGAGTGTTCTAAATCCGCACCTCCTCCAAGAAGAAAGTCCAGAGGAGGAGCCTGAGGTAGCCCGGCTCACTGTGGGTCTCTGTGTCCCCACACATCCCATAAGCAGGATGCCCACAGACCCCTTATAGGTGGCATCGCACGAGGGCCGCCTCAGCGTTGGTCCGAGAGCTGGGTCCCAGGCAGCTGCGGCTTTCCCATCCATGAAATGGGCACTCCCCAGCTCGGTTCCCAGCCTGTAATGACAGGGCTGAAGGCTTTGATGTCCCAGATGAAAGGCGGCCCCAGGCTCCAGCTGCCCCCAGAACAGGGGGTTCCCATCCAGAAAAGCAGGTGCCACCCTCCCAGAGCCTCCCCTGGACTGTGGGAAGGAGGCTCCCCTAGCTGGCCCCAAAGGTCAGCCACCCCCAGCAGTAGCTGGCGGGGGGGGGGGGGGTCGGAGAGGGTCAAGGGCATCAAGGGCTTGTCATCAAGGAGCAGGCTCTGGGCCCCTCCAGTGGCTGAGGGGTAGGAGAGGGAGGAAGGGGTGTTCTCTGCAGGAGGAAGGGACCCACGCAGCACCCCCAAGTGCAGTCCACCCCCCGCAACAGCTCTGGCCAGATGGTCAGGACACTATGGCCTTGGCTCTCAGGCAGGCCTCCCCCAGTCTCCTGTGTGACCACCCCGGCCCCAACCCCGCCCTGTTCTCTGATGTGGACGTGGCCCTGACCCCACCCAGGCCCCAACACTGTGCTGGTCCCTCAGGATGGAGGAGGGCGCCCAGCACCCCTGCATGGCAAGGTCAGACCACGGGTCACAGCCAGCTGGGCCTGGCTCACGGGAGTCCCAGACCAGGTGGGCTTCTCAGCCTGTCCCCTCAGCTATCAGGTCCTGAAAGCCTGTCTCCCATCCCACCCAGGGCCCCACCACAGACACCTGCACCCTTCAGCGCCTCCCAAATTCAGTGGCAGACGAGCAGGCTTGGTGGCTAGGCCTGAGCCCAGGCCGGGAACCAGATCTGGCCTCCGAAGAGAAAGGGAGAGCCCGGGGGTGCTCCGGGCTGCCGTTGCCTCTGGCTGACGTGGGAGCCCAACCCCAGGGGCTGGGGGCCGTGCCAGAGGCAGCAGGGAGCAAGAAGGCAGCCTGGGGCGGTTGGGGGGCGGGGAGGGCTCAGTGCAGAGGACAGGAGGGGCCGGGGAGGCATTCTGCACGCTGTCAAATGCTGTTGGGTGTGGGACCTGCTTCTGCCCCCAGCTGGGCCTCCCCCCTGAGGAGAAACCTCGTTCCCTCGTTCTTTCCTCCAGCAAGTATCTCCTGAGGCCCCACTGAGGCCCAGCACTGTGCCCAATGTGGGGGCACAGCAATGACTCAGACCCCACCCCACCCTTCAGAAGCCCCACGGAGGCGGGGAGTACAGGCAGAGACCACACGAGGTGTGGGGTGCAGGGCGGAACAGCCCCCGTGCCAGAGGGGGAGTCCCAGACCACACTAGGAAGGGCCCAGCCAGCTGGGAGGGGCCGTGGTGCCCGCACCACAGCCCCCGGGGGCCAGGGGCGCGCAGACGGGGTGGGGGCAGCAGTGGGGCTGCTCAGGACCAGGGTGTGAGCATCGGGCAGGGCCGCCTGAGGCCTGCAGAAGGTGCAGGGTGGGGAGGGAGGCCGTGCCCGGCGGGGGTCCTGCCAGCTCGGGGGTCCTGAGCCTGATGTGTCCTGTGTGTCTGCTCATCTGTCTCCCGGAGGGACAGGCAGCGGACAAAGGAAAGAGATCAAGGGTCTCCCACCGCAGGACCTGCCCCAATTTCCCCAGCTAGCATGACCCCTGGGAAGGGCCCCGAGCCCGCCAGAAAATGCTGCTTCCCACCAGCCCAGCCCCGTCCCGTGGACCCTGACTCAGTCCGTCCCTGCTGTCCCCTCTCGATCTGTCCCTGCTCTGTCCCCTCTCGGTCTGTCGGTCTGTCCTACTCTGCCCTCTCGGTCTGTCCCTCCTGTCCCCTCTCGGTCTGTCCCTGCTCTGTCCCCTCTCAGTCTGTCCCTCTCTGTCCCCTGTCAGTCTGTCCCTGCTCTGTCCCTTCTCGGTCTTTCCCTGCTCTGTCCCCTCTCGGTCTGTCCCTACTCTCCCCTCTCACCTGCAAGGTTGGTCCCTGCAGGGCTGCTGCAGGGCCCACAAGCAGAAGGTAAGTCCCCTGCTGTCCTGGAGATGCATCCTTCAATGCCTTGAGGCCACCTCACCCCAGGGCCCTTGCAGGGCAGCTCGCCCAGTGAGCTCAGGAGCCATTTTAACAACCGATGCGTCTTTTATTCACAAAAGCTGCAGCAAGATGTTATCTACACATTTGTACAAAGGTTTGGACGCCCTTAGAAAATGCACAACGGTCAGAAAACAGAGCTCATTGTGCCGGGAACACATACCTCAGCAAATTCACCCCTGGTCTGCATTTGGCAAGAAGTGCCTCCCAAGGACCCCTGCCCTGCCCAGGGTGCCCCCCAGAAAGAGCCTGGCCTGAGGAATACCTTCCATAGAAAACCATAAAAACATAGATCATTTGTCTCCAAATTCCCACTGCAAATACTGCATTTATAGGCAAAATGATATAAAAATATGAACCTAACAGAACCTTTACAAAACCCTTATCCCCCACATTTTTTGTGTGTGTTTTCTTTTGTTTTGTTTTTGCTTATGGTTTTGGTAAGAATTCCTGCCGTAGAAGAAGGCGCCGTGTGCCTTCAGCTCAGCCCGTGGGTGCTGCCCTCCCTGTGTCCTCAGGACAGAGCAGGTCCTCGGGGAAGGGAAGGTGGGCCGTCCCTGCCCGGAGGACCCCCAGTTCCATCTGCAGAGAGAACTGCACGCAGACCCAGGGCCTGGTGACCACTAGGGCCGGCTCTGCCGAGAGGAGACAGCTGTAAAGGAGAAGTGATCCTGACCTTCGGGCCTGCTGAGCCCAGAGCTGTCCTGCTACATGAATCTGCTTGGCTGGAGAGAGGCTCCTGCTGGGCACTTGGATGGCCACCGCGGCCGCCAGGCCACAGCCTGAGCACACTGTCTGCTGGTGTCTTGAGTCCTTAGCACCAAACGCAAAAAGGAGAGAAGTCCAGTTCAAGGTTAAAGGCACTTGTGTCGTCTGGATGGTGACAGTCTCTGTCTCCGCACGCTCGTTCCCTGTCCGCTCACTGCACTCGGCCAGCCCCTCCCTCACGCTCCCTCGCCTCTGAGACCCCCCCCCCCCCCGGTCCTTCAGCCGACCCTCTGCATCCTCCTCCCTCCGACCCCTACCACATCCTCGCTCCCTCCCACGCCCCCTCCGCGCACCCCAGTGCCCAGCCTCAGACGTCCACCTCCTGCGGCCCGGGCGTGGCGGCGGGGGCGGAGACGCTGATGTCAAAGCAGGTGACCATCATGACGTGGGCCTTACACAAGTTCACGCACTGCTCCAAGGCGGCCGTGGCGTGCTCCAGGGCCGCCAGGTACTCTGCTGACTCGGGCTCCAGCTCCGGGTCCACCTCGACTGGGGAGGGACAGCAAGCAGCTGGTCAGGCCAGGGGTTCCCACGGGGCCGAGGAAATGCTTCTCTCCCCTCCCGGCTTTTGGGTCCCTGTCTGGGCCAAGGTGAAGGTGAGCAACTGGAGTTCTAGAGGGAAGTGGCTGGCTTAGGGGCGCAGCAGGCAAGGGGCACCAGGGCGGTGGGGGCACACTGTAGAGTCCTACAAGCCTGCGCCTCCCGCCTCCCGGGATGGAGAGATCAGTTCTCCTCCCAGCAGAGGGGCGGGGCTCACACTGCCCCTCCCAGCAGAGAGGGGCGGGGCTCACACTGCCCCCCCAGCGGAGAGGGGCGTGGCCACAGTGCTCCTCCCAGAAGAGGGGCGGGGCTCACAGTTCCCCTCCCTGCAGAGAGGGGCGGGGCTCACACTACCCCTCCCAGCAGAGGGGGCGGGGCCACACTGCTCCTCCCAGAAGGGGGCGGGGCTCACACTGATCCTCCCAGCAGAGGGGCGGGGCTCACACTGCCCCTCCCAGCAGAGAGGGGCGGGGCCACACTGCTTCCCCCCCTGGCACCGAGGGGCCGGGGACTCACACTGCTCCAGCCAGCGGCCGGGCTCCACCATCAGCCGGCCCTGGGTCTCGGCCAGCTCCCCGCACAGGTGCTCACGCTTGGCCTGCACCTCTCGTAGCCTCTGCTGCCTGCGCTCAGCCAGCCGCAGCGTGGCACTGTTGCACGCCGGACCCTGGGGGGCAAGGGATGGGCGGGGTGGGGTGCTCAGGCATGGAGGGCAGCCCACTCCCATGCTCTCCCACCATCCCCAGCTTTGGAAGGAGGCTCTCCCTCCAGCCCCCAGGCCTGGGCCAATGTACGGTGGGGCCTCAGAGGTGGGCAGGGGTCAGACCTGGGCCCCCCACAAGGTGGGGCTCCCACCAGGTGCTCCCAAAGCAGCCTGCCAGTGCCTGCGCCCAGGTTGTGGGAAACAGCTGTGGTAAAAGCTCCATCAGATGCAACTCCAGGGGACAACAGTGGTGACCTCAGGACCCCTCGGACCACCCACTCTGCCCAAGCGGGCATCAGCGGCCACCACAGGTTCAGGGTTGGGTAGTGCTGGTTCCTACCTTCTCCACATCCTGGGAAGGCTGAGGGCAAGAGGGGAAAGTAGGGTCAGCTGGCCACTGGGCCACACCCTCCAGGGCCCACCCTGCCATCCCAGGACCTCTCACCACCAGCCGCCCAGCCGCCCACTGGCCCTGACCTCAGGCGGATCCTCCCTCGGGAGCGGGCGGTGCCGCTGCAGCCGCTCCACGTCGTCGATCTCATACACCTTGATCTCGAAGGGCTCCTTCAGGGAGCCGGCCAGGGGCGGGGGCAGGTCCACCCACTGCCCGGGGAGGCTGGGCTTGCGGCCCAGGGCAGCCGTGTCGGGCATTGGGGCTGGGATCAGCCGTCTCCTCTGCAGACCTGGAACAGAGAGCCGGGCCCTGGATGCACGGAGACTGGGGGCCCAGGCCCAGGCCCCGGCCCCGGCCCAGCCTGCCCAGGGCCTGAGAGAGAAGACAGCACCGGGGCCAGATCCAGAAATCCCCAGCCTCTCCAGGCCACTTGTCACCTGGACAGCCACTCCAGCTGCCCCTTACAGCCTCCTGGTTGGCCCTCCCCTGAGGGCAGCCCTCAATACCCCAGCCAGCCAGGCTGAGGCCCAACATAACACTCCCTAGCCCAGCTGCCCCAGGACAGACTCCTGAGCCAGGCTTGAGGGGCGCGCCCCACCCATACCTCCCAGGATGTCCCTCCCTGCTCCCCACTCCCACCCCCACCCCCACGCCCCAGCCACACACACACACACACACACACACACACACACACACACACACACAGCAAGGAGCTGGCCCTGTCTCCCCAGGTCAGGGTAGGAGGCAGGAGCGGCTATGGCAGGGGGCTCCCATGCAGCTAGGCCCGAGCCCAGGGAAGCACCTGACTGGGAGCCCCAAATGCAAGGCCTCCCCCGGCTCCCAGTGCCCCATCGGGGTGACCCACACAGACTTGCACTCGCCAGCCTGCTCTAACAGCACAGCCCCAGCCTCGGGGGTGGCAGGAGATCAGAGGTGGGCATGCGGTAGGTGCCAACAGCGGAGGGCAGCACCCGCACCCACCTGTGGCCCTCTTCTTGGGAGACCTGAGGCTTCGAGAGCGAGCGCCGGGGGAGGCGGCCCCACTGTCGCTCATGGAGTCGGGGGCAGAGGAGGCACTGCCGGTGGCCTCGCTGTCTCGGAGCACGCTCTCATAGCCGCTGCTGCCACCGCTGTGGTAGAACAGGGCGGTGCGGCCCATGGCGGGCGGGAGCTCGCCACTCAGCACGCTGCTGTTGTCGCTGCCGTGGCCGCTGCTGCAGCGCTGGGGCCTCCGTGGGGCAGTCACCTTGCTATAGGGGGAGGGCAGCGCCGGGCCCGCGGGCGGCCGCTCCTCCCCCACATTCACACCGCTGTCACTGCCGCTGTCCGAGTCCACTGAGCCCCAGGGGGGGCCACCTCTGCCAGGGGCTCCGCTGGCTGCCAGCTCATTGACGCGGCTATGGGCGGCCCGGAGCGCCTGCTTGGTGCCCATGATGGTGCCGCGGCTGGCCTTGGCCCCCATGCCAGGCACTGCCCGTGGGGCCACCCGGGGCGCCATCACGGGGCCACCGGGGGTCCTGCCCACTGCTGGGGTTAGTGGCTTCACGGGAACACCCAGAGCCCTCGACCCACCAGCTGCTAGGCTGCGGCCCTTGCCCCCTGCGGCCGGGGGCTTCGGGGCCCCCACTCCCTTGGCTGGGCTGCCCCTACAGGCAGGAGTGGGCCCAGGTGTGGGGCTGGTGGACGGTACACCCAGCCTGGGCACGGCCCGGGCTGGCCTCCCGGGAGCTTCCCTGGCCTTGCCGCTGCTGTGCCCCAGGAGCTCACACCGCTCCAGAGAGCCGTGGGTGGTGGCACGGGACACTGCCTCCGCCTTGCCAGCCCTGGCCTTCAGGCTCGACGTGGCCCTGGGGACGGAGTGGTCAGCCCGGCCACCGGGCCTGGCCTCCTCCTCCCCTCGGGGGAGGGCGGCAGCCGCAGGTCGCGAGAGGCCCCCGGCCTGGGGAGCGGCCAGAGCTGGGCCACTCTTGTGCTCCAGGCTGGATTTGCGCACAGGAGGGGCTGGGGGGGCCGCCCCGCTGGGCCTGGGGAAGAGGCCTCCCTTGGGGACCACGCTTTTCTTGCGGCTGGGGGCATCCTTCAGGCCGCCCAAGCACGCAGCCGCGTCGGCCAGGGCGTCCCGGCAGGATGCGGTGGGCGTGCTCACACCCAGTGTGGTGGCTCCCCTCCGCAGCGGTGGGATCTGAGCCACGGCCTCCGGCCTGTGGCCTGCCCCGGCTGCCACCTCACAGCCGTCCACGACCCTGCGGGCACAAGGCAGCACGGGGGCCGGGCTGGAGGCCCTGCCGGCAGAGACCCCCTGGAGGGCACCACATTCATCTGCCCGCAGCAGCCAAGGGTCCTCGAACAGGCCTCCGGGGCCCGGCGGGCTCGGGGCCAGGCGAGGGCAGCCTGCGCGGCTGGCCGCTGAGGGAGTCCTCAGTTTCCGGGGAAGGCTGGAGTGGATGGTCTGCGCCGGGGCTGCCCCCCATGGGGCAACTCGGGTGGGGGCTGCGGCGGCCGCTTCCCCAGGACGAGGACTCCGGGCCGGGCCAGGACTGTCCGATCGCCCGTGCTCCGGGAACCGACAGCGGCCATCATCCGGGGAGCCGCCCAGGACGGGGGGGCCCAGAGGGTCGGGCCTTGCCGGCGAGTCAGGGCCGGCCCCGAAGGGAGGCTGCGGCGCGGGGCTGTGGCGATCGTCCGCGCGCACGCTGACCTCGCCGCGCCGAGAGCTGATGGAGGAGCCCTGGCTGCTCCCGGCCCAGGCTGCGCCCTCTGAGGGCCCGCCGGGCGCCTGGGTGGTGTAGGCATCGAACTCGTCGTTGATACTGCTAATGATGCTCACGGGCCTCGAGCCGGAAGCCAGAGCCTGCAGAGAGCAGTTGCTGCCGAAGCTGGCCAGGCTGGCGGGGCGGCCGGAGCCGGTGAGCCCGCCCAGAGACAGCTCCTCCACCACCGTGAACACCAGCTCGTCCTCGCCGTTCAGCTCCACGGGCTGCTGCAGGGTCACCGTGGTGGTCAGCAGGCCCCGCTCCAGACGGCGGCCTCGTGCAGACGGGCGGGGGCGGCCGGTCTGCCCGCTCATGCCCACGGGGGGCGTCCGTGCCGCACCATCCACGTCCGCGCCCCCGGGGTCCTCGGGGGCTGGGCCGGCTTCTGGCTGCCGAGGAGGCGGAGGGGCCGGGCCGGGCAGTGGCCTCCCGCCTCCGCCCGCGGCGACCTTGTCCGGCCCGGGCGGCGCAGGCCTAACGCTGCCTCCCTCCCTCTGGTCGGCGCTGGCCCTGGAGGGCTCTGGGGCACCCCGGTGGGTGTCCGGGCCGGGGCTGCCTCGAGGTGTGCTGGCCGCCAGCGGGGAGCCCACAGCCTTCCTGGGGGCGGCGGCCTCGGGCGGGGAGGGCCTCCTGGCCCCGCAGGCCGGGCCGGGCTGGGCCCCACTGGCGACGCTCAGGGTTTCGGAGGGGCCCTCGCTGCCGTCAATGCCCTCCAGACGCTCCTGCAACTCGGCGAAGGTGCTACAACGGAAGTGGTCGGCGTCTCGAGGGCCCTGGGAGGGCCTGCGGCGGCTCAGCGCAGGGATGATGGGCACGAAGTCGGGCGGGCCCTCGTTGTCAGTGAGCTCGCGGTCGGACAGTGCCGTCCCGCCAGGCCCCACGTAGATGACGGTGTCGCAGGACTGCTCACTGCTGGACGAGCACTCGGGGTCTCCGGGTGAGCTGGGGGCCAGGCGGCCAGGGTCAGGGGCCATGGAGCGGCGGAAGGGTCGCAGGTGCGGTGGGCGGCGGGCGCGGCCTTCCTCACAGGAGCTGTCCCCGCCCGAGGAGCTGGACGCGTACTGGGGGCAGAGCAAGCGGGTGAGCGGCCGCCTTACCCACCGCTCACCGCCCCCCCCCCGCCCGCCCCCGCGCCCCAGCGACACGTGCCGCTCACCGCCCGGGAGGACGCGATGGCAGCCACGGCACCGGGTGGCCCCTGGGGTGGGGCCGCCGCAAGCACCAAGCACAACCGCGCCTTCTCCGGAGCCCAAGGAAATAGCATTAAGCCGAATCACAGGGACGCAAGGACACGCGGCCACAGCCACACCACCCGTAACTGCGAATCCAGGATTCAGACCCAGGTCCATGTGACCCCGGGGTGGCCCTCACGCCACCCTCCTGCCCCTCCGAGGGCTGCCCGGGAAGTTTTCTGCTGGTTGGCGCCCGGGGGCCACGGGGACCCTGCCAGGTTGCCCGGACCACAGGCCTACCCCTGTGCCGGAGACACAGAGGCCAAGCAACCGCAAGCCCCCCTCGGGGACAGGCTCCAGCCCTGCGTCAGATGCCCAGGGCCCAGGCCCGGCTCCCTACCTTCTCTGGGCAGAGCTCCACGGGGCCAACCAGAGATGGGCAGCAGGCTCCCCACCCCGCCAGGCAGGGGCCCTCAGAGGACGCAGGACCTCGGGGGGGGGGGGGTCCTCAAGGCGGGAGGGGCAGGAAGGAGGCGGAACAGACCTTGACCTTCTTCCTGCGCAGGCGGTGAATGCGGGCAGCCAGCTGCACGGTGCTGAGCGTTTCGGCATGGCGTGCTGGCGCGTCCGAGACGTGGGCGATCATGGTGGCTCGGCAGCTGGGGGCGGCCAGGGACTCACGCAGCAGCATGGTGAGCCTGTGCTCCCTGGGGGCGAGGGTTGCTCAGAGGCTGAGGGCCTGGGGAGGGGACGTCAGGGTGGGAGGCTGGGCGTGTGGGGTGCTACGGGGCGGGGGGCGGGGGAGGGCAGGACACAGGCCCCTCGCCGGGACGGGGCCATGCCTGGAGCCCAGGCTCCGGTCGGGCAGCCACCCCGTGGGGCCCCCCCCGACGGCAAGTCCCGGCAGATGGGGACGAACAGAGGACCAAAGAGCTCAGGGGTCCAGACGCACTGGGCAGGCCCGCCTTGCCCTCGGCTGGTTCCCGGGGGCCACCCCAGGGCCGGAGCCCGCCCACCGAGGAGCCCGCCGTTCACCTGTAGGGCACGTGCTTGGCTCCGCTGACCAGGGCCAAGATGACGCTGCCCAGAGCCGACAGAGACAGGCACGGGGGGCCCCCGGAGGCCTCGCCGCCCCTGCCGGGCGCCCCCTCACAGCTGCCCAGGTCGATGAGATGCAGGCGGCTGCGGCCTCCAGACACTGAAACCACAGGGCGGGAGGGTGACGGCAGGGCCCCAGGGCACCCAGGCCCCCCGCCCGGGCACGGCCCTGCGGACGGGAGCCACGCCGGGCGGACACCTACTTCCGCCGCGGCCGCACTTCTCCATGCGGTACTGGTAGACGTGCAACGTGAAGAGCGTGTGCGAGCCGCACCGGGCGCCCTCGCTGCAGCCGGGCCGGCTGGTGCTGCGGGCCGCCAGCGCGGCGTCCAGGTAGAAGGCTGCCTTCTCGGCCGTGGGCGCCCGGAGCTCGCTCTGGTTCTGGAGCTGGGGACAGGCGGAGGGGACAGCGCCCCACAAGCTGCGGCCCGCGCCTACCTCCCCACAGCCCCCTCGCAGCCCCCCGAGACCGCACGCGGGGCCGCGGCGTACCTGCGCCCCACACCCCGGGTCCTCGCGCAGGTACACGCCCGGGGACTGGGCGTCCTGGAGGCTGCCGGAGGCCACCTCGGCCAGCAGGTCCCGCAGGCTCTCGTCGGGGCCGCACACCTCCGCGGCCGACACGCGGACGGAGAAGCGGGTGCCCGTCCTCTCCTTGCGCTCGTCGATGAGCCTGAAGAGCCATGAAATGGCGCAGGGCACGACACCCAGGCTCTGAGGCGAGCTGTCCTTCCCGATCATCGTGTAGGACTTGCCTGGGGGCCACGTGGGCGTGTCAGGGCCCCCCCACTCAGCCCGACATGCCCTGGGAGCCCAGCCACACCCAGCCTCCGCCCTGGACCTGCCCGGGGCCCTCGGGGCCGACTGGGGGCCACTGAGACCTAGGGGGCCTCCTCCAGTCCAAGGCCCCCTGCCCTCCAGGACGACAGGGTTTGGGCTTTCCCTCCGTGC
The DNA here is from genome assembly GCF_007474595.2 of Lynx canadensis. NCBI lineage: Eukaryota > Metazoa > Chordata > Mammalia > Carnivora > Felidae > Lynx > Lynx canadensis. The sequence continues at coordinate 144,889,421 of NC_044308.2, read as the reverse complement.
AGCCCCCTCCCCACCGGGAAATGAGGCCCAGAGACTGCAGAGAGGGGATGAGGGGGGGATGCTTACCAAGGCTCATGTGGCCAAAGGAGAAAATGCAGCCATCAGCCCCCCCGACCACTGCCTGGAGCACGTCAGCCACTGTCCCGGAACAGACCTCAGCCTGGGAGGGGGGGGCCCCGGGTGTCAGGAAGGCACCAGAATCGAGGGAGTCGACACCCAGCCTCCCACCACGCCTGTCTGTCCCCAGCTCACAAGGTGGCCAGGCCGGCACGCACAGGACCGAGGACACAGACCTCCACGTGCACACGGGACACACACGGATGGGATACAGACACACAGCGCACAGGGCGTGAGCCGCCAGGCACACAACTCACACCGCCGTCGTGGAGACCACACCACACCCCAGGCACTCACGCACACCCAGCACACAAGCCTTCCACAGAGCCCACCAAAAATCGTGCACTTCCCCAGGCCAGCAGCAGAGAGTCGGAGACCCCCTGGGCCGGGGCCAAGGAGGAAGGGAAAGCAGAAGGGGCCGGGCCCGGGCCGCTGGCCTCGCTCTTGCCGCCCTCCTCCTTCCTCGCCGGGCACCAGGAGCAAGCACAGGCCCGGCCCCGGCCCCGGCCCCGGCCCCAGCCCTGGGGGTGCCCGCCGCCCTCACCTGCTCCGAGTCCTGGGGGAAGACCGCATCGAAGGCAAACATCTTAGGAGCCACAGCGGCAGCTCGTCGGGGGCCCGAGCTTCCCGGGGGCCCGGCGGCCGGGTCGTACAGGGTCACCTGCTTCTTACGCGGGTCCACCTTCAGGAAGGACGTGGGCTCGGCCGAGTGCTGCGCCCCCTGTGCCGGCCAGATTCGCAACATGACCTTCACCTGGCAGGGGAGGCGGGAACGGGCATCTGAGCAGCCGCCCGCCCAGCGGCCGCTAATTACAAGGCAGGAGGAACTCGCGCGAGTTGAGACAGCGGGCCAGGCCCCGGCACGGGGATCCCCACCGCAGGAATGTGGATGCCTGCACCCCAGCTCCAGCCAGAGCAGATCCCGTAAGAGATCAGCCAGGCAGGCAGAACGCGAGGCTCAGTGACAGGATGGGAGCCTGGTGTGGGGGCAGTCAGCACAGGAGGAGGAGCAGGGGCCAGGACAGGGGAGCACGGGGTCAGGGAGCACAGGGTGGAGGAGCATAGGAGGAGCATGGGGTCGGGGAGGACAGGGCGGGGGAGGGGGGTGGGTGGTGGAGGACAGCAGGGGGAAAAGTCAGGAGTGGGGGAACAGGCTTTGGATGCCCCCGTGAGCACAGGGATGGAAGTGTGGCACCACAAGTGCACCCACCTACCCTCGATGAGGGGTTTCTGGCCCGCTCACTGACTCAGATGCAGAGCTGGAAGCTAAGCGAGCTCAACCCGAAGGCACAGAGCCCCTGGGACCAGAAGGAGCCCCTGGCACACACACAGCGCGGCTCTCGGCCCAGCGACCCCCTCCCAGGCCCACCTCCATCCCAGGAGGGAGGAAACACTGACAGGTCACACAGCCTGAGACCCAATCCCAAACTGAGGGCAGAGGGAGGAGGAGGGAGGGAGGGGCAACCAGAACAGGCCGCAGACACAGCCACCCCCCCGCCGAAGGAAGATGCACAGGCCACACTCCTGCCCACGGAGCCCGGCCCCGGGGTGCTGCCCCGCACCCCCACCTCAGCGGCCCCAGGTCAGCAGGCCGTCAAGCGCAGCTCCCAGGAAAGCAGGCGCGGGATGGGGACTGGGGCAGCCCCCCAGCGAGGATTCCCTCCCCACGGCCAGAGCAGGGCGGCCCCAGCCCCCATGTCGGTCCAGCCTCTGCCTCCTCCAGGGAGCCCCTGCCTCTAGCCCCTCAGCCAGGGTCCGGCACAGGGAGAGGAAGAACAAAGGCACAAAAGGGGGCCGGCTGGAGAGCCATGATGCCCTGGGAGGGGAAGCTGGGGGAGCCAGCCGGGGACCCAACCCAAAACCCCACACACTGGCAGGGTCCCGGCCAGCAGGAGGACACGGTGATCCTCCCCAAGAAAAGGCTCAATTCTGCCAGGAGGTGTTGGCGACACTGAGGCCTGGCCAGGGGGGCACAGGTGGGGGAGTAGAGGAGAAAGAACAGGGCAGGATGGGGGAGGGTGTTCGCCTGGGGGCTCTGGCAGGTGACCACGCAGCCTCAGCTCCCGCGTGACCCTAAAACCAACAATAGACACAAAGGTGTGCCCCCCATCCCCCACCCCCCACCCCCGTGCCAGGCTCCGCGGAAGACTGGCATCCACACAGTTGGACCACCAGCCCCGTCGCCCCCAAGGGAACAGAGGCTCAGCGGGGAGGGGGGCCGGGACCCGGCCCCAAGAGCCCAGCGCAAGCTGCACTGCAGACACCCCAAAACCTGCGTGGAGAACAAACACCCCAAACTACGTCTCGTGCAGGGCCGTGACCACGATGCGCCCCCCGTGAACTGGGGCGCCTCCTGGGAGGGGCGCCAGACCCCACTTTCTGCTGAAGGACACCACCTTCCACTCCCCAATGAAGTCTTCGATTTCTCCGCCACAGCGTAAATCAAATTACCAGACTCATTTCAGAGCCCATATTTTTCACGGATTTAATTGTAAGTGACAGATACATACGCGGGCAAGATTGGTTTACTGTGGGTAGTTCCGCGAGGCCCGTCTTCTCCCCTTCAGCACGTGGCAAATTGACATGCAAAATCGCTCCAGGAAGGGGGGGTACGTTCTCAGGGGAGAAGCGGAAAGAAAACACTTTTCTGCTGCACTCCCCGAACCTGGGCTCCGTCGGGCGAGAATCGATTCCTTTATTCCCCGACGACACGAACAAAACTATTTCATTTCCAAATGCTGCTGCCAAGCAGACAACAACGTGCACTTCGCGGTAATTTCTGGCAATTTTTTTTTCAGCATGAACTCCTGGCCACTTCAGGAGCCAAATGGGCTGTGCAGATTGGAGGGGGTTCCTAGGGGGTGAGGCCCTCCGCCTGGTCTCCTGCAGGGCAGGAAATGCGCCCGGTGCTGCCTTCTGGAGCCAGCGACATTCATCCCCACTCAGGGACCCACGGCCTGGCCTGCGGGGAGGGTGCAGAGCGGCCGCCTGGGGCTGTCGCCCTGTCCTAGCCATTGTCTGCAAGGATCCTGTCATCACGGCCAGGAAATGACAGGGTCTTTGCACCAGACAAGGGCATCAAGTCTCTTCCCCAAATGTTCAGATATTACAAAGAGCCGCGGAATGCTGCCAGGTAGGGAAAAAACACGTTTTGCATAAAAAAGGGCTTCTACTCCTAAGAGGTGGCCCAGGCGGGCGAGGGGGGAGGGGCGCCGCTCAGCACCCACAGAAGCGATGTCTTTTTTAATACTGCAAGATGATGAATTACCTTAAGTAGCACATTAATGTCAGGAATTGAGTGTAATCTAACTTCTTTTCTGTGACAATATTAAACGCCTTTCAAGAGGCATTTCTGACTATGCGACATTCGTGCAAATAACAGCCCGGGAGCCAGGGAGGGGGCACTGGGTGGGCAGGGAGTGGACTGGGGGACAAGGGGTCCATGCGGAGGGACGGGGGCAGGGGGTGGGGAGGGGGCTGGTGTACCACGGAGGAGACCCTGCCCCAGAATACTTGGGTGGGGACCCCAGAAGGAGGTGGCAGAGGCTTGCTACCCCCATAACACGCCTGAGACACGAGGCCCGCCCTGCCCACCACCCCCCCCACTTTCAGAGAGAGCTGGCCGAGGGAGCCAGCGACAAGGGAGGAGGCCAAGGTCAGAGCTGTTAGAGCCCTGTCCCGCAGCCACTCTGCTCAGTCGGGGTTCGTGTCCCCGACACATACACCTGCACGTGGGCGGCGCTGAGGTTCCCAGGACCACCTACGCGGAGAGGTTTGTCGGGGTGACAGGCGTGAGAGAAGGCTTCTAGCAAGAGCTGGCTGGCAGTCGCTTGAGGAGGAGGGGCGCGGCGGGAGGGCCGGGGGGGGGGGGGGGGGGCGGGGAGCGTCAGGGGAGTGGTCTGGGGAGTGGCTCAGGCCCTGGGCCCGGGGACCCTCTGTGAACACATCAGACCCCTCTGCAGCCCAGGCGGGTGGGGCAGACCGAGCCCAGGGGAGCATGGACCCAGCCAACCAGCCTCTGCAGGGTGAGCCTCTGGGCGCTGGAGAGGCTGCGCCCAGTGCCCGGGTGGGTGGCCGGCCGGCCGGGGGCAGGGGTGTGCGGCAAGGGGGCCACCCCAGTCCCAACCACCCTCGGGGAGGCACCTGGGAGTGGCCAGCACGCAGAGTGTGGGCAGGAAGTCAGGGGAAAATGTCGGGGTACACACTCAGGGTCAGGTCCAATGCTCACCCCCACGGCTGTGTGACTGTGCCTCAGTCTCCCCACCCTCCATGGGCACAAAGAGCCCACCTCACAAAGAGCCCAGCTAACGTGCTCACGCAGACCCCACACATGCAGGGCCCCGATCCGGCCAGGGTATAGTTCCCAGCAAACCACATGGGGCCAGGACGGAAACCCAGTCTGGGCAAAAGGCCACGGGAGCCAGGGGTCAGAGCCAGGGGCCAGATGGCCTGTTCCAAGACCAGGCAGCTGGGCCCCTTCCCCCCTCTGGGCCTCAGTTTCCCCACCTGAACCAGCTGATCATACGTTCCCCTTTCCAGGGGTGGTGGCAGCTGGGATCTGCCCGGACTCTGAACAGCGGAGGGCAGCGTCCCAACTGACACACGGTAGGGGGGCTCCTGGGGGCCAGACCCCAACCCCCAGCCCCAGGAAGCCCTGGCTGTCCCACCCCACTCTGAGGCCACAACATGCCCCTGGGACCCCCACCGCAGTCTCCTAGGCTCTTGTTGCCACCCAGAGCAGCCAACGTGGGCCTGGGCCTCAGTCTCCCCGTCCGTATCCCACCTCATCCAAGCTGGGAGGAGGAAGCAGGATCCTTTCGCCTCCTGCGCCCCCTCCCAGCACCTACTCAGACACCCCTGGCTTCGTCCCAGCCACCAGCCCCCGGGGTCACCGCCAATCAGGAGCAGGCCTACCTTTCCGACACCGCCGAGGTTGTCCTTCACCTTGGAGGCGGCCCTGAGCAGGCAGGGGGGCGTGGGGGGCGGCCACAGCTGCAGGACCCCGCTGAAGTCCGTGGGGTAGGGGGAGGCGCCGCGGGCAGCAGGGGCTGGTGGCGGATGAGGTTTCTTGCGCTTGGAGGCCAGGCTGAGCTTCTGGGCAGCCCTGGGGAGGGGAGGACGGGGGCCGTTGGGGGCACTCAGTGCTGTCCTCCTCACCTGCCCCGCCCCGGGTGCGGCCCCACAGCCCGGTACGGGCCCCCGGGCTGGGGTTGCTGTGTCCTATCCCTGGCGGCTGGCTCAGTGCAGGCCGGGTCTCCTCCAGCTGCCCTGGGTCCCCTGCCCAGCAGCTGCTGGGGGGACAGGGAGGGGGGGTGGCTGGAGCGTGCTGGGGTCAGCCACTCCTAGGCCGGGGCACCCAGGCGTGTCGACTTAGTCTCTGTGCCTCGGTCTCCCCATCTCTAACATGGGTTGCCATGACCAGCACAGGCTCTTGCGTGCAACCCTGACGAGCCGAAGGGTTCGAAGCACCCTGCAAACCGGAGGAGCTCAACAAAACCTAGTGTTCCCATGGTTACCGTGGCCCCCGGCCCCCTCCCCACCATACCGGCACCCTCAGCCGGGCACTCGAGCCCTGCACGGTGTAGCCCCACCGACCCCACAGCACCCCCGGGGAATGTGCAGACCCCCCTGAGTTTTAACCCACCCCGACATCTGGTGCACGTTTGAGAAGCACTGTTGTGAACCCCCAGGGGACCGTCACAGGCACACGTGCCCCACGGGCCCACCACGCTCCCACGGGGGCTCCCGCAGCCGTCCAGCACATCCTCCCCCGGCACCACGCTAGAGTTGGCTCGCGTCAGCCCCCGGAGCCCGCACCCTCCACTGCAGGCCACCAGGCTGCCCGGCACCCACCCCAGGCTCCCAGCACGGTGACACCAGGTGACACAGATACGAAAGAACACACCGTGGGCCCCGGAGCGCGTTCAGGCTCCGTGCCCGGTGCGCAGATGGCCTGGCCTCATCACCTCTCCACGCGGGTGGGGCCCCCGTGAAAGGGGGGCAGCCGGGATGTGATCCGAGCTCGGGGCTGAAGCACCTGTGGCACCCGCGGCTCCTCCTCTCTTCTGCACCCCGCGGTGCCCGCCCAGCCCTCAGCCAGCCTCCCGCTCAGCCATCTACCGCCAGCGTTTTGCTTAACCCCACTCATCTTTAATAGGAGTTGTCTTTTAAGAGACCCCAGGGACGGCTTTCCTCCTAGTGAGGTGTCATGGCGGGAAATAAAAGTAATCTACGATGCGTGGCGGGTCCTTAATAGAGCGGTGGCCGGTGGTGCCGATGCGTGCCCGGGCCGGGTGGGGCGGGGGTGTGGACAGTGGAGCCCACAAGCTGTCCAGGAGGAGCCCAAGCATCTGGGGGTGCAGGGAGCCCCGAGCCGGGCCACCGGGCTTCTCTGGCCACAGACCCACAATAACCCGATTCCCGACTGAGCCCACGTACTTGTAAACCTCAGAACTCCGTGCAAGGAGAAGACCTTCGTCCCACCCCCCACTGCCTGAGAATCACAGCAAGTCAGGGGCAGAAGGGGCCTGGCAGCATCGCCTGAGGGCAGGGGACAAGAGCCACTCTGAGAAGGCAAGGCCTCGGCCACAGCCCAAACTTGAGTGTGACCTGTCCCCGGGGGTCAGTCAGGGCCAGCAGGGCAAGGACCAGGGAGACCTGGGCAGGGGCTGTGGGAGGAAGTGAGGCCGTTTCATCAGAGCCTCGGCTCCTGGGGCTCCTCCGCCCAGCCCGCTGCCCAGCCTTGGACTCCCGTCCTGGACCCCAGCCACCCCGGGTTCCGCAGAGGCTTCCTGCCAAGCACTCGGGGGTGGGGGTGGGGGGGTGCTGTAGCAGGACTTGGAGAACCAGCAGGCAGCCCGGCCCCACCTGCCCCACACTGCCCCCAGGGGCTGGGGTGGCCAGGGAGGGCGGGACTCTGAAGGACTAAGAGGCCCCAGGATTCATTTCCTCCTCTGTAAATAGGTACAGTGGTGCTCATTCCCAGGATTTCAGGAAAGCCCAGCACGGACGGGCCGCCCAGCACGAGCGTGTGGAGGGTGTCCACCAGGCCCTCAGGCCGATGGAACAGGTCAGCAGACAGCCCTGGCCAAGGCAGGCCTCCCCCACGCCAACAGCCAGTTCCCTGCTCCTCCCTAGGTCGGGCAAGGTCGGCCTGGGACCCTGGCGCTGTGGGGGGCGGGGCATCCTGAACCCACACTCCCAAATCTCCGGGGGGCGTAGGGGCTGAGAAGGACCCAGGGTTGATGCGTAAGGTGGTGGAGGAGCACGGAGCAACTCCGGGTCACAGCCTCCAATCTGCACGACCAGAGGGCAGTGCTTTCTCTGCCCGGTGGGTCACACATGAGGCCAGATGGCTCCTGTTCCCTCCGTGATCCTCTCAAGAGCCAGGAGTTTGCGGCACAGACCTCAGCACAGCTGGTCACCCTCAGGGCCCTGGCAGCAAAGCACGGCGAGGTGTCCTTCCCCCAGACACGTTCCGGTCACGCCTGGACAGGGGCTGGGCCTGGCGCTCTCTGAGGTCCCGCCAGCCCTGGGAGTCAGGAACGCTGTTGGCCAGGGCTCCACCCTACGGTCTGACCTAACTCAGGGCACCCTCTCCTCCCTCCTCAGCCCTGCGGTCGGCCCCCAAGGGGCTGGGAGCTGAGGAGCTGGGCCCTGGCCCGCCTGGCCCTCCAGGTCCTGCCCTTACAGGCTCACCCCACCAGGCATGACTCAAAAACATGTCACTGCATTAACAAGGGCCCAGGACGGGCACTCTCTCTTTTGATGAAACCCAGGCCCCTGTTCACAGGGACAAACCCAGCAGCCACACCTCGGTTTCTATGGCCTGGGGGAGGGGGCCCCTGGGGGCCAGGCTTGCCATTAAGGGCTGCAGATTTCTGGAGGCCCAGGCCTGGTTTCTGACCAGGGAAGGTGGAAAGAGCTAGTGGGAAGGTGCCACCAGGCCTCACAGAGGCTAAGAGAATACACAAGCACCACACCCAGGACCATGAATGCCCACTGCGTTGTTGGAGGTGGGGGCCCAGGGTGGGACCTGCAGGGGTGAGGAGTAGTGGAAGGCGAGACATGCGGGAAGTGTAGGCAAGTCTGAGTGGTCTGGCTCTGAAGAGAAGGCTTGGAAAAGCAGGAACTTCACCTGCGCATCTAGCTCTCCGCATCCTCAGAAGCTATTCTTCCAGGAAGCCTGCCCTGATGCCCCCAAGCTGGGCTTCCCAAGTCTCTGCCTCCTGCTACTACAGGAACCAGTCCCTGTCCTGAGAAACAAGTTTATAAGGCCGTGTCCATCCACCAGGCAGAGTCTCAGAAGGGAAGGTGTTTGCCAAGCCCAGGCCAAACACCGGGGAAGCTCGGGACGCAATGACATGGCTAAGAGTGAGTGAGTGAATAGATGGGTGCATGGGAGAGTGGGCGATGAGTGCATGGGTGCAGAGGTGACTGGGTGAGTGTGTAGGTGAGTGGGTGAGCGTGTGGCTGTGTGGGTGAGTGGGTGTGTGGGTGAGTGGGTACAGGGGTGAATGGGTACGTGGGTGAGTGCATAGGTGCATGGGTGAGTGGGTGCAGGGGTGAGTGTGCGTGGGTGAGCGGGTGCAGGGGTGAGTGGGTGGGTGGGTGGGTGGGTGCGTGGGTGCATGGGTGAGTGAGTGCGTGGGTGCGTGGGTGAGTGGGTGTGTGGGTGAGTGGGTGCAGGGGTAAGTGGGTGCGTGAGTGCATGGGTGTGTGGGTGAGTGGGTGCAGGGGTGAGTAGGTGAGTGGGTGCATGGGTGAGTGTGTGGGTGCGTGGGTACAGGGGTGAGTAGGTGAGTGGGTACATGGGTGCAGGGGTGCATGGGTGAGTGGGTACAGGGGTGAGTGGGTACAAGGGTGCAGGGGTGAGTGGGTGCGTGGGTGCAGGGGGTGAGTGGGTGAGAGGGCACAGGAGTGAGTGGGTGGGTGGCTGGGGGATAGACCCCTCCAACATCCCTCGGGGAACATTTTGCCATTTTACAAAGAACAATTGCCTCTCACAAACGAGGTGACTGCACAAGCAGGTGGCCTTGATGGTGAGGCCCTTCCCTATTCGAGGAGGCAGCCAGGGCTTTTTGGACACGTGTGTGGCCCCCACTCCCACAGCCGCATCGTGTCACCTGGGAACTTCACCTCGCAGTGGAGACACTCTCGGCAGAGCCGTCTTGCTCGGGGTACCTGGCTTATGCTGACCGCGTGCCCCTGGGCGGTGCCCCCTCTGGCTGAGGACCTCTGCCTGGCACCAGGCCAGACAGTCCTCGGGTTGGGCACCCAGGCAGACACCCAGGAGGGGCTCCACCGAGGTGGCAATGCGGGGGCATCTATGAGTGCGGGCGGGGGTCCTGGTACCTGAAGGAAACCTCACCCTGCCACCTCCCCAGCCCCTGCCCGGGAGACCCCAACGGCTCTTCCAAAGCATGTACATTCAGCGATTTGGGAGCTGACCACCAGAAAGACCCAGAAGGGTGGGCGAGAGACCACTAGAGGAGACATCTTGGGAGGAGGGGAGACGGCAGAGGTGAAGGGCAAGGGCACCCCACGGTAGGAGCAGGAAAGCTGGGGAAGGGGGTCAAGGCCTCCAGAGAGAATGTAATTATGCCCTCCCCACGGAGCCCGGCCTTGTCGGAGCTCTGGTCGGTTGGCACTCTGAGCTCTCGGCCACAGCTGTGGCCGCCAGGTGCGAACGGCCCATCCAGGCCCAGCTGCGGGGAGCAGGGCGCCAGGCCTCAGCCCTGAGCCGTACAGCGCAGCAACATTAATGAGGTCCTGGGCACCCGGCGCCCACGCAACCACTCCCTGCCTTGGTCCCCCAAATCGGGGTGAGGGGCTCAGAGGTCCTGGGAAGGCCCGGGGCGAGGCTGGCCCCCAGCGAGTGCTCCAGGACCAAAGGAGATCCCAAACTGCCAACGGCTACCCCATTCCGCCTCCCCCGGCCAACGCCAGGCTCCTACTCACCCCTCAAAGTCCACCTCCGTGGCACTCAGCACCACGGACAGCACTCTGCCCTGTCCCTTCACAGATGCCACACGGCCATCACAGGCTGTCCGCACAGATACCCACCCCCGCTGGCCAGGGGGCAGGCCGTGGGCTGGGCTCAGCTCTGCCCCTGTAGGAGCCCGGCGAGGGGCAGAGGTGGGAGCACAGACTGTACACTCGGCACACGCCCGAAGCCCCCCAGGCCAGGATCTGGCAGCTCCACGGCCCCCCAACACACACACTAAACAAGAGAGCAGACGTATGGTGCACAGCACTCCCATCCCACCCAGGGGGCTGTGGCCCAAGTCAAGCACAAGGTCCGATGGCCTTCCTGGCCAGACACGCACCCCCCCCCCCAACTTGGCCCGTGCCTCTGCGAGACGCTGCTACGATTCAGGGCTGGTTCAACAGGCTGGAAGTAATGGCAGCGGGCAGTGCACAACCCCCCCCCCCATCAGAAAACTTGCCTCCCGCTGTCCCCACACTTGTTTCTATGGTAACTTCCCAAGGTCAGCAGCAGCCTTGCTCCGATGGAGACAAAAGGCAGCCGGCACCTGCTTAGCCGGCCACGAGGTTACTAATGAGCCAGCGTGGCCCCCAGAACCTGGGACCACTGGAGCGCTCCTTCCTTTTCAGAAGGCTTGAAATCCCCCTGCAGGCACGGCCCAATGCAGCAAGCCACCACAGAAAGCCCTAGACATGGAGGCTAACCAGGTGGGGACGTGCCCAGCTTGGCCCTCTCGTCCCCTGCACGGGGACTCCCCCGCCGGCCCCACAGCCAGTGTTCGCCAGCCCATCAGCACCCCCCTCCCCGCCCCCTGTCGGGCCTCACGGCCCCACAGCCCGTGCTGATAAGGCACCTTGCCCCTCCACCCGCACGTGATTCATGGACAAGCTTATCAGTGCCCGCCAGGGCTGCTAATGGGACAGTGACCCGCATCTGGGCCTGCCATTACCACTCATTACCACCATTACATCCTGTAATCCACAGTCCTCCGCTGTGTCTGTCCTATCTGCTGAATCCCAGGGCCCTGGCGGGAGGGGCAGGGGCAGGGGAAGAGAGCCCCTCACCACGCACCACTTCCCACCTCCAAACCTGCCGGGCCTGGGCTACACCAGCCCCCGTCCCCAGCACCTGGGGCCTGCAGGGCCGCAGCTAAGCATCTGGAGGACCAGAGCCCAGGCCGGGACTGGACCACCCAGCTCCTGGCCGACGGGGGAGCTGGATCTAACAGGGACAGGTGTGCCGGCAGCCCCCCGGGGAGGGGAGGGCAAAGCGTGGGGTCTGGGTGCAGCCTGCCCTCCAGGACGCCCTCCTTCAAGCCCCGTTCCACTCCCCCGCCCCTGGTTCCCCGACTGGGATCAGCCTCTATCTGCGGCCCCAGCCCACACCGGCCCAGGGCAGGCCCCAGGGCACCCGTGGCTGCAGCCCACCCCTGGTGCCAGAGGCCTCCAGCGCCGTGGACACGGTGCCCGTCCACCGTGGCCCTGCCGCCCTACCAGGGCAGATCGGCCACAGCTCTCCCAGGGAAGGCCCGCAGGCCACGGGGGCCAGCGGCCCAGGTCCCCACCTGCTGTGTGTGTCCCAGCACCCCCGGGGGGACGTACCTAATGAAGAAGGAGGCTGCCGCCGACGGGCCTGTGGAGCCCCCAGCCGGGGCGCCCGGGGCCGGGGTGACCAGTGCCGTCGTGCGGGCCCCACCGCGGCCCCACGTCTTCGACGCGCCATCAGAGCTCAAGGTGGGGGAGCCGTCCCGGACCGTGTCTGCCACTGCCACCGCAGCCACCGCCGCCTCAGCCTAGGGGGAAGGGGGAGCCTGCATGAGGAACACACGCCTGCTGGGGAAGCGGACCGCACACCCCAGGGCCCCCACATGCTCCCCGGGCCCCCCTGCCCACAGGACCCCGGCTGGTGGCCAGCCTCACGGGGCCCACGGAAGACAGGTGGACACAGATGCCCACCCAGTGACCCCCACACCCCTCACCCCCGGGTCACCCACCTGGGAGCACGCAGGGGCACGATCAGAGGAGAAACCACAATAACTATTTGTCAGCAGCACTAATTGCCCCGTGTATGATAATGTATGACGCTCCCATCATCTGAAATACTACTCTGGCATTTCCAGCTAATTAGCTAAAATAAATTCTAGAAAGAGAGACAGCCTCGTAATGAAGCACAAATGTAATTAAATGCTCCCTAGGACGGCACCAGAAAACCTGAGATCCGTCCACCATATATTATGTCTATGTGCCCACGTCGGGCCCTGGACCCCCAGGCCAGACCTGGCCCCGGAGGGGGTGGATGCGGCTCCTGGCAGGAGTGGGGGGTGGGGGGGAGCAGCCCGCCTCCGCCTGGCCACTCCCAAACCCATTCCCCTAGGAACCCCCGTCCCCAGGGTTCAAGCCTCCCCAGGTACCACACTGGTCCCTGGGCCCCCCTGCTCCACTCGGCCCCAAGGGCTGTGGACAAGCACCGCCTGGGCCACCTTCTACGCCAGGCCTGGGAGGACCAGGGTCCTCATGCTGATGGGACATGGGCCTCCCTGGTGACCCTGGGGGTGAAGAGCCACATTCTGGAGGGCCCAACGTCCTCGGGGTCTCCTAAGGGACGCAGCCAGAGGCCATGGTGCCACCACACGCCTTGGGAGGAACGTTCTGAAGAAGGTCCTGCCGCCTCGCCACGGCGGAAGGTCCCGCCCTGCCCAGCCCACGGTCAGCACCAGCTTCCAAACCCCTCTTGGGACACAGTAAAACCATGTCTGCAAAGGAAGTTCACAGAGAACCCCAAACTTCAAGCTAGATAGAAGCCATGCACTCCCCCCGGGGGCCCCTGGTGCACCGGCCGCTCCCCCAGGAGATGGAGGACAGGTCAGTAGCAGAGAAGGGTACACCTGAAACAGCCCAGGCCCTCACCCTCCGCGCCCTGCCACCTGCCTTGCCTCTGCCTAGAGGGCAGGAACTCCTATGCATCCCTCAGAACCCAGCCCAGCCAGCCCTCTCCTTCTCCAAGGCACTCCCTGCACCTGCCCCAGGTGCCCTGTCCCGGCCTCCCCCAGTCCTCTGACCTCAGCTTCCCTCGGGCTGTCTAGTGCTTCTGCACCCCGCCTACGGGGCCATGCCCAGCACCATACTTTCTCAGTCCTCCGGCTTCCGTGAGCACCTAAAACATGTCAGGAATCAGGAAGACCCTGGGGGGTCCTACCGCACAGACCTGGTCCCCTCCACATCCTTGTGCCAACACCTTGCCTGGGGCACGGTAGGTGCTCAGTAAATCTGTCTTCCAGGAGCACACAGCCTGGCAGGGACGCATCTTCTCCCATGGCTGGGAGGCCCCCTGTCCCTGAGGGAATGGGGCTGTTGGAGTGGAGGGGGCACCAGCTCCCGGAGAACATTCCAGGAGGGCCAGCCAGGCCTCGGCCTGGACGATAAGAACGAGAAGCTGCTTCTCCAGGAGGCTGTGGAGACCCAAGGCAAACGTGTGGGTCACGCAGGGCAGCCCGGCCGGAGGACTCCCGTACGTGCTCACACCTGCCCTCAAACGTGAAGGCCTTTCTCACCACTAGACGCAAGCGCTCCCCACAAAAGACCCGGCGTTGTGGAGCAGGGCGGGTGGGAAAGACTTGCCACCTTCCGTCCCACGGACGCTGACCACCGGGGCCCCGCAGAGCAGAGCAGGGTTGAGCACCCACCGTGCGCCCCAGGTCCGGGGAGGGGACCACCACCCGCAGCACCCCCGTACCCACCCCTGTGGGCATCCTGGCTCCCGCCAGCCCCCCGGGACGGCTCTGCCGCGGGGCCCACGCCCAGCAGCACGGGCCAGGCCGTCACTCCACTCAGTGAGGCCTCCCGGCCAGCGGGGGACCCAGGCATGGGGTCACAGAGGGGGCCCTCCACGGCCCCTCCGTCCACTCCCACAGCGCCCGGGCCAGCCCACCGTCGCATGCAGCCTCTCCACCTCCAGCCAGAAGGTTCTGGCACCGCCTGGCGATGGCGCGGGTCGCCCACACTGACCTGTCTCCGGAGTCCCGCACGTGCCTCGGCTCCGCCGTCCCACGAGCTGCCGAGACACGGCCCCGGCCATCGGGACGGCCGCTGCCGATTCCTGCCAGGAGCGGAACCCAGGCATGCCAAAAGAAGCCGGAGGGGGCGGGAGGGAGGGCGGCCAGAGGGAAGACCACGACAGGAGGACAGGAGAGAGGGGCCGAGGAGGGGAGGGGAGGGCGGGAGGCGGCCAAGCAGAAAACGAGAGGGAGGCAGGAGAGCAGCAACGAAAGAGAAGCACGAAGAGAGGAGAGCATGAGGCGGCCGCACCGGCCCGGGGCCCAGCGCGCAAGCTCAGAGCCGTCCCGGCAGAGGCGCCCGACGGCAGCCGGCACCGACGGGCTCCAGGCAGCGCCTGCCGCGGGGCTCCGGGGAGCACCGTCCGGGAAACACCAAACTGGCCCCCGGGGTCCGAGCCCCTCGGCCCGTGATACTCTGGCACGTGAAGGACGGCGTTCGCCAGCCCCTCGGCACGAACCCCTCACTGGGGGCTCTTCGGTGCCACGAGGCGGGGACGGCTGGGGGGCAGGGGGCGAACGAACGGCCGGAACTGAACCCCGCAGACCGTCGCAGCCCGCCGTGGGGTGCGGCCGGTACTGCTCGCCGGGCCTGCGCCAGGTACCAGAGGCTCCGGGCTGGGAACGACCTGACCCCTGCGGGTGCCCTGCCCACCCCCCCCCCCCGCACCCCATCACAGAGGCAGCTCGGCTGCAGCACCACAGGGAAGAGGGGGCCATCGCATCCAATGTCTGTTCCATGGAGGGGTAAACTGAGGCCCGGAGCGAGGGCACCAGCAACAGGCCAGGTCAGAGAGACAGGCCAGGACCGTCCACTCCCTGCCACCCCAGCCGCATCCCTGAGGATGGGCGGGCACCTACCAGGGACCGCGAGGACCAGGGGAGGCAGGCAGGCTGGTACCGAGGTCACCGGCGGCAAACTCCCCGGCCGATGCCACACAACCCGCTCCCCGGTCTCCATCAGAACGACCTCGGCTCCTGTTCCACACATCACCTCCTCCAGGAAGTCCCCCACCCAGGCAGGGCCTCCACTGCCCCAGCCCCCATGGCCAGCCTGGAGCCCTAGGCTCTGGGTTCTCCCCTCCCCGCCGACCGTGAGCCCTAGGGCGCGGGGTAGGGCCCGGCCGTGGATGTCTGCAGGACTCGGGAAGGTCTGCACAGGCTCCATGCAGCCCCGCCCCCGGCCGCCCCGTCGTGCAGGCTCGTGGTCTCCGGCTAAGAACCGAGCGCAGGAGTCCTGTGGACATCTCATGGGTGCTCCGTCAGCACGGAGGGACGTGCTGCAGTTCACGGCCAGGACCCAGTGCAGCAGGTCAGGGCGGAGGACCTGGGCTGGCCCCATGGCCACCACCCAGCATCTCGGGGCAACCAGGGTGGCGACGGCCGGAGCCTGGCTCCCGTGGGCACCTCCGTCCCCTGTGGCGGCAGGTCTGCCCCTCGGCCTGACGGTCCGGAAAGCATCCGCCAGACTGTCCCGCCGGGTGGGCCCCACAAGCAGGAAACACCACTGGACACTCAGGAGGTGGAATTAGCCGGGAAGGGCCGAGCTCCGTGCTCCCAGACGAGGGCGGCGGGCTCGGGTTTTGATTACAGCTGTGGCTGCCGAAGGGCCGCTCCCTCCAGACACGGGGCTCTCCGGACGGTCCCCCAGAGAACACGGGGCGGGCTCCCAGCCACAGCGCCCAGGATGTCCTGGGCCCTCAAAGTCCTGGCTCCCGGCCTCCCCCTCCAAAGACCATCCCCCTCACAACCTGCCTCCCCCTCCCCGTGCTGAGACACGGGGCTGCAGCCCGCCCCCCAGCCCTCCTGGCCAGCTGGAGCCACGTCCGCTGGAAACAGTCGCGCCCCGGGGCCGCCGGTGGGCACCCCAGCACGTCCTCCAGAGGTATGCACACGCGAGACTTTACCATCCCAGAGCCACTTCTCGCTATCGATGCCCTGGTTCCGGGGAAATTACCTCATCTGAATCCTAAAGTTCTATTTACGCTTCTAATAATCTCCCCATCGATCGCCAGGGCTGCTGTCTAATTACAGATCGTTCCCACCCACCCCAAACGCAATCAATGTGCACATAAAACGGAGAGGGAGCCTTAAGCGCCCACGTTTTACGACGTGCTGGCTGCCGGCAGGACTGCCCAGCAAGAGGCCAGCAACCCCCTGCCCGGCGCGTGAGACATAGACTCTCAACGGCTGCACCGACCCCACGGCCCCCGCGGTCAGCTCATGTCCCTCCTCTACCTCCTGGGCACCCTCAGAGGGAAGGCCGGCCCCTCCCTCTGCCTGGCATCCGAGGCCCCTGTGAGACATCTCCGGCTGTTCCCCGCGGCCCGCGCTGACCCGCCACAGCTGGGCCCGCCACGTCTGACGCTTCCCTCTGGGCCCAGCTCAACCTCACTTCCTCCGGGAAGCCACCCAGCTCTCCCGAGCTGCCTCCCCAACTCAGTGCTGCCCCCGAGGCGGCCCAGTGCTCAGCCAGGAGGTAGCAGGCACGCGTGGCAGGGGCTGGCCTCCCCCTTCCTGGCCTCGCCCCGGGACTTAATAGAGGAGAAGTCAGAAGCCGCAAGGCCGCACCCAGGACCCGTCATCACACCAGCTGGAGGCTAGTTCGAGACCCAAGTGCTTCCCTGAGCCCCTGCACACCCCACCCCCAAGCTGCCAAGGGCCGGGGAGGCCCCAAGGGCAGAGTGCCGCTCCAGGACTGGCCCCAGCAGTGGTCACGGGGTCCAACTCCCAGCGAGGGCAGGATGTCATCAAAGGCACCGTCTCGCTAAACTCAGAGTGGACGGCAAGCCCAGGAGTGGGGACCGGGCAGGGGTCTGTCCTGCTTTGGGATTATGTGTGACTTTGTCCCAGCAGCTGGGGACCCTCCCTGTACCTCCATGCCCGCAGCCCCACGAGGCAGAGTCCACGGGGCAGGTCTACCCACCACTCTATTTCAGAGACGCTCACTGGCCGGGCTCGCACGGCTGGCTCTGTAGTGACTGGAAAATGGACCAACAAAACTAGTTTCCACAGCGACCCCCTGATCTCTCTGCCCCGGGGGTGAGTGGTGGGGGAGGGGGGCAACAAGGGGGCTTCTCCACATACCCACAATCACCAAGGCAGCAGCGTCGGACGCACTTGGCCCAGACCCCCCCGCCCCTCTCCCAGCTCCCTCCCCCTGTAGTCCTTTGTCCTGATAAGGCCCCCAGGCTTCACACCTCCACCTCCAGGGAGGCCTCCGTGCTTCACACCTCCAGGCCTCAGCCTGGACACAGAAGGCTCCTTCTGCCTGGAAGGCCTTTCCTACGTGTTTGCCTGGCGAACTCCTACCCTCGGGCTCTTAGCCTCAGTCCTCCACGAAACAGACGGGCACAGCTGAGGGCCCAAGGCCCCGGGAGAGGGCAGCCCCGAGGCTTGGGCAGAGCAGCCAGGCGCATTCTGGAGAAAGGCCTTCCCAGGACAGCACGGTTACCCTCATTCATCACCCAAACCCAAACGGACTCCCTCCAGTATCCCAGGAGACCCCTAATTCAACAACCCTCACATCGCGACTCCTATCCTGGTATACTTTCTGCTTGAGGGAAAACCAGGGGCGCCGCAGACCCCTGGGAGAGACCACCCCCAGCCAAGCTCTGTGGCCAGGGGGAACGCGGCCGGTCCCGGCTCCGCCCTCCAAGGCTCGCCTCTTCTCCACCTGCGTGGGGGACACCGGCCCAGCGCTCTGCCTGAGGACGCCCAGCCCAAGTCCATGGCACCCACGGGGCCCGCTGGTGCCCAGAGCTGGCTCCATGGAGGCCACGCCCCCTGGTGTGGAGGACCTCGAGGAGGGCCCGAAGAGGAGAGCCCTGGGGGAGGGGACACTGCCGCCGACTGAAAAGATGTGCCCCCTGAGAGACCAGGGGAGTGGGCACAGAACGCGGCCACCACCTGCAGGCCCCTCCCCCTAACGCCAAGCCCTGTCGCGCAGTCCACAGCCTCGGGGGCAGCCTGGAGGGGCGGGGCCGCCGGACCCCTCCCCACGAGATGCTCCCTCTGCCTCTGACCCTGAGGAGGAGGGCCTGACCCTGTCTCAGGAGCCCTCCCATCAGCCCACCACCAGCCGGTGCTCTCAGAAGCAGGAGCGGCCGACACCACGCCCGGCCACGCATGCTGGTGCTGCGTGGAACCGACGTCCCCGGGGCTGCGTGAGGACGCTGCCCGCTGTTGCGTCACCAGCACACTTGACGGGGGCCTCGGGAATGTCCGGGGGCCTCCCCCAGTGTTCACGGCCCCTTGCTTAAGGGGGTGCTGCTCAGTCTGCACAACGTGAGCCACGGTGGGATGTGGGCAGGGCCCCTCAGAGGCCAGCAGCCCGCCCCGCCCCGGGGACTCACCAGGCACGACGGTGGCAGGAAGCTGTTGACCCTCGAGACGCTCCACATGCCCTCCAGGCACTGCTGGGCCTGGATGGTGACCGTGCTCAGTGCTCCCCCGAGGCCAGCAGGTGCCACCGACACCTGGACGCTGGGCCCGGACGGCCAGGCCAGTCCCTTCCTCCTGTCCGGCCCCACTCGGCCCGGCTGCCTCCCGGCCGGGCCACCGGCCACCGGCACAGCCCGCGGGCTGGTTACGGTGCCCGGGCCGGAGGGCGCGAGGCCAGGGCCTCCGTGCGGGGCGTCAGGGTCCTCGCGGCTGGCAGGTGCCTGGAGCAGCCGCAGGGCCTCCCGCGTGAGCTGGTTCAGGTGCGTGTCACAGACGTCGCAGCGGCGCTCGGCCTCCGGGCGGCAGGTCGGCAGGGCCCCGGGCGCCGGCAGCTTGTCGAGGAGCAGGGCGGAGAGGCAAGGGTCCTGGGGGGACAAGGACAAAGGTGGTCGGTGCCTGGGCGCCAGGACCCAGCCCCGCGTTCCTCACCCGCCACGGCGCCAGGCCAGCTCACGCCGTGGACGCCGCATAATCCATAACTGATTAATAAGGCCCCAAACGGTTTCGTCTGCGAGCGCCCAGCAGGAAAATAATTATCGGAGCTTAACAGTGGGGCCTACGGTGCCCTTGACGACTACCTGCCTCCTCCCGCCCTCACTACTGTGCTCAGTCTCGGCTGACGAGGCATCTGCGCGTCCCCCAACACCCGGGCCGGCCGCGAGCAGCCAAGGCCGCGAGGTTGCGAAGCATCCAGGAGGCGGACACCCCCCCCCACCCTGGCCCCGGGGGGCCCTTCCACGCTTGCAGGCTGCAGGCGCCCCAGGGCTCCACTCGAAAGCAACACCCTCCCCCACCCTGAGGGCCGGCCTGGCTCAGCCCCAGGCCAGGTGGGGTCTCCCTGCCCTGGTGAAGCCTCGGCCCTGGTGGGGATCTGGGGGAAAACGCGAGGCGGCCCTGCCGTAAATGTGCCAGCAGAAGTCCCGCCGTGCAGTGACACTCCGCGGAGGCAGGCCAGGCAGTTCCGGGTCCACGGGAAGACGGAGGCACCGGTGCCAGCTGGCAAGGGGGCAGGAGGCTTGAAGCCCACCCTGCTCGATCGCAGGTATGGACGTGGTGCCCAGGGCGTGCGGCGCCTGGTGACTCCTCCTGCAGCCCAGGGTCCCGGCCGTGCGCCGGGGGAGGGGGGCACACGGTTCTCCCTCATCATGAGCCTGGGGTCCAGAAGGGGCTAGGGACAGGAGCCAGGTCAGCCCGAGGGAGGCCCTCACCCCGCCTGGAGGTCAGGGAGGCCTTCTGGAAGAGGGAACACCTCTGGAAGGAGGGAGAGTAGAAGAGAGCCAGTCCTCGGAAGGAACCTCACTGGAGACAAGCTCTCAAGAGTCGTATCTCCAGGGCCCACGCCCGGTCCCTTGACCAAGGCTCTGCCTTGGCGCCCCCCTGGGGCAGCCCTGGGGAGGTCGGGGTCAAAGCCAGAGCCAGACCCTCCACAAAGCACTGGCCCGGCCCAGCTGTGGCCGTGACCACCCAGGGCGTTCGTCCTCACATGGCCAGCTGGGCCGCTCGGCTGGGGCTCCTCCCGCCCCCGCCTCGGGACCTGCTATGACCCTCCAGACTCGGAGTTTCTTCCTCTCCCAGCCACCCCACCCCCACAGGACTCCGGCCTCCCCAGATACATACGCCCCTTACGCACAAGAGGAAGCTGAGGCCCCCCTCCAACAGAGGGCATCTCATTCACCCCACCCAGGTTCCCCGGGCCTGAGCGGTGGCCAGCCGGACCCCTGCACCGAGGCCTGGGAGGCTCAAGGGGGCCCGCTGTGGCAGCGTGGGCTGGCTGACAAGGGCCACTGCTGGTCAGCACCACCGTGGCTTTGCCCCCGCGTCACACTCCCTGCCCGGTCCTCCCCGGCTCAGCCGCGGCCCAGACCACTGCCCCCCCACCGTCCCCCACATACCCCAGGGAGACCGGGTCCCACGAAACTTGGCCAGGCAAGGTGCGCCAGCTGCCGGACCTGTGGGTCCCTCCAGAAGGCCTGGATTTTCTCCGGCCAAGGCCCGGAGGGCTCCAGAGCCTCTGAAGTGCTCCGCATGCCTGGGCCCCTTCAGCAGACACCCCCAGCGGTTCCTGCAGTCGGGGGCGGGGGCGGGGGGGGGCAGGCCCACAGAAACCCCACAGGAGCCTCCACTCGGGCTGGCACCCGGGGCCACGGATGGAATCCAGACGCCCTGTCCCCAGCCACAGGCAGGGCTCACACGGGGCCTGGCTCTGTCACTTGTCACTTCCCGCCTGTTTTCCAGGTCCCAGCTCTGATTACTCTGGTTTCTCCACTCAGCAGGAGGCTGCTAATGGTGGCCGGGCGTGAGGGGAAGGAAGTGCCATTAAGAGACTTGAAAGGCAGCCCAGCCCCACCCAGCCCCCCCCAGCCCAGCCCCCACCCCCTCAGGCCCGGCAGCCCATTGTTCCAGGGCCGAGGCCTGCCTGGGGACCTCAGGCCTGTGGGGGAGCCCTGTGGCAGAAGGAGGCAGGAAGGAAAGCTGGGGGGGGGGGGGGGACTTACTGACCTGAGCACGCACCAGACCCCCACAGGCACACAGCAACCCCCCCACACACCAGCTGTGTCATCAGGAACGCACATGGCAGCTGTCAGGGAGGCCCCAGCCCCACCAAGGCCTCAAGCTCCGCCATCAAAGCCCCAGGAGGAAACGAGGCAGGTCTGCTCCAGTTGGGGGCAGGGGTACTCACCACACCCCAGCCCTGCTTCGCCAGCCCCCCAGGAGGCCCGGCTCAGACACACCTGGGCCCACCCCGTGGCCCAAGCCCACTGTGGGGCCCACCACCCCTTCCCAGCACCGGCAGCCAAGCGCGCCTCTTGGGGGATCCCCACCTGGGCAGGGCAGAGGGTATCTCTCCCAGCTCCGTCTCGTGTCACACACACGAGACACGAGAGGAGAGCCCTGCCTTGGGTGACCACGCAGAGACCCTAGTGGGGCCGAGAGCCAGCCCGGCCCTGACAGGCCGGCAGGCCGGGCAGCACTGGGCTGGGCCACTCGCTGCTCTCACTTGGAAGCATGTGCCCCACACCGGAGGGACCTATGACCCTATGACCAAGCAAGCTGTGGCCAGGACAGGCTCCCCACCCCCAGCACCCTGGCCCAGTGCTCAGGACTCCGCGGAGGGGGAGCTTCACCCACACCACCTGCCGCCCCTGGGCGGCCTCCACAGAGACAAAGTCTGGGCAGTCCCTGCAGCCCCGCCCGCCTCCCCCCTCCGGGACCACGGTGGCCTTCCCCTCACAAGCCAACAGCCCTCAGACCTCAATGCCGGGGGCTGGGAAGGCCCTTCCCCGAAGCCAGGTCTCCCCTGCAACTGCCAGGGCCCACAGGCCCAAGCCCATGAGAGGTCACTGGCCCAGTTTCAGGAAGTTTGACCCCTGAAAGGCCCAGTCACCATGCCATCTACCACCCACCCCCTCTCTGGAGCCCAGCACCTTCAGGAAGACAGTAATTACCTCACTGCAAGATATTACCTTTCGCTTTCCTCTGCAGTCTAATTAAGCAGATATCTTACTTGCGTTTGGAAAATGTTTTTTTAATTTGATTCAATTTAGCACTGCAAACCATCTACCCGCCATGCCACCAGGGTTTTAGGGAGGCTCCCCCCCTAAATGTAATGACTTTCCATTTTTCATCTCCTTCCTGGGGTCTCCAAGTTGCTTCAAGTAATCCTTCCGCTTCCTCCTGCATTGGAGGCCCAGAACGATTGCTCCAGGGACGAGCTCGCCCGTCATCCCACCCAGAGGGGCCTCCCCAGCCCAGGGCGAGCAGCGCCCACCCTCGGGGCAGGACAGGAGCTCCCAGATCCCCACACTGAGGCCGACACAGGAGGAAGCGGGGACCGTGCTCCCCAGTTGGGAAAAAGACCCAGACCTCAGAGCTGCGAGACAACCCTCTCTGAGCCCTCGTCGCCCCGCCTTTAGAAAGGGGGCTCAGTACCCCCCGGCAGGGCCTCTCGGAGGGCAGACGGGGCCAGAGGCCAAGACTGCGGGAGGGCCCTGAGGCCTAGGGGCTCCCTTCCCCAGCCCACCACTCTGTGCGCCTGGAGCCAGGGTCCTCGCTGGGGTCCCTCTGCCTCACCCTCCCTTCCCTCCACAAACAAATGCCCCGGGCTGTGACCCTGGGCAGCCACTGCTTCGGGGCTGACCACAAGTCCAGGAAGGGACCCCTGGCTGCCGGACCAGGCGCTGCTCCAACCTTGCAGGCTCTGTTGGCGATGACATTCCGATGTCGCGTGCAGCCCCGGGGGACCCAGAGCCGGGGGCGGGGGGCGGTGGGGGGCAGGGGTTCAGTTTGCCAGCCAGCCACACCTGGGCCGCCCCACCCCTGCCTCCACCCGCCACGCACCTCGCCAAGGGCCCAACTCTCAGCCAGAGGCCCTGCCCACCCACAATCCTGGGTCCGGCGGGAGGACAGGAAGACTGCACACCCCCGGGCCAGACCCTCCCCCACCCGCCAGCCAGAACCCCGGACACTGATCCGGTCCCATCAGGCTGCAGTTCCGAAGGGCCCATAGCTGACACAGGCTCCCCTCCTCTGCCGGGGAGGTGGCGTGGGGGAGCGGGGGGGTGCTGCCCGGCCCACCCGGTGCCGACTGGCACCCGTCCCCAAGGCCCTGTGCCAGGCACCAGCCAGCTGGACAGCTCGGGGCACACACTAGTTCATTGAGACCCCCTCCCTTCAATGGCCTCCCCTGTCCTCCGCCCGATGCCACAACGCCACGCGAGGGCGGCGGGGACCCTGATGGCTAACAGCCTGACCAGCAGGACGGCCTCGGCTGGGGGGTGGGGAGCGGCGTAGACAGGCTGGCTTCCTGGGGGCGCTCCCCACTCAGAGGGGGCTCTGCACACGCTTCGGGGGGCCTGGAGCTCACCCAGACACGGCTTTCAGTCCAACTCTGTGGGGGTGAGCTGCCGCTCTCCTGGACCCCATTCTCCTCATCTGAGCCACGGGCCACAGCACACTCTCAGGGCCACTCAGGAGGGCCCAGAGCCCCAGGGAGGCCGGACGCTGCCCTGGGTGGCCCAGCCAGAGGAGGCGGCCGCTGAAACGGAGTGGAGCCCGTGCCCTCAGCTGGCCCCGGGCCTCCCAAGTTCTCCTGCTGGGAACCTCTGCGTGTGGGTGGCCAGCCCAGATGTGCACCCAGCCACCAGGCCCCTCCAATGAGGCCGCCAGGGGGACCCAGGGCTGCAGCGCTCTCGTGGAAGGACTTCCAGGGGATCCCTGGCCCCAAGCTCGGCTCCAGGGCTGGAGGGCGAGTCCGCTCCCCCACACCTCCTGACCTTTGACCTCATCCCCCTTCCCCTCTTCCCTCTGCCTGGCATCCCGAGACAGGCATCCCCACCCCAGAAGGCCATCCCTGAAGGCCCTCACCCCATCTCTGTGGGGCTAGTTCTGAGATCGAATGCCACCTCGTCCAGGAGGCCCTCCTGGATGCCCCTTTCCAGAGTCCTCTCTCCCAGCCCCACAGCACTTCCCTTATGAGCACAGACACGGGAGGGTCACTCACCCTCACGCATGCTGTTTCCTCCCTCACCACATGGGGTGGTGGAGTTAAGCGTGTTTTGCTCAGACAGAGGTCAGCCGACGGCTCGCAGGCATCGGCCCTCCCGTCTGCCCGGCTCCCTGCCCCCCCTCCCCCTTCCCAAAGCACCACCCACAGCCCAGGGTGGTGTGCTCCCCAGCCCCTGACCTAACCAAGCCCCAGGGGCGTTCTGAGAGGAGGGATCCCACAGCACAGACCCAGCCAGCCCTCCTCACCCATCACCCAGCAGAGAGGACAGACACGGGACAGGACGGGTCCCAGCGTCATCTCGAGATCCGGCGCCCAGGCTGCCAGGCCCCCCCCAGGCCCCCCGCCGGCCCACCATGCCGGCCGATGAGTCCCCTCAGACCCGTCTCCACAGACACCCAGCCGGCCACAAACCATGTTCCTCACCGACCACCATGAGCCTGAGGGGCTCTTGGATCAGACCACCAAGCTTGGGAGGCACGGCTGGGGCCCAACATGCCGAGAGCTCGGGAAGGGACGGGGCAAGGAGAGGGGCCCCCAGCGATGAGACCAGGAGGGCCCATGGCTGCACTTTGGGTGGCCACCAAGCAAGCCAAGCCAAAAAGGTTCCCAGACAACCCCTCAGGTTTTAGACGGGCCGAGTTTGTGGGGCCGGTCGGGGTTCCAGGTGGCCTGGCATCACGGCTGTGAGGGGTGGACAGGGACCTTCGGGGACGGGTGCGCCAGCATCCATCACGGGGTCAGAGGTGAGTGCAGAAGGCCAGCACCGGGCCCGGTGGGACCATCAATCTCTCAGCCCCAGGCGCCCGCTGAGCCCACCCACCCCTGCCCCCAGCCCAGCCCCCACAACTGAAGCCTGGGATGCTGGCGGGGAGCCCCCCACCCACAGGGCACCCGGACCCCTGCAGACAGCCCTCAAGCCACCCCAGCCCCACAGGGGATCCCCCAGCCACAAAATGTGACACTGGAAGTGAAAATGCCCCCTTTTAACCGGGGGGAGCAAGGCACTCAGCCCCAGGACCCTGTTTGCAGATGGGGAAGCAGAGACCCTGCAAACCTGGGTTCCCTCCCGCAGGGGAGCGTCTCCAGCCACCCCCCCTCCCCCCCCCCCCCATCGTGGAAAGGGAGAGCTCAGAGCTCAGGGGCAAAGTAAAAGGAGTGGCTCCCAGGGGCACCTGGGGGACTCAGTGGGTTGAGCATCCGACTTCGGGTCGGGTCATGACCTCAGTTCACGGGTTCGAGCCCCACATCGGGCTCTGTGCTGACAGCTCAGAGCCTGGGGCCTGCTTTGGATTCTGTGTCTCCCTCTCTCTCTGCCCCTCCCCTGCTCAAGCTCTCTCTCTTTCTCAGAAAATAAATAAATTTTAAAAAAAATTTTAAAAAGGAGTGGCTCCCAGAGGCCCAGCCACCTTAGCTGGCTGCCTCCAGGAACCCAGAGGACAGCCTGGCCTCAACTCCACTCCCCCCAGCCCCCCACGGAATCCTGCTCTGTTCCCAGGGAGTGAAGGAGCAGACAGGGACACTCAGTCCGCCTCTATCCTGTTCATTTACTCACACTCCACACCTTTTTGCACAAAGCACCGGCCACGGCTTTCAAGAACTACACAGCAGACGTCAGCTACAAAACCGTGTGACTAGAGACAGTTGCTTTAGAACAAATAGGAATGATCAATTCCCAAAAGACACAAGAGAACACGCCCATGTCATTGGCGGGAGCTGAAGAATCCACTGGCCTGAGCTTCCCCGCAGGCATAGGGAAAGGGAAACTCGAGTTGCCTTGCTATTTAAAATAAGGACTGGCTCTTGTGACTCCCAAATGAGATCCTTCCGTGACACTCGAGGGATCAAGGCACCCAGGAAAAGGCCCCAGATGCATTTCCTCGGCCCATTCCAAACCATCACAAGTCTTGCGGCCAAGGCTCTGAGCAGCCCGGCTGGGGGGGGGGGGGGTGTGTGACCTGTGGCCTCCCTCCCTGACCCTCCACCTCTCACTCTCAGCAGACAGGCAGCAAGGCCGCTCTCCCTACACACGCCCCTGGCTCGGCCCCACCTCTGACTGTAGCGGGACGCCCCTCGTGCTCCCTCCCACGAGACACAGGGACTGGCCCGCACCAAGGCCAGCTCCCGAAGCCCCGTCTCTGCTTGTGGCCGGTGCCCAGAAGGCAGGGGTTGGCAGCCCTTCAGCTCAAGCCCACCCGCACTGCCCACCCTCACTCCCTGAAGCCCTGGACCAGAGGCACAAGGACCCTGTCATTCCATTACTGGACCCAAGTATACCAGGGGGCACTGGCTGCACCACCGTCTGGCCCAGGGAGGAGGGGCCAGCTGAAATCTCACAGAGACCTAACCGGCCCCCCTCCCTCCCCCGGCACAGGCTCGGTCCCCCAGAGTGGCCTGGGAGCCTCCGAGGCCCACACACTCATCCCTTCCCGGCTGAGTCATCGTCGGGGCCCCTGCCAGATGGGAGACCTGCCCCAGGGAGCTCCCGCCCCTCTCACACCTCCCCAGCCCCTCCCCAGCCGCCCCCAGAGCCTGCCAACACCTGGCTCAGCGGGGGTGCTCTGCTGAGGCCGCCTGCCCTGCCCTGTGGAGCCCCAAGGCAGACACCCTGGTCCTGGCACGGGGGCGGCCCCAGAAAGAGGTGGAGCCCAGGCCAGGCTCCCGACAGCGTGGGAACCAGGGCTTCAGGGACCCTGACCCGTCCCACGCCAGCTGAGCTCAGCCCCTGCCCTCCCGGGACCACAGGGCAGCTGGGACAGCAGACCCAGGGACCCACTGTTGCAGTCAGAGCTGGGGGCCATGGACACAGAGCACCCAGGGGACTCAGAAGGCTTCCCGGCGGGGGAGTGACAGCTGAATGTCGAGCTGGCAGAACCCCACCCCCAAGCCAGACCCCAGAGAGAAGCAGGAGGCTCTCCAGAACTCCAGCCTTAGGAGCCTACTTCTGTCGCCCCTGAGCCGTGCGCTGGACAGGAACCCACGGCCTCCCTAGCAGCCTCCAGACCGACTGTCCAGCTTGGTGCAAAATGTGAGCTAGCACAGGCCTGGGGCTGCGCCGGTGGGCAGGGACCTCGGCAGTGGCTGTGGAGCTCATGGTGGGTGGGCGGGGGTGGGGGGCAGGAGGGTGGGACCCCCTGCCAGGTGAGCAAGAGGTTTCCAAGAGCCGAATGAGAATTGATCCCTTTCCCTCAACAGGGGGCGCTAATCAATCCCACACCGGTACCGACGCGTCGAAGGTCATGGGGTCTCTGGAGAAGTCGTCACCTCTGCGTGATGCACCTGGATGGCAGCTGGGATGGGTCCCCAAGCAAGAGCCCTGCCCCCGCTCCTGCAAGGGGAGTTAGGATGGCCATCCTCCGTGGGGGCTGTCACCCGGGTGGGGGAGGGGAGAGCAGGAATCCAGCCCAACAGCCATGGGGGTGAACACAGAGGGGTGGGTCACTCAGTCATTCAACAAACGTACAGGGGTCACCCAGACCCCAGGCCTGCCTGGACAGAGCTCCCGGCCTAGGGGCAGCACAGTGGCCAAGGGGTGTGGAAAGGGCCGAGAAAGGCCCGGGTCGGGTGGCCTTCCAGAGTGGGGTGGGGTATGGGGGAGGGAGGCTCAGTGACCCTGGAGGAGCAGTCAGAGCCATGAACGTGGAGGGAAGCCAGTCCGCGCAGGCTGAGTCTCCCAGCCACAGTCAGCAGTGCAGGCACCAGAACCGGGGGCGCTGGCGACTCGGGCTGCGTAGTTCTGCCACGTGAGCGTGGGGAGGACGGGGGCCGGGGGAGGACATGGGCCGGGGGAGAGGACGG